>NC_064818.1:24211553-24479874 GCF_023721935.1 Panthera uncia | reverse complement strand
AAAAAAAAAAAAAAAAAAAAAAAAAAAAAAAAAAAAAAGTCAAATTAGACACTTGCCATAGCATTTCAGTCACTTTGTTCTTAATTGTCTCAGAAAGAGATTTGGATATTCAAGAATGTCAAAATACACACACACACACACACACACACACACACAGCCATCTACTTCCATGGATGAGAATATTCAGTTAAGCCAGCTAACATCCTAAGAAATCTCCCCTTATAAAGTTGTATACCAAAGCAGTTATAGCAGATGGTAATGGTGGCCTGGCTGGGATATGCTTTGAAGTTATCATGACTTTGAAATATTTTAAGCAATATCCTTTATGACTCTTGACAAACCCTAGACTTCTCAAAGGCAGGAATCATCCCTTTGCCAACCACAGAATGACAAAACCAGTGCTCTGCAATGAGTGGGCATTGAACAAGGATTTGTTTATATGATTTATTTAAGACTGTTCACCTAACAAGGAAACCTTCTGAAGCCAGAAGCCCTAGGTATAGCCTAAAGTGAGCAGATCTTTGGCAGCCTAACATTGATTCAAACTACTTACAGCTTTAACAAATGGGAGCCTGCTCGTCTCTTTCAAAAACCTATTGTGGTCTTGCCAGGTAATACTCAAGCCACTTCAAAATCACAACCCAACAGACAGGCAGTCTTTTGGGGACTCACATTCTATTTCCTCATTCAGTCCTCTTTCTGTTGTCCTGGTAAAGTGTCTGTCACTTCTTCTTAAAGAACAGTGAGATGAAGGAACGTGTGGTATTGATGTCAGAACAGCTGTCTTCTCTTCAACTTCTAGCCTTGCTCACCTGGGTCGAGAGAAAAAAGCACTGAATTATCTGGGGTGAAGCAAACGGTGTGCACAGGAAGTACAGAAAAGCTCGGGGAAACCTGGAATGTTCAGAAAAAAGAAGAAAGCATTCTGATGACACGGACAAAATACTCTTCTGTTCTTTAGAGAGTAGACTACTGTTAACACCAGCCCTCCAGGAAGATCCGCTTCTGGAACCTTGTACCCCTTCCTTCAGGAAGGAAGTACCACAGAGTGCTGTGGGAAAATGGAGATGCCTCCTGTCTTTCTTGCGATCCTAAGAAAAGACATTCTCAGGTACTAAGATTTGCATGCAGGAGGCTTAATTAGGGATGTGTTCTCAGGAACAACGGTGGGGGAGCAGAGGAAGCAGGATTGAACGGAAAAGACAAACTGACATGTGGTTCTAACGGTAGCCTTGCCAATCATTCAAAATCCACCTCTTGGAAGTTCTCCAGAGGTGTTCTGACTGAGACAAGAGTCTGAACCTTTGTACTGCCCAACAGTGATCAATCACTGGATGCAGGCTGCTCCTGCAGAGGGGGCGCCACCCTGGGCAAGGCAGCCTCCTCCATCACAGGTCAGTTCTCAGGAACGGATGTGGTCTTAGAGTTACCAGCAGCCAACACTGCCAAACACTTAGGAATAAGGGCCTAGTTCCTAAAGGGGGATCTGGGTGGCATGACATGGTGTCACTCCCCCATTCAGCCAGAGTACTTAGCACAATCAGTTGAAATGATCAGGACTGATTCTAAGCCTATACTGGCTGACACTATATTTCACCCTTTGCCAAACAAAGTCCTAACCATATGCCAATCACTCCTCTATGTAGATTATTTTGTTTTCTCTTCTCAACCCTGGAAGTCTTATTGGTTTCCATGTGTACCTACAGAAGCTATGGCTTAGAAACATTAAATAACTTTCCCAAGTTAACACCACTTAGTGAGGGCACTAGCAGGGATTGAAAGTTAGAGTTTTCTGAATTGTAAGTGTTCTGAACCAATCTGTAGCGTTCAAGATCATATTTTGTTGGGACGGTTGTGTTTTCACTCTTGACAATGCCCCCGATATTTGGGGACAAGTGGTAAAATGTGTTTACATACAAGGAATTTAGGTTGCCGAAAAGTTACAGAACCGTACCCAACTAGGTGCCCCAGCACACTTTCCAAGCCAATGAAAGAAGAAGAGGACTTCATACTAGCCAAGTGAGCTGAATTGATATAATTGATCTGGGATTCTAACAACCGAATGAGTAGACTGAAGCAAATGAAGCAAAAGTGCTGGCCATAGGATTTCCTCCAAAAATAGAATTTACAAGACTCTTTCCCCAAACTTCCTTCTTTTGTGTCCTCTCCCCCACACCATAACCCAGCATATCCACTGAAGGTCAGGAACTTGATTTGAATGGTGCTCTAAGTCACAAAATCAGCTTCAGTTGGCTCTTTTCATTTGTCCCATTGTCTTTGCAGTTATTTCCTTTTTTGTCTCCTGACTTCTTCCCAGAATAACTACTGCATCTAGTTCAAAAGCATGTCAGAGCAGATATTTCTCATCTCAACTACACAGAGGTACTATGTAATTACAGAATGTACTGGAAGAACTTTGGAGGAAAACCAAGATGTTCATTTAATAAGAAAAAATTAAACAGAAATAATCAAAACAGACCATTTTCAAAATGTTTTTCAAGCATGTGTGCAGGATTATTTTCCTGTTAACAATTACAATGCCACATTCCAGCAGGAATTTCCAGAATATTACACATATATTGACAGTCTCAGTCCCTGACAATGGAGAACAGTTTGGACCTGGACACCCTCTCCAAAACAGAACGGAAGCAACTAGCTTCCCCCCTTTTTTTAAAGTAATCCCTATGCCCAGTTTGGGGCTCAAACTCAAGACCCTGAGA
The DNA here is from genome assembly GCF_023721935.1 of Panthera uncia. NCBI lineage: Eukaryota > Metazoa > Chordata > Mammalia > Carnivora > Felidae > Panthera > Panthera uncia. Next base: position 24,477,154 of record NC_064818.1, on the reverse strand, counting down.
TCCAGAGTTGCACACTGCATCAGCTAAGCCAGCCAGGCACTCCTGGCTTCTCCCTTTCTAGTTTTTGCCCATTCCCACCAAGACAGGAATATTCTGTAAACAAGCAGAATTACCAAACCGGGCAAAATTTGCCCACTCGTAGGAAATAAATATGGAGAAGAGTCGAGAGATTATGTTTTTCTTTCCTTATCTGACTTAAGTTAATAAATTCCATATAAGAGATGATGTACCCAGTCTAGAGCCAAAATACAGTAGAAATTCAATAAATATTTGTTGAATTCGTGAATGTATATCACCTATTCCATGAAGCCCCTCTATTTCCCCTGGGAGAATTAATCCTTCCCTCTTTTGTGCTCCAACAACATTTTGTGCATTTTTATACTATTCCCACAAACTGACTTTTATTATATTTAGTAAAAATACATTGTTTTTTCCTCTTGCCTTAAGAGCAGGAACTGGACGTCATTCAATCTATAGCCTACATTTTGTCCTGTGCAGGGCAGAACTCAATATCAATGTTTTATTGACTCCGATGACCTACCATTTTAGGACCTATCAGTGGGATTGGCAGGTGTGCCAAAAAATTGCTGCTGGGAGCAATGGTGACACTTTATCTCTTGACAAGGGAGGTGAATTCAATTCCGCTAGTGCCCATGACAATTTATTTAGCACCCCACAGCACACTCGTCTCCTTTTGGCATTGCCGTCTTCGCCATGCCATTTGCAAGGAGCACAAAACTGTCAAGCTGGAATCCACTGGTTGCCGTGCTGATGATATGCTTGGATTGAAAGAAGAGAAGGACAAAGATCATTCAGGCTAAACCCAGACCCACTGCTGGCATAAAAACTGTGCTGCAGAGAGTTGCCAAAGCTTCTTAGTCCTGACCTGTGATGCAGGGACTTTGCTTCGCCGGGTAAATTTAGGAGTGGTTGAATGACCATCCATTTCATGCCTCACTAAGTAATCTCTCTTATTTCTTTGTCCCTGCCTTTGCGCAGGTGAAGCAGTAATAAGCGGTGGTTATAGGGTGAACCCTGGAGCCAGATGACCCGGATTTGAATCCTGGCTCCACCATTTTCTATTTGTGCCCCCTTAGGCAGGTTACTTAACATCTCCATGGTTCATTTCCTCTGCTAAAAAAAAAAAAAAGGAGACAATAATAATAGTTAGATCCTAGGACTGATGTGAAGATTAAAAAAATGAGTGCTTGAAAAGTACTTGGAATAACTTCTAATGCAGAGTGATCACCTAACCATGTCAGCTACACAGAGGGCATTGCATATGTCATGTTAAGGAGTCTGGAATTTACTTTAAGTGGATCAGTAAGACATTGGAGGGATTTAAGCAGGGGAGGGATGTGATATGCTTTACTTCTTAAGTATCACTCTGACTGGTCTGAGAAGCTGGATTGGAGGAAATTAGGAGCCTCCCACGGCAGCACTGGGAAGAAAAGATGATGACTTAGAGCCAATGACAGCTTCCTCTACTAAAAATAGACAGAATGGGCAGGATGAGCTACACTGTGGAGTAGTGCAATGAGATGTGCTGATGGAGTACCTGTGAGAGTTGAGGGTAGTGGAATCAATAGTAATTCCAGATTTCTAGGTTTAGTCATGGAGGCTTGGTGATGCCATTTACTGAAACAGAATATTAAAGGAGAGGGGTGCCTGGGTGGCTCAGTCAGTTGAGCATCCAACTTTGGCTCAGGATATGACCTCACAGTTTGTGGGTTCAAGCTCCATGTCAGGCTCTGTGCTGACAGCTCAGAGCCTGGAGCCTGCTTTGGATTCTCTCTCCTTCTGCCCCTCCCCCATTCGTGCTCTCTCACTCTCTCACTCTCTCTCTCTCTCAAAAATAAATAAACATTAAAAATTAAAAAAAAAAGAAAATTAAAGGAGGAACACATTTTGGAAGGGAAATACAACTTTCTTTGGAAAGTTCTAGGTTTCAGGTGTCCATGAGAAATCCAAATAAAACTTTCAAATAGCCTGAACTTTAATCTTGAAAATTATATGAAATATCTATATGGAAATATAAACTTGCATTGGCATAAAGATATCTAAAACCATTAAAAAATGGTATGTGCTACTGCATTGGGGTTGACATAAAAGAGAAAGGAGGACAAAGTCCTAAATGACCCCAATATTTTTAGGACAAAGAAAGAGGCATCATGTGAAGGTGACTGGGAGGAATAACCAGGGAAATATGAAGAAACCTGGAGAGTGGTGCCACCGTAATAGAAAGGGGAAAACTGTATCAAGAACAGTTAGGTGGTCAGATGGGTCAAAGACTACTGGGTGATCAAGTAAGATGAGGACAAACAATGGTTAATGGGTTTGGTGACATGGAGATGCTACTTGACTTTGTCAGGAATCTTTTTGGTGGACTATTGGAAACTCAAAGGCAATTGGAAAGGAATTTTTTAAAAAACTAAAAAGGAGTAAAAAAAAAAAGTGAAGAAATGGGCAGAAGACATGAATAGAAACTTTTCCAAAGAAGACATCCAGATTGCTAGCAGATACATGAAAAGACGCTCGACATAACTCATCAACAGGAAAAATACAAATCAAAATCACAGTGAGATACTACCTCAAACCTGTTCAGAATGGCTAAAATTAACAGCTCAGGACACAACAGAGTTGGTGAGATGTTTTGCGGAGAAAGTCCCCTTTCTCACTGTTGGTGGGAATGCAAACTGGTGCAGCCACTCTGGAAAACAGTATGGAGGTTCCTAAAAAAATTAAAAATAGAACTACCCTACGACCCAGCAATTGCACTACTGGGTATTTATCCAAAGGAAACAAAAATGCTGATTCAAAGGGGCACATGCACCCCAATGTTTATAGCAGCACTATCAACAATAGCTAAATTAAGAAAGAGCCCAAATGTCCATCAACTGATGAATGGATAAAGAAGATGTGGTATATATACAATGGGATACTACCTGGCAATGAGAAAGAATGACATCTTGTCATTTGCAACAATGTAGATGGAAATAGCGGGTATTACGCTAAGCAAAATAAGTCAGTCAGAGAAAACTGATGTCGTATGATTTCACTCATATGTGGAATTTTAGAAACTCAGCAGATGAACCTAGGGGCAGGGAAGGATAAACAAGATAAAAACAGAGAGGGAGGCAAATCATAAGAGAGGCTTAAATACAGAGAACAAACTGAAGGTTGCTGGAGGGGGGATAGATGGGGGGATGGGTTTAATGGGTGATGGGCATTGGGAAGGACACTTGTTGGGATGAGCACTGGGTGTTATATGTAAGAGATGAATCACTGGGTTCTACTCCTGAAGCCGAGACTACACTGTATACTAAATAGCTTGAGTTTAAATTTTAAAAAAAAGAAAGAAAGAAAAAAAATTTTATTTTTTTAAAAAACTTTTTTTAACATTTATTCATCTTTTGATAGAGACAGAGCGTAAGTCGGTGAGGGGCAGAGAGGGAGGGAGACACAGAATCTGAAGCAAGCTCCAGGCTCTGAACTGACAGCACAGAGCCCAACATAGGGCTGGAACTCACGGACCGTGAGATCTTGACGTGAGCTGAAGTAGGATGCTTAACCGACTGAGACACCCAGGTGCCCCAAGAAAAAAAAAAAATTTAAGTAAGTGATGGTGAAGAAATGGAGAGACTTTTGAAAAAGTTTCTTATTGAAGGGGAAGAGTGAAAGAGGGAGTGTTAAAGAGAAAGCCTCCATTTTTGATGTTTGACCACTGACAGTTCTTTTTGCCCCATCTCTGTCCCTGCTCCTATTGCTCCATATCTGAGTGAGGGGTAAGAAAGCTCCCAACCTCCCTCCTTTGGTGCCGATGGGGAAATTCAACCCACACAAACCCCATCCAGCACTCAAGACCCCCAATCCCACCCCACGAAATCAATAAAAGCCAAAGTTACCCACCATCCTTTGCTCTTGCTTCACCCAGACCAAACCTGAGCCTTATCCTTGGGGAATCCTTTTGGTCTTTATTTTGTGAATAAGAAATGTTATTTCATACCATATTGGTGCCCACGTGTCATTCATGCCAACATGTGTATAATCTCCGGGCAGAGGCTGCCTAGCATCTCTATAAAATAGAGACAGAAGCAGAATGTGGGGTCAAGGGAAAATTGGGCATTCTGTTTCTATGGAAGTGGAGGACACAGAACACATTCTTATGCTGAATGGAAAAATCGAATTGAGGACGTGATATTAATGAAGGAGAAAGAGGGAGTAGCTGTAGGAGCAGAGCACTTGAGTACCAGAGAGGAGATGGGGATCCAGAAGACAAGGGCAGAGGCTGGCCACCAATGGCAAGGCAGACACTTGCTGCGCTGTCCCAGAAAAGAAGATGGGATCTCAATTCAAACAGCCCATACTTGGGCCACATAATGTAATGAGGGCAGCAGTAATGTGGTGCATAGCAGGGACTGATTGGGACCACGGGGGAGCTGGAGAGAAAATGTGCTTCCAATTCAAATTGGAAGATTCAGATACAAGATTTTCCAAAGTGCATCCTGTCCGTGGACCAGCCAGTTATAAACCTGGGGCTGCACGTAGTTCTCCAGAATTGGCGGTATTCCCCTTTTGGTCTCCCTGTCATCCACTTCCCATGAAAACATGAAAGCGGTCAGAAGACAAGAGCATGCATCCAAATATTCAGCAGCAACTTCAGGATGGTTGTCTAGATTCCCACAGCCATCTCCCTGGCTGTGCTTTGATCTTCATCCTGGGAAGGATGTGTTACTAAGACAGTGCAGGAATTTCAGTCACATCCACAAATAACAAGTATTTCCATTTTCAATTCTTTCTCTTTTATTTCTTTAGTTTTTTCCCAAACTGTTTGGACAGTTGTCTAGATATCTAAAGGTAAACAGTTATTGACTCCTGATACATTTTTTTCCTTGAGATTCATGAACTACATGTTTAAACTAGGAAAGCAATTCATAATTCCCCTGGGAACCAGCAAGCTGAATCAAAATGAGTATATTTCCACAGAAATGGACTCATTACTCCACCCGTATTGCATAGGGCCTTATGAATAATTGTTATAAGACAAAGAGGTCTTATAAGAAGAAAGCTTTTGCATTTATTTTAGATTATATTTTGCACTGAAAACAATGTAGCCACTAGTGTTTAATTTGTTTTAGGGTTAAATTTGCTATTTTCTTTCTGCTCAGAACAGGCACAGTCTAAAATTTGGAAATGTTAAAGAAATCGAAAAAATATATTAGTATGAAATCTACTGGCAATACAAAATGAAAAATCATTATATTTTTAAAAAACAATTTCTGGATTTCTGGATTTTACTCTAAAGTGTAATCTAAACAAGAACAGAATACATTTGGAGCTAAAGAAAACAGACTTCTACATGTCTGCTATGTGGTAAGTACTAGGCTTGGTATGTTGATGGCTTTACCTGTTTCGAAGTGGGTATTATCTGCACAGATGAGAAAAATGAAGTCCAAAGAGTTTAAATAATTTTTTCAAAGCAAAATACTAGAAAATGGCAAAGTCACCATGTAAAAACAGGCCTAATTTTGAAATTTCTTCTGTATTTCCCAAAATAGAGGTTAAAAAGAAGGTGAAGGACTCCCATTAAACTCAAAAACTCATAACATCAAGTAATTTTAGACATTTGACATTTGATGATTGACAATGACAGAGTTTTATCCTTTTAAATCACTGGAATTTGATGTGGCTAATATTCAGGTAGAAGTCATAAATCTTTAAATGTGGTGATTAATCAACATTTCCTTCCACTAATCTAATCACTGCCTTTTTATTTGCATGGTCAGAAAGTAGGTGTGGAAAAAAAAAAAAGAAAGAAAGAAAAGAGGACAGTTGAGGGTTGTAGAAAGCCCTGAATATAGTTCTCCTTGAATAGACAGTATTGTCTACTCTCCAGATCACACCCAGGGAGTGTGACAGTACTGAGATTAGAACCCTCTAGGAAGTCAATTTGAAAAGACTCTGGAAAAGGCAGCTTGTTTGGTGAATTGGCCCAATATCTTTAAATAAAACACATAATAAAGCAAGCACAAACTATTGTTTTAAAGGAACATTTACATCTGTGCCACAATGACTGATAAATGTCAACATGGTCCTTGAATCTATCTTTCACTGACCATACAACATTGAACTGCTTCTGACCCCAGGAGTTTAACACTGAAAGGTTTTATGGTTCTATTTAATGAGGTGAGTTTCATGCTTGTTGCTACTGTTGTTTGTTTTGTAGGGAGGATTTTTGTTTTGTTTTGCCTTCTACCAAGCTTTACAGCTGTTTCTTATTTCGATAATTTAGATAATTTAGATGTAGATAATTCATAATTTCTACAAGACAGATAAACTGGGTTATGTTGCAGTAACAAATAACCCCCACATCTCAGGGGCATAACGCAGTAAAAATTTATTTCTCCTTCATGTGGCATGTCTACTGCAGATTGTTGATGGGGGCTGATGGAGTAGCCACCAACCTAGAGCCTGTCAGTCATCCTGACAGAGGAAACCAACATAGCTAATCACAGACCAGATCTCCAGGCTTTGCCCCAGACCTCATTACTTCTCAGTTCATTGACCAAGTCACGTGACCATGGCCAACCTCAAAGGACTAGAGAAGTTCCATCCCGATGTGTAAACAGGAAAACCAGAAACTTTTGATAGAAAGCAGTAACTTCACCAGAATCATTTCGTTTCCCTAAATCATTATGTTCCCAGACAGAAAGACAATAACAGAATATCAGAAGCTAAGAATTCAATTGGTAAACTCAAAAAATTCTTAAAAATTAAAAAGCTCACCTAGGATTATATAAGAATGATGTAAGTTAGGCCGTGATTTAAGAATAGAATTTGTTACTGAGAACAAACTGAGGGTTGATGGGGGGGTGGGAGGGAGGGGAGGGTGGGTGATGGGTATTGAGGAGGGCACCTTTTGGGATGAGCACTGGGTGTTGTATGGAAACCAATTTGACAATAAATTTCATATATTAAAAAAAAAAGAATAGAATTTGTTTATAAATGAAAGGAAGGGAGAACATTTCACTTGAGAATGGATCATTGGAAACTTTAAAAGAATTGTTACATAGAACCAAGATTATACATGGTGGTTGTGTCCTTGTACTGATGCACAAAGTTTTCCTTAACCCATCTATAAAAGAAAATTAGAGCTACAGATACCATTGGCCTTGAGTTTAGGGCTCTAGGAGCAGGAAATATTACACTTAAAATTAAAACTGAAAGGAGGTAGAAAATAAAAAGCTTCCATTCCCGTCTTTGAAACACAGGCCTGCCTCTAAGCAACATTTTTAATACAAAATGTTAACTTTGGTAACTAACCCTGGGCCACCAGATACCACTGTCCTCACATTGCTATCAATGACACAGTGCCCTCTATCCCAAACTGCTGTGCCAATATCCAAAAATTATTTTTCCTTCATCCAGTACCAATTCCCTCTATTTTATTACACTGGCCTTAGTCAACTATCAAGTTAAAAGGTATGGTTTAGTGGAAAGAGAGCATAGTAGCCTTCAGGGAATATGTGTTCTAGTCCCACCTCTAGAATATACTCCCTAGGTTACAATTTTGTTGTATGTGATGAGTTTTAATTTATTAGTCCACGATACATAAAAGAAAATATATAAGGAAAAGCTACCACAGAATCAAATAAGATAATAAGAATGTCTTATTTTTAAATTCTAAAGGTGGTATAGAACTATAAGGCGTGGTTATTGTAATTATTACCTTTATGATTATTATACAGTAAGCAATCTGATTAAAACAATGTATACTAATATTTTAAAAACTGACCCTTACATAACCCAAACTGAAACACTTGCATTTCAAAAGTGAGCCTTTATTATCCCAACCAGTGAGGTTCTTGAAAGCAGAGACTGTTTCTTCCACCTGTCACTCATATACATAGCATATATTCAAAAAACATTGCATTGCTCCTAAGAACAAAGAGGGAGTGGCATGGGCTAAAGCTAAGGGCACAAGCTATGAAACAGAAAGCAAGAAAACCATCCTGAACAGAAGTAAAGGACTAGGCATAAGGGAAGTGCGTGGAGATCAGGTGTCACAGAACTGATGGAAGGTCCATCTCTAGAAGCCTTGAAGACAGGAATAGGAAGACAGACTTTGTACAGCAGGCAGCAGCACAGAAATGTTCCAACACGCAGCCATATCAATTATATGAAGGCCACAGAGGCTGATGTCCAACTGTTCTCAGGCCTGAAGTAATGAACCCGCCAGGAGGGTAGTTTCAGCCATTCCTTAGTAAACTATTGTCAAGTTCTTAAATATTCCCATATGAAGACATTTTCCCTGTAATCCTTGCATTTGCCTCTTTCCTAGTTTAACAGGTATCTTTACACAGTTCCCTGTACAGCTTAAAATTCAAGGAGCTACTATGTTGGCCATGTACCTTGCTCAGGAATGTCTTAGATAGACGCGGTTTACATATGCACAGAATATATTAGTAGGAACTTTCAATGAAGTGTTTGATGGGTAGCAAAGGACATATAAAAAAGTGTGAGTGCAGATTATGCCAATCAAGGACAGGATTAATCACCAGCAATATGAACATCCTAACTAGACAGTTTGATTAATACGGCAGAAATAAGGATTCTTCATAGTCAGTTCTTCAGTTGCCTTGCCCTCCATGTAGACAATAAGACCTCCTCATACAGAATTTTCCACTTGATTAGCCAGTCTTAAGACACAGCACCCCAGTGAGCTCTAGGAAGAGTCTTTCCTCTTAGAACAGAATTGATTAAAAGGGACTTAAGCACCTCACTCAAATTTGAGAGCAAAACAGTGAAATTAGAGAGGGACTATTTCTCTCAATTTTTTTAAACAACTATGTTTAGGATAGATTTAAGTCATACTCTAAGTCAAAGCATATCCCTGTGTACACAGATGTACATAACATATCTCACCCTAAGAAATTCTATGATGTGGGTCTTATATTTTCTCATAGAATTTTCTATTTTCTCATGACATTTTCTCATGCATTCACATTATTTCTGTAATGGGCCTCTATTTCAGTTATTTAGAAATCAGAGTTTTGGAAAAAGAATATGGTATGATCTCAGTCATTTCTAGTCAGCACTTAACCCAGAAAAAATCACTTTTTAAGGTAAATTTCAGGCCATTCCATCTGAGTAATAAAGAATGATGATCTCGACACCTAACTTCTAATTATCTCCCTAGAAAATAAGCTTAGAGAATTTATAACTAATAAAACTAAGTAGGAGGATGCATTTCTTGACTTTCCATTATCTTGTCTTTGAAGAGGCAACTAATCAAATAGGAATAAATTCAAGAAAGATGGTGGCTAAAATGGAAATAGAAGACAGCCCAGCTATTTACCTTTACATTGTAAAGGTTAATCAGTGGTCTTCTCTCCACTCTACCCCTGCTTTTTACTCCCAGTTCTGGCCTAAATGGATTTCCATATATCTTGTCTTGTTTGAGTACTCTATGATTTAGAAAATCCACCGTGTGGGATGCTTGGGTGGTTCAGTCAGTTAAGCATCTGACTCTTGGTTTCAGCTAAGGTCATGATCTCACAGTTTTGTGAGTTCAAGCTCCACATCTGGCTGTGCACTGGCAGTGTGGATCTTCCTTGAGATTCTCTCTCACTCCCTCTCTCTCTGTTCCTCTTCCTCTCTGTTGTCTCTGTTTCTTTCAAAATAAATAAATAAACTTTAAAAAAAGAAATAGAAAATCCACAATGTGGCATATAATATTGCCTAAAAATTCTGCCACAGCAGTATTTCCATACTTCAACATTCTTCTCCAGAATGTTCCCACTCCCCAGTAAAAGGTGTGGATCTATTTTCTATCCCCTTAACTGACTTGATCAAAAAAAATGTGAAAATGATACTTCATGGCTTTTGATGATAGCTCGTAAAAGATGATATGGCCTTTGGGGCACCTGGGTAGTTCAGTCAGTTGAGCGTATGACTTCAGCTCAGGTCATGATCTCACAGCTCGTGGGTTCGAGCCCTGGGTCGGGCTCTGTGCTGACAGCTTGGAGCCTGGAGCCTGCTTCAGATTCCGTGTCTCCCTCTCTTTCTTCCTCTAACCCACTTGCATTCTGTCTCTCTCCCAAAAATAAATAAAATCCACAGTGTGGGATGCCTGTGGGATCTCCACTAAAAAAAAGAAAAAGATGATATGGACTCTGTGGAGCTATCTCTTCAAATACTTGCCCTTCAAACCTGGCCGCCATGTTGTGAGGAAGCCCAAATGAGTGCTCACAGAGAAGCCCATATGGAGAGCACCTAAAACCTCTGACCAACTATCACATGAGTGAGCCTAGACACAGATGCTCCAGCCTCAGTTGAGCCTTCAGAGGACTGCAGACCCATTTGACATCTGGCCTGCAACCTCATGAGAGAGCCTGAGTCAGAACCACCCATCATAATGTTTGTTATTTTAAGCCATGAAATTTTGGAGTAATTTGTTATTCAGCAATCTCTAAGTAATACATGTTCTTATTAGGGGTATATGAATGGAGACAATGACCTTTTTACCATACACAAGACCAGAAAGAAAACATGAAAGGAAAAGCCCCAGAAAAGGTGGTGAAGGAGAAATAAAAATAATAATTAAAAAAAACAGCAACCAGAGAAAGAGAGGATTTGTGGTTTTCATGACACATTTTAAATAACTCAAGGAGCTGGGGGGCATTAATTTTATACGCAGTTGCTTGTGACTGCTTAACACTCTTTAATCCCATGTCCAGGGACCCTGCTTCATGAAACTCTCCAGAAGAGACCAACGTGCAATGTGCAAGGGAAACAAGAAAATACCCTGCCTTTTCAAGTATCATAAGTGAGGCAAAATCCACTCAAAAATTAGGATTTTTGCAGCATGAAACAATTCAGTCTTCATACTTATGGCAATTCTATTTTGGCCTATTAATTGACTTATATGAAAACCTCATGACATGAATGCCAGAAAAAGTGCCGAAGTGACCTAATCCTTGTCTCAAATGCTCTCAGGATCTGTGGAAAAGGGGAACGTGTCAATGGAGGCAATTCTCTGTACAAGCACTTACCTTCATCAAATCACAGCAATGATTTTTGTCACATCCTGGAGACTGAGTGAAATAAAAGAAATGGTGATGTCACATATTAGACTTTCTTAAGAAATCCTTGAGTTCATTATATTTCAGAATTCAGAACTTGGATTTTAGAAAGGTAATCTGTATATTGTTACAGCATCCCAAAATCAACAATAGTAATGCTTCACAGAAAAATGAATATTAACACTAAATAAAGGGTAAGTAGCCTCAAATCTGTTCAGGTCAATTTTTTTTCCCAAATAAGTTTTAGCACAAAACTTAAGAAAAATATTTTGGTGTTCAGAGCCTTGGGGATTTTAAAATTGCAGATAAGAGATTATGGGCTATAATGATAAAAATATCTACTATTTGGAGACTTAGTTGTGCCACTTAATCTTATTTGATCCTCCCATCTACCCTGTGAAAATGATAAAATTGAGGACCACAGAGGTTAAGTAACATTCCCAAGTGCACAGGACTAAGAAGTGGGCAGATGTGGGATTCTATCTTGAGCCAGACTTTAAATCCCCTGCCTTTAGCCACTCTGCTATATTGCAAAAAATAGAAGTTTTGTTGGATTTTTTTCCTCCTTTTTTGGTGTGTGTGTGGGGGGGGGGGAAGGAGTCTTTTATTTATTTTTTATATGAAATTTCTTGTCAAATTGTTTTCCATACAACACCCAGTGCTCATCCCAACAGGTGCCCTCCCCAATACCCATCACCCACCCTCCCCTCCCACCCCTCATCAACCCTCTCAGATTGTTCTCAGTTTTTAAGAGTCTCTTATGGTTTGGCTCCCTCCCTCTCTAACTTTTTTTTTCCTTCCCCTCCCCCTAGGTCTTCTGTTAAGTTTCTCAGGATCCACATAAGAGTAAAAACATATGGTATCTGTCTTTCTCTGTATGACTTATTTCATTTAGCATAACACTCTCCAGTTCCATCCACGTTGCTACAAAAGGCCATATTTCATTCTTTCTCATTGTCGGGTAGTATTCCATTGTATATATAAACCACAACTTCTTTATCCATTCATCAGCTGCTGGACATTTAGGGAGGGAGTCTTTTAACTAGAAGTAGTAACAATGTTAAAGAATTTTGAGGAAATTACTTATAATTTAACCTCCTGACATTAGCTATCACCCTTTTAAAAATCTTGTTACAGGTCTTATATCAGGATATATCCCCCAAGAATAGCTGCAGAAAGCAGTAATTTTACTCAAGGTAGAAATGTAGGCAGGGGTAAGGAAAGTGACCATGAATCAAGAATGAGAAAGAGGAGTAGCTTGAAAAGAATAGGAATTATTTCCCCCACTCTTTTGGAATGATAAAGATGTTGAAAAGAGTAGACAGTGACAGAACCCTTAAAAAAAAAAAAAAAGATTTCCTTTGCAAACATTAAGGATGATTTCATGTAGGTTCTCCAGATGACATAAAGAGAGAACTTCTTAAACATTATACCAAAGGACCAAGTAGCAAAGAACTGGGACAAAATCTCAAATCAGACGGTTCCTGGGAGGAGCGCAGTGCCAAAGTCACTCCAATTGTAGGACTTCAGCAAAGTCGGTCATTGTGGGAAGTTATGCACCACAGAGCTGCATGTGGTAATATGTGTTAATGATTTCTATCCAAAAAGACTCTTTTTAAATCATTGTCTTAGGACTGCTGATAAGGAGAGAATCAATGGACTGGCCTACATAGCTCATTGTCACAAGAGCTGGGGAGGTCCCCAAAGTGAAATGTATCATTCCTTTCCAGTTCCAGCTTTGCAACAGACCAACTCATAATAGCAACATCTTTGACACAAAGTGCCCCCAGGCATGAGACTTAAAACCATCTTAAACATTTGCATTACATAACAAGTATATCAGGACAAGATCAATTTATACTTTAAATCAAAGCTTCCCAAAGAAAACCATTGTGTGGGTAGTATTTCAATACACGGTGCTAAAAGTAATGAATACATTAGCTTAGGCGCAGGAATTAGGACACCATTAACCAAGAAGATACATTAACATCCTAAACACAAAAGCATGAACAAACTGTCATCATTTGCCCAGATCAGCTACTTCCCTACACAGGAGCAGGACCCAAATCAGCAACCAGTTGCAAATATTCGGAAACAGGACCTTACAAATTCATGAGTCAGGGGTAGAGCCACAGGTATTGTAGATAATAACCTTCTTTTAACTTAAATAAAAGTGTTGAGCCTCATGTCAGCACATAAGAGTAGGAGTGGTGTTTTGAGCCTCTGTATAAGATAAAGATGTCTGAAATTCATATCTGTTTAGAGAAAATGAAATCTAGTTTAATTCGCTAACGGGCACTAATGCCTTTAAACAAGGCAGAGTATCTGACTTGAAACAAATTAGTACTGAAAGATAAAAACCAAGTGCTTCACTCATGCATTTGCTGATTATTTCTTACCTTCTGGAGACATTAGCTGTAATAAGTCTATAGCTCTGACACTATAATTTCCTGGAGATAATAAATGTGACGCTTCTGACACAATACCATCAAATGCTTCATTCCCAGCAATGCTTGGAATAGAGTTCCATGCTTAAAAGACTGTGATTTTAGGGCTAATAAGCAGACACTAAATCTCCCGTTTGTCCCTTCACAAGGACAATCTATTGAACATACAAAGTACAGATTTTCCCTCAAAGATTAGAATATGGAGTATGAAATAGGAGTATTTCCCTTCTGGAGTTCAATTATTCAAATCCTTCTCATTTATCTTTTTATTTACCTGGCAAGCTCCTGTTTCTGACATCCAGTCTCAAGGTCTTCTCCTTCTTGAGGTCTTCTCCTTTCTGAATTGGAGTATGCAGCCCCCTTCTCCTTTCTGCATGGAGTGTGCAGCCCCCTTCCTGCTGGCCCCCAGGGATTCTGCAAAGAAAATAGTGCTTATTTTTGTCATGAGTTATCTTTTTACATGTCCTTCTTCCTTCATTAAAGTCTAGTCTTGTCAGGACACCGTATATGCTCTCCTTATCATTTCTGCAGGTAAATTGCCTGGCATATATTAAGTTCTCAAATAAGTCTGTTATGTAATGGATATATGATGGAGGGCATACCTGATCACCTTCTCTGTACCTCGCCCTGTGCTAGGCATTTTCGCTGCGTTGTCTCATATGCTGTCCCCCTCAGCACTGTGGGTGTTATCATCCCCATTTTGTGATGATGGAAATCAGGCCCAAGGAAATTATTACTGACTTTCCTGAGTCCACATAGATATTGTGATGGAAAGTGAATTAAGCCAAGGTTATCTGCCACGACGCTTTTTCTACCACAGCAGCAGACAGGAGGCATATTTGCCAAGGGCCTTCAGCGGGATTACTCAGCGGCCATGCTATTTTACTTCCATGGAACTGAATGGAGTGTGGCAAAAAGCAAATGAATAATACAGACTGAGTAAAGTGAGTAGAATTTGTGGGAATCTGGTGCAAATAAAAAGCTCCTAAAGGATGCAACTACATGCATCTCAGTGGCTACAAATTAAATTCAAAAATTATGCAGTCCAGATCGGGAAAAGTGAATATTTTGAGAAATATTCATCATCTCTCATCTTTTCCCATTTTATGCGACACTGTATTTGTGGCTTCGATTCTTTCTCTCTCTCCACTTTAAACACTAACACCGACTTTAGAGCAGGGAACGCTGTCTTACACTAAATTGCATCCCCCCAAACGCACCACAGTCACCAATAATGAGGAACAGCTCAAGGTGTGTCCGTTGGGGAAGATGCACCGGCCAGGAAGTGCAGGAAGTATAAGCAAAATAACAGTGGATTTATCTTCAGGTCATGTTTGGTTCATAGCATAACAACCTATCCTGACTTGAACTAGATGGTGTCTCAAATTCTTTTCCTTCTGCTTTTCCCCATGCTTTCACTTCGGCTTTTCTTGAGCACCTATATCTAGAGACTGACCTCCTTACATATCATCTCTAATTCTTACAACTGTCCTATAAGATGTATTTCTGTGGTGCCTGTTTAAAATGAGTACACTAAGGCTCAGGGGTATAAATTAATAGGTCACCCACAAAGTAAACGGTACAGCCAGGTCATTAACCAAAGGCCATGGGACTCCACACCTCATGCAGCATTCACTAAACCCACAGCTCCTTGTGAAACTACATGGAAAATAGTTAAACACCAATAAGGAAAAGGAAGGGAAAACTTTGCTATTATAATCTTAACAAAGGAAACAGTTGCTAGTACCTTAGGTATTTGAGACTTATTTTCCTGGTAGAGACAGTGATTAGAGGTGGAAAATCTCAGATATCAGGAGGAGGCTGGGAGAGAAAGCACCTGTGAGATCCAGGGCCTGTCATTTCAAATTGACATCAAAGTTAATTGCTACTCACAACAATCCTAGCATTATTTGAGTGGTGAAGTTTAAAACAAAATCTTGCTAATCACAAAATTTTCATTAATTCCAATAATCCCAGGTCAACCTGGTCCACAGACTTAGTTCAACAGAAACCAAAGTTTTAACCTGAACCATGAAACATACATCTCAGACGCAAATATGCACTGAAAGCTATGAAGGAAAAACACATTTTACAGAAAGGTAATCTACTAAAAACAAGCTAAAAAGTTTAAAGTAACAAAATTTTAAGCAAAATGATTAGTCTGCTTATATAAAAGTTGTTGCTAAGCAACCACATCAATGGAATATTTCAATTATGATTTTGAAGTTCTCGAGCTCCCCTTAGCAGTAACAAAAATAGACATTTCATGGCTAATGAAATCATCTTCTCATAAAATATGGAAACTTGAGACTAATTTTCTGAAACAATGTGTCCCAAAAACATGGCAACATATTAATATTAAAGCATAGAGTGAGGGCTTGGTGACTAGAATCTGTTATTTTCCATTGCACACTGACATTTTTTTTTTTACCAAAAACAAGCTCTTGTGTAGTCTACTGTGTTTTTTAACATTCAGCAAAATAATTGGATGTATATTTCCTTTTTGAAAGCATACCTATAGGCATCAAGCAGGTGAGTGATGAGGCACTTATATAACCTCCAGAGTTTCATATTTCTCTTTAAAGCCCAAATTCTTTGTCTTTAGTTTTAAGATCCACTTTTTTTTAATAAAAAGAGAATAAATTAGGATGCCTTGATATTAATTACCCATTATAAACTGCTAAATCATTTTTATATTTGGGTGTATGTGTTTCCTTCTTTTACTGCCCCCAGTTGGGATCTGACCATCATTATGAAATAGTACAGTCTGGGCTCAGGAATGCCATGTAAAGCTGCCCAGTACATTTCTACTTGCTCCAGTCAGACTATACCCAAAACAATCCCTAGCAAATTATTGTTGCCTCTCTCCTTAAAATTGTCTTTAAAAATGGATGCAATGTCATATTCCTATAGCCAGTTTCAGGAGCAAATATTTCATGTAGATTTAAAAATGATAATAATGTGGGGCACCTGGGTGGCTCAGTCGGTTGAGCGTCCGACTTCGGCTCAGGTCATGATCTCACGGTTTGTGAGTTCGAGCCTCTTGTCAGGCTCCGTGCTGACAGCTCAGAGCCTGGAGCCTGCTTCGGATTCTGTGTCTCCCTCTCACTGTGCCCCTCCCACACTCATGCTCTGTGTCTCTTTCTCTCAAGAGTAAATACAACATTAAAAAAATTTTTTTTTTAATGATAATAATGCTGTAGCCATCTCACCTTGGGATTCCCCAGGAGTAGATCCTTGGAGCGAAGATTCCAGTGCAGGTAGTCAATGCTGAAGACGACCCTACCAAGCACAGGTAGAAAAGTTGAGGGCGTGAGGTGGAGGACAGAAGAGAGCCTAGGAAGCTGTATTGTCAAGCAAGTTAGTGCTTCAGGCAACTTGAACTTGGTTCTGCTGGAGAGCTCTGGACACTGAGGAGGAATATACGCCTTGTGGGAGGAGCAAAGTCTCTACTTCCCGATGACTTCAGGTGAGTCAGTGCAGAGGAAGACCTCAGCTGAAGACATACAAGTAGTGGCATCTGGACTTCAGGCCAAAGCGTACTGAAATGCTGGGACATCATCGGGCACTGAGTGCAGTTAATGCTTCTGGGAACATCTATCAGCCAAGAGCAGGTGGGATTTAGAAAATAGACACATTAGCTTCCTTGCCAGTCATGTGGATTAACCCTGAGCCATCATGTGGGATCCTGACGTGCAAGGCTCAGGGCCCCATATGCCCACACGAATAACCTGTTTGATGTTGCACGTCTGGGATTCTTCCTCCTCTTTGCCTCACTTCCTCTCCTAAAAGTCAGATGCCAGATACACCACTTGTATTCACCATCATCATCTCAGGGTTTGCTTCTGAGGAACATCAACCTAAGATTTTGGAAAACTATTTTCACTTGTGACCAGAATTTTTGCAAAGCCGCAGCCATTGTGTAGCCGAGACGGTTAATAAAAGACAAGATTGATTTCCATTACCAGCCTAAGAATCAAATTTATCTTTTCTTCTATTTTCTTCCCCCCAAGCTCTCTTCCTCAATTAGCCATCCTGCTTCTCTACTATGTAACTCTTATCACTCTTATCGCACTGAATACCCAAATTTGACAATTGGACAATAGCTTATTAAAGTCATTTTCTTGACACCCCCAAAAAGATGACTCTACTTGCCTCAGAACTTATCAATAGTGCAGGAATCATCACATCTAGGCTTCTCCAGGAAATTCATGCCCAGTGCTAAGAGATAGCACGCTCTCTCACTACAATTCCACCATATGCACTGCTTTAGTGCATAGTGGTAATTATGTCACTCTCAAGTTCAAAACCATTTAGTGGTACCATGATCCCTACAGAAATAAATAAAATCTTCTTGAACAACACGCAGTTGAAAGAATTGATGTGCCAAAATACATAGTGGAAGTGGAGGGAGAATGCATATAAATTATGAGTTATAAAAGCAACATGTTTCCTTATTATTCTTCTAAATCAGAATCGTAGCACCTTCTCTATTTCCTCCCAAATCTCTATCTTGCTTTACCTACTATTTCATTAAACTAAACGACCTCCACTGCCCAATAACCCTCAAAGCCCAACAGTTCTGAGCTTCAACCATTTGTTCATGCTGTTTCCCCCCGACCTAAAATGTCACACATACCATCCACCCCATCAACTGCCATCACGTGGAATCCATCGTTCAAGGCTTACTCAAATGCTGCCGCTTGCACAAAGTTGCTCCTGTATTTTCTGCCCCCACTCCCAGATTTGTTTTATCCATCATTTAAGCCCCCACCGCATTTTGTTCCTTTTCTTTGGCACTTGGAGGAATTTCATTATTTTAATATATGTCGAGCTATACAATCACATTCTAGGACAGCATCACATATTCACAGTTTCTCTGTGAGGTCTCCGCACAAAGCAGAGATTGTTACACATGAAGAAGCTGAGACAAATGGAGGATTAGGTTGTTGTCTGAGCTTGGAACTTGTGAGGGACTGAATTGGAATACAAGCCCAAAACCTTGAAATCGAGATCTAGATATCGCTCCTTACGTTTTATGTCCTTAACCAACCCACTGAACTTCAAATCACTTGAGCAATCAGAAACCATGTATTAGTCATCGTTGTACCCTGATAACAACATTTGAGTAGAAATTGTAATCCTGACATTCAAATACCTCCCTTAGATAAACCTTATTGGCTGGTACTTATTGCTGCAAATATATTAGAGGGGGGGAAGGGGGGTAGGTAGTCCTTATCTGGATTTCTTGTAATTAAATACCATATCTATTCTTTAATATGCCTCTATGTCAAGGATATGGCTTTAAGAAGACCTATGAGGCAGAGCTAATCTCATAAAGCTAATCATAAAGCTAATCTCTCCCCCTCTTCATTACCTACAGTGACTTACCATTTTTTAACAGTGTTCATCCAATTGTGATCTGTAAATCATCTGCGATAGAAGCCTCCAGGAGCTTTGATAGAAACGCAGATCCCTATACCCCACCTCAGATTTATTGATTAAGAAAACCAGGATATGTGGTTCAAAACTGATGATCCTTATGGTTCAAATTTAAACTGAATTTAAAAATTAAAGTTTCCCTCTTAAGCCTGGAATACAAAGTCCTGCTAAATATAAATATATTACCTTCTATTGGAAACTCTACTCCTGCCTTTTCTTTCACTTTAGAAACTCTGGCTCCAATTTCCACCATGTTTATGACAGCCTCTCTATTCTTCCGCACCTTCCAATCCTACTGATTCCTAGAAGCCTAATCCAAATCCCAGCTCCTTTCACATCACATCTCCCTTCTCTGAGCCGTTACCATTGCGGATACTGTCATTGCTTCAGCTGGGGCACCATGCCTCAAGCACGTAAACATATGCCACCTTATATACCCTAAGCAGCTCACACACACACTATCTCTTGAAATCCTCACAAAAATCTTATGGGATATTATTCTCTATTATCATCTCCACTCATAAGATGTTAAAACTGAAATCAAAGAGGTCTAATGACTTGTCTGAGATCGCACCATCTGCAAAGGCACAGGACACAGACCAAGGGTTTTGATGCCAAAGCCCACACCTTTAGTAACTGCACCATGTGTTTCTGTCACTCCTACCCTTCGTACACTGTCTCCAGCATGACAGGCACCTGTCATTGTGGCTCTTGATGGTGCCAGTTCCTTGGGTGAGCAATGAAGTGAACTGAATCATTCTTATCAAAAACGATAAAATCTAAATGAAACCAATTCCTCAAACTATCCTGCTGGACTGTCTTAACTGATTGAAAGGGAGAAGGTTCATGAACAGCCAGATGGTTTCTTTTACTCCCAGTGACAGAATGGTCTACTCTACAAACAAAAATGCTGTAATACTGAAGATATTGAATATACACTTGATTAGTCAAGAAACAATGATGATAATAACAGTGTATGGTGGTCACTATATGCCAGGCTTGATAATTAGCATCCTTGTGCATTATCTATTTAATTCTTTTTATAATCCTAACAAGTTGACAATATTAGTATAATTCCACTGTATAGATGAGAAAACCTAGGCTCAAAGAAATCAAATAGTCTGGAAAAGTCCACTTAGCTAGCTATGTAGACTTAAACCTTGGGGTGCCTAACTCCCAGACTCAAACTCATTATTTTCTGCTCCTTTATGAAGGTTTTCTATTAGAAAATAATTTTGGGGGCGCCTGGGTGGCTCAGTCAATTAAGCATCCAACTTCAGCTCATTTCATGAGCTCACGGCTCATGAGTTTGAGCCCCATGTCGGGCTCTGTGCTGACAGCTTAGAGCCTGGAGCCTGCTTCGGATTTGGTGTCTCCCTCTCTGCCCCTCCCCTGCTTGTGCGCTCTCTCTCTCTCTCTCTCTCTCTCTCAAAAATAAACATTTAAAACAAAAAAGAAAAGAATTTTGTACTGATGATTAGAAATTACCTTTAAAAATTTCCAAT
This sequence comes from Panthera uncia, assembly GCF_023721935.1. Lineage (NCBI taxonomy): Eukaryota > Metazoa > Chordata > Mammalia > Carnivora > Felidae > Panthera > Panthera uncia. The sequence continues at coordinate 24,456,676 of NC_064818.1, read as the reverse complement.
ACTAGAGAAATAAGCTCATTCAGCTGATAAATGAAGGCCAGACCACAACACTTATCTGTGGATATTAGAGGAAGACTGGAAAATTGGTTTGCTGGTCGTCACATCAATGCACATACCTAGCCATCAGCTTGGTTTGGCACCTAAACTCATGCATTTTATTAAAAGTCAACTTTATCTGGCTGTAAAATCAAGCGAGGTTGGCATTGGTTTGGAAAAATAACCTAAATTTCAGGTTTTTCTCAAAATCGTTGATATTTGTCTGTCAAGAATTATTTCCTCTAAATACCACAAAGCAGCTGTGCACACAGAATTTCCCGGTGGAAGAGAACTTTCTCAAAGACTGACTAACAAAATAGAAAAAAAAAATTTTGTCAGACAAAGCAAACATTCCATTAGTTTGCTTTTACCTTTACTATGCGTATCAGAGAAGGAGGGGTTAGGTAGGAGACTAGAAAAGATTAGAAGATGGGACTGATTTTACTTGATATTCCTTTGCAGAAGCTCTGTTCTCAATTGCCTCCTCTGCTGCCCATTTCCACCTCAGGGAGCAGGAGACCACAGAGCCCATCCTTGGCATCAAACATAAGTGATGGAAACCTCAAGACCTTTGGAATTTGCTCAGCAGGAAAAATTTCCTCGATATACCTCTGCAAAGTGAAGACAATGTTATCGTTAGGCTACATCCATCACATCCTATAACCATCTTTTTTTTTTTTTTTAATTTTTTAACATTCATTTATTTTTTTGAAACAGAGAGAGACAGAGCATGAACGGGGGAGGGTCAGAGAGAGGGAGACACAGAATCCGAAACAGGCTCCAGGCTCTGAGCGGTCAGCACAGAGCCCGACGCGGGGCTCGAACTCACGGACCATGAGATCATGACCTGAGCCGAAGTCGGACGCTTAACCGACTGAGCCACCCAGGCGCCCCCTATAACCATCTTTTGAGAGAAGGTAGCATCTTCTCATCTAGAAATTTAGCATAAACATTTCCGTTTCTATGGGGAGCCTATAAAAAAAAGTCACGTTGGTAAATGGCATGTAAAAGTTTTCCAATATTCTAAAGTGTTACACACACTGTACCCTTCCCATCTATCACCTTGATAAAGCTTTTTATTACTGGGTACATGAGAAAAGTTGTTTTGTGTGACTGATTAAAACTATATTTTCCCTGGCTAAGGAATTTTATAAGCTGTCTCCAGGTGGGATAATGGATCGCATTCGTTAATCCACTCATTTCAGGCGGAAGCTTCAAATGGCACTTCCTAATTTTAATGTACTTCATAAATTTGCTGTGCTCTCAAAGCCTTCTACCTCAAATGTGCTTGTTTCTTTCTCAACCTAGTTTGCTTCTTCAACATGCATCGCATGCCATTCCTTCCTCCGAATAATCTTTCCTCTGCTTGTCAAAGAGCCATCCCCATCAGAGCTCTCCCAAACAGGTTCTTCACTTGACATCTCATATTCCATTATTTTTACCCTCGTTTTCAGTGAAAGCATCTTATTCCAATTCATCTCTCTTCATTCCCTCTATTTGCCTTGAGTTGGCTTTGTAAATGTATTTATTATTTATAAAAATTCAGGGAAGATATGTCTTGAGAAATACATGGCACGAAAGATTTTAAAACACAATCAAATTTCACTTTTTTTTTTTTTTCAGAAAAAATCAAGGGCTCAAGTGTTATTCTGCACATAAAAGCTATTGAGTTTTTGGACAGTTTCTTAAGATTTCTCTAATATATAAATATACATAAGGGCAAGACAGGGGAGGCAGAAGTATCCTTGTTGTCTCCCTAAAGGTAGATAATAACCTCGGGGTTAGATTTTTGTTGAATGATCAGAGACAAAAGTGATTTGCTACCCCTCTACAAATTGAAGTGCCCTCCCCCAACTTCAGTGTGGTTTTACTTTGGGGCAAAAAACTAAAATTGCGTTTATTTCCTTCTCAAAGATTCTTAAGTTATACGTGAATCTGGAAGCCTAGCCAGAATTTATAAGTATCTAAACAAAGCCAAAATACTGAAGGAATGAAACAAACCAACACATCTTAAGCATTACTCATCATGCCCCATGACAATATTGGTTTGGAATTAGAGCTGCACTATTAAAAAGCTCAGCTTGCCTCATATCCCACCCATTGCCTGGCCTTGTAATTGACTCTCAAGGGCTAACCATTGGGGTCACTAATGTGATTTCCTACTCTAGCTGACCACTTAAATCATCTGGAGAACTCTAAAAAAAAATTACTCATGCCTAGACCTCCCCTGCCCCCCACCAATTAAAACATATCTGGGGGAACTAAATGGTCATGAATGTTTTTTAAAATCTCCCCAAGGGATTGAATAGACAGGTGGAATTGAGAACTATTGCACTTGACAAAGACACACCCATGTGATCCTTATCCCATTGACACATAGATAGAAGATTTGGTCAATGGATTCTTTGAGCCTGGAAATTCAAGGATGGACATTCTCAATAAGTAAAACTCCTTGTACTCAGGAGGAAGAATGGAAACGCAATTGGACTGTAGAAGACAAGCTTGAGGGGGAAAGAGACAGGACCTCAAGTCTAAAGAGCCACTTTACATGAAAATTAATCACCTACCTGTGCCTTCTGGGAAAATTCCAAGCAGATATCTTTCAAAAGGACTTTATCTTATTTGAGTTATTTATAAATAACCAGATGTTCTTGAATATTGTCAATTGATGACAACTAAAGACATCTTTAAAAATATGAACGAATTATTGAGTATCTGCTGTGATATTTTATGTTATTTTGTTAAATACTCAAATTGCACATGACAGGTAATAGTTAAGGAAACAAAAAAAATCAGAGAAATTGAGTAAATGATCCCAAATCGTATGGATGAATATCTAGATCTATGTACCCTGAAAGAATGTCCAGTTGTCACACTTTTCCTACCTTACAGACATTTTTACCTAGTCAGAGGAAGTACTAATAGAGGGGTTCTTCTGGACTCATCTCTGAAGAAGAGAAGGGAAAGGAAAGGAAAGGAAAGGAAAGGAAAGGGAAGGAAAGGAAAGGAAAGGAGGAGAGGGGAGGAGGGGAGGGGAGGGGAGGGCAGGTGAGGGGAGGGGAGGGCAGGTGAGGGGAGGGGAAGGGAAGGGAAGGGAAGGGAAGGGAGAGGAGAGGAGAGGAGGGGAGGGGAGGGGAGGGAAGGAGGGAAGGAGGGAAAGAGAGGAGAGGAGGGGAGGAGAGGAGGGGAAGGGAGGGGAGGGGAGGGGAGGAGAAAGGAAGGGAAGGGAAGGGAAGGGAAGGGAAGGGAAGGAAAGGAAAGGAAAGGAAAGGAAAGGAAAGGAAAGGAAAGAAAGGCAAGGCAAGGCAAGGCAAGGCAAGGCAAGGAAAAAGGAAAAAGGAAAAATAAATTAATTGGACATGTGGAAACTACAGGATCTGAGCCAAACTGACTATATTATCCTGTAATCTGTTACAGAAGAGAAGAAAACTGAGGTATAGCAGGACATAAGGCAGAGACTTTAGGAACACAGAGAAAAAATATGAAAAAGCAAAAGAAGAATCAGGAATACTTTACAGGAGGATGCACAAAGTTGAATAACTCATGAAGATAAATTAGAAACAAAATCTGACTATATGCATTAAATAATCTCAATGCCATAGAAAACATACCCCAAGAATTGAAATTTGGAGAGATCTCTCTGGGCACAAATTAAACTAACAAGAAGGGGTGGGAGCAATGGAAGAAAAACCACAAAACCAGGTAAATAGAGGACAGTCGTGTGACTCCCTAACACTGCCATGGTGGTCCAGAAGACTCATTAACAACCAGTCATTCACTCAGTAAATACTCATTATAGGCTTTCAGGTGACACCCATTGTCCTAGGCACTAGAGATACAGTGTTTGACACACTGATATAGACTCTGTTCCAAGGGGGGCTTATAGCCTCCTGACACTGACCAACATAACCGAGCCTACACATAACTATATAATTATAAGTTGTGATAAATACTATGAAGAAAAAAAATCACAGGAAACCTTGCACAATGAGGCCATGACCTAGAAAGGGGTCTCAGGGGAGAACTTTCCTGAAGCAGAGTTAACGTGTGTGTGTGTGTGTGTGTGTGTGTGTTTGGAAAAGAATCCTGAAGACTGAGAACAACACATAAGAAGGCTCTGAAGGGGGAAATCTACAGTCCACTGAGGAAACTAAAGTGCTAGCCAAGGCAGGAAGATGGAGAGCCAGTGAGGGTAGGCAAAGGCTAGATCACAGAAAGCTTCCCAGGTCACGTGACAGAGTTGGGTCTTTCCCTACTGAGGTGACTTAAACAGAAAAGTTACATGACTGGGTGTGCATTTTTAAAACTCATGCAGGCTTCAGTATAGTGAACATAAATGGAAACAAAGCAGAGGGAAGAAAATCAGTTGTAACATGGTCGTAGTAGTCCTGCCAGGAGATGATGGCAGCTTGGACTGTGATGGGGCATGGCACTGGACCAGTACGGACAGACCGAGAGGCATTTCCGAAACCAAATCACCACCCCCCAGGGTCTTAGTGATGGATTTGATGAGGCAGGCGAGGGAAAGGTTAATCCATGATCTATCTGAGCCAACTTACACCATCTTTTTCTTTTTAGGGAGAGAACAGGTAGAGGATTCTTACGACTTTGAAGCCTCTTTTATTCCCTAAGGGTCCCCCTCTTTTTTTTCTCTGCCGTTTATATGTTGATACACTAGTTCATTCAGCCTACAGAGTGTCTTATAGTCTGCATTGGACTAATTACTTCCTTGTGCTACTGCTTACTTTCTTCCTGTGCCCTCTGGGTTTCCTGTAAAATGGCCACTCTACAGCCTCCGTTGATTTTGGCTCAAATTATTTTTTCCTTTTGGATTACTTTATGGATTGCACATACATACATACATTGCTGGTTGTTTCACATCCTGAGAAATAGCATGTCAGAGCACTTTAGTGATGCTGGGATTAATCTGGGAGTGTAAGTGGGCTCAGCATGGTCCTCCCATTATGAATTTCCTTTCACCTTTTTAATGGTTTTAACACGCAGCACTGGTGGTTGCCTCGATCCCCTAAAAACTCAGATGAAAGAGAATAAAAACACACAGACATTCTAGCAAAGCATGACTTGGACTCTATCGCTCAGGCTGTTCTAGTTTTCCCCCAGTTGCTCTGGGGACACCTTCTCAGCTCCTAAAATTCTTCCAACTCAAAATGCAAACACCACAGACCTTTCTTCTGTCCTTTTCTTTTCTCTCTTACACAGTCTCTTTTCGGTAAATTGTGTCCATGTCTTGCAAACCCCTATCTACTCTATAACAAAGTTTCACAAAACCCTAACTCTAGCCTCAATGTGAGTGGCAATTTTCAGTTGCCAACTAGTCCCCCACTCCACCATAAATCCCACTTGTCACCTTTAATTTCCAAATCACTCTCAGAACCCCGTCTTTCTGCCAAGAATATCGTGATTCTCTCAATCACCATTGACTACTCCTCTTCCCCCCGCCCCCCCCACCACTATCTACATCAATAAGTTGACAACTCTGTGCGGTCTTCCTCCCACGTATTATTCTTATTTTTCTCTCTCCGAATTGCTGCCACTCTTCGGGTACAAGTTATTATCTGTTGCCTAAACTATTATAAACTGCTTCTTAAGGGCTCTCTCAGCTTCCGGGTTCCACCCTGTGCAAATCACCCTGAACCTCGGGCTAGAAAATGCTCTCCCCGATACAGCTAGAGTCCAATAATTCCCCAGCTCAAATGACTTCACTTGCTGCCCATGAGCTACCAAGGAAATACAAGCTGTTCATGCCACAGTCGGTCTGTCTCTCCCGCCTCCACTTTGTTCCACTCAGGCCTGCACTGCTGGATTGCTGATCCCGGAGTCTCTTCCCAGGACCCATGCCTATAACCAACCTCTCCTTCCTGATGCCCAAACCATCCTCAATGACTGGCAACCTACTCATTCTTCTTTTTATTCACTGACTGACATATATATATTTTTTATTGACAGTGATTTAAATCACAGAGGTATTGAGGCATCTGGGTGGCTCAGTCAGTTAAGCGTCTGACTTCAGCTCAGGTCATGATCTCGCGGCTGGGGAGTTTGAGCCCCATAACGGCCTCTGTACCGACAGCTCGGATCCCGGAGCCTGCTTCGGATTCTGTGTCTCCCTCTCTCTCTCTCTGCACACCCCCCCCCCCCCAAAATGAATAAACATTAAGAAAATGTAAGTCACCAAGACATTATATTTTTTTGTAATAAGTCCCCCTTCCCTTCTCTAATTCTACCACCCTCAGAGAATAATTTATTAGGCCCTCTACCATAGTTGTTCTTTACCTTGTATAAAAATAGATGCACCCTTCCTGCCTGCCTGCTTGAGCTAGGATGTCAGTCTTCTGCCCTTGGACTGGGATTTACACCACCAGCTCCATTTGTTCTCCGGCTTTCAGACTCAGACTGGAGTCACATCACCGGCTTTCCTGGGTCTCCAGCTTGCAGATGCAGAGGGTGGAATTTCTGAGGCCCCATAATTGCTCATTGTTCTGGGCACTTACAGCATTTTTAAATATGAGGAGTATATAATTATGGCCCTAAAGATGGATAGAAGGGAATACATGAACTTAGTCAGCCAATATGAACGGAAAGCACATGCTTACACATAATATTGATGGTTCTTATCATCCAACATCAATTATTTTCCAATTGTCTCGATGTAGAGAACTGAAACAGGATCATAGATTTCTATCTTGAATTCCATTGGTGACATGAACTTTAGGGGCAAATTCTATGTCCATCCCTTTTAAAATTTTTAACAGCTGCATTGTTGCCTCAGCCATTTTATTCATTTATTTATTTATTTATCTATTTATTTTTCATTTTATTTTAAATTGAAAACCAAAGTTTCTAGTCAGTTTTTTGTTAGACAATGTGTTTTCGAACAGCTTAAACTGAAAATTTAGATGTGTGAAAACAAAAGCCTATTTCTCTCCTTCTCCTAAGTCCATCCTTGAGTAACCAGTGTTACTGATTTGGCAAATACCTGTTGGAATTTAACTCAGATTTATATAAATATACAAAAATGTACACGGCTCTACTTTTTTGTGTTCATCTATATTTTTTTGAGAGAGAGAGAAAGAGAGCGAGAGCACACGAGCGGGGCAGGGGCAAAGGGAGAGAGAGAATCTTAAACAGGCTGGACGCCTAGCACAGAGCCCAACGTGGGGGCTCCATCGCATGACTGTGAGAGCATGACCTGAGCCAAAATGAATAGCAGGTCGCTTAACCAACTGAGCTACCCACCCGCCTCGCTCCTATTTCTTTCTTTTTTTTTTTTTTTGAAACATGGAGCTTTAATCACTTAACATAAGTTGAACTTCAATAGAGGAGGAGTTCATTGTTTACTGAAATATAACTGACACACAACGTTTTATGAACTTCAGGTGTACAATATAATGACATGACATTTGTACACACTGTGAAATGATCGCCACGGTAAGTCTAGTCAACTTCCATCACCACACACAGCCACAGAATCTTTTTTTCTTGTGATGAGAACTTTAAGATTTACCCTCTTAGTAACTTGCAAATATGCAATACAATGTTATTACTACAGTCACTATGCCGTATGTTATATCGTCGTGACTTACTTTTTTTATTAGCCAGCATTATTTTTTATTACAGAATAATGTCACACCACACTATTCCATATTTCTGAAAAGTACTCAGCCATTATTAATAACTACTGGTTGTTTCAAGGAATTTTATAATTATTTTCATGAATGAATCACCATTATTTTATATATGCGCAAGATCTACATTTGATGCACAAAAAATAGATGTACAAGATATACATTTGATGAATAATTTGGTTTATAAAGAGATCATATTATATCTATATAAGGCATCCACATACGTTATTCTGCATCTAGCTTTTCTCATATAATTTATACAGAATCCTTTCACCTCAGTATATACAGAGGTTATATATGGTTAATATGTCCATTCATATTAATCACAGCCTTGTATTCTATAATATAAATTGTCCTTAATTTACTCTTCCATTCCCATAGATGAGCATTCAGTTTGTTCCCTCTTTAAAACCATTACACACGAGGCTGAAATAAATATCTTTGTAAATAAACCTTTATAACTTATTACTTTTTTTCAAATCCATTGCCAGAAATGGATTCCTAGGTCAAATGGCATGCACAATTTAAATTCTAATAAACAATAGCTAGATTACTTCCCAAAAGTAATAATGTACTCTTATGCCAACAGTATATGAAGGTAAGTATTCATTTCTCCACATCTTTTTTAATAATAATGTGTTAATTTTTTTTATTTCAGTCAATTTATTATCTGAAAATTGATATCTGTGAGGTTTAGCATTACATGCTCATTCTTTTTAAAAAATATTTTTAATGTTTATTTATTTTTGAGAAAGAAAGAGTTGGGGAGGGGCAGAGAGAGGGAGACAGGATCCCAAGCAGGCTCTACACTGATCACAGAGAGCCCGATATTGGTCTTGAACTCACCAACTGCGAGATCATGACCTGAACCAAAGTCAGAAGCTTAACAGACTGAGCCACCCAGGATCCCCACACGCCCCATTCTTCAAGACCCCATCTGAAACACCACCTTCTTTATGAATCCTTTCTTTATTTTCTTATCCTAGATATTCCCTTTCCTCTGAAACCTTTGTAGTGAATGTTTTGTCCTTTGGTGGAACTTTTATATTATACTTTATGCTGAATTGAGTTTTCTTATTTTCTATGTCTACCACATTGTAGCCCAAAAGGATAGGCCACACATCTTACCTATTTTTATAATTTCCATAACATTAACACAGTACATAGGAGATGCTATCATTTCTGCTTCATAGGATCCAGTTGATTAGTCAGAGAAATGAGGGTTCAAGGTTAGGAACTAAATGTGCACAACCCATGGAGAGTTCTCTTGGAGAAAATAGCAGATGGCTTGTTGCAGAATTCTTTCACTGACAACCCTGTTGAACAAAACAGATATACCACATTCACTTGTCAACCCTTACCGCTCCAACATCCAAAGCAAGTGAAGCCAATCAACCAGAGTATGACAGCGTCACAGTGTTTAGAAGCCAGAACCCCGAGCAAAAGCAAACATAGTAAGCACAGCATAATAAGAAAAGCACTTTTGTTTTTAATTTGCAGGTAGCTTATTTTAAGTGAACCCAGAGAGAATGCTTACCAGTGGGCAAAAGATAAAGAAAGATTATAGCTCCCCATACAAATGAACAATTTAAAGGCAACAGAGCTAACATAGATTGTAAATGGTTAGCAGTGTTTTGAGAGTTGCCTTGTACACATTATACCAACACACACACACACCACATACACATCTTTGTGCAGTACATATTATTATTATCCACATGTCATATATGACGAATTAACTTTCCCAACGTCATAGATTGTGTGTATAAGGGAATTCAGTTGAAGGCCCAAATCCATTTGAGTCTAGATTTCCTGTAATGTCCCATCGATAAAGGTACTAAAACAGAGAACAGAAAGGGGCACCTGGGTGGCTCAGTTGGTTAAGCAACAGACTCTTGGTTTAGGCTCAGGGCATGATCTCACGGTTCATGGGTTCAAACCCCACATTGGGCTCCACTCTGTCATTCCTGAGCCTGCTTGGGATTCTCTCTCTCTCTCTCTCTCTCTCTCTCTCTCTTAAAATAAATAAATAAACTTAAAAAAATAAAAAATAAAATAAAAACAGAGACCAGATGATTCTTTGTTAGAAGTTCTACAGAAACCATAATTTCATTAAGGGAACAAATGGATGACATCCAAACTTATCCATAGAACTTATGCTATCACTGAAGTTAGAATCTCCTCAGAGTCAAAATCTCACAAGAAAAACAAAACAAAAATAAAACCAAACATACACACACACACACACACACACACACACACAAACAAGCAGTGTCGGACTTACATGATACAGAGATGATAGAGATTGAAGTATGTAAGATAAGAAGCTGTGACTCAGAAAGATTCAAATTCAAATTCTCAAGCTTACTGCTGTAGGATCCTGAGTAATATAGTTAACCTACATGGTCCTCGGTTTTCTCATTCTTGTCCAGATCATAATAGTACTCGCTTCACAGGTTTTTTTTGTGTGTGGATTAAATTAGATGTTGCATACACAACCTACAATAAGTTCCCGATCAGCAGAAGGTAATATTATAACAACTACTAGCAGAGTCAGCCCTTTTCGACAAAATTAAAAGTGAACGAAACCCAAAATAAACTTCTAAATACCATGGATATGAGTTTAAAAAACTGTATTAAAAATTCCTTCATTATCTCCTTGTCTAATTAAAATAGGATTCAGTCCAATTACGACAGGGGATGAGGAAATTGCTGATGGGCTCAGTCAGGTTCTGAATACACTGGCAGAAGGCAACACTCTTTTACAGAGAGTCTGGGATACTTGAAAAACAAGACGTTTTGTGGGGGATGTTCAGAAGCTTAATGCCCTTCTGCCAAGAAAGGAGAATGAGAACAGAAACTTAAGAGAGGAAATCATATGGTGACTTGTACCATAGGTAGTGGACAGAATTGTGTTTACGGCATATTGATAACAAAATATGGAAGAAATCTCCAAGAGGGAAGCATCATAGATAAACTCATCCTCCTTTCTTTTCCCTTCACAGACTTGAAATGCAGTGTCCGTATTCCCCATCTCATCTTCATAATGGAACCACATCGATGCGCTTGAATTCTTAAGTGGCTCTCGTTGAAAGAGGTGATCAGCCATCAACCATAAGCTGTATCAGATCAGAACATGTGCGGCAGCCACTGGCCTACAGCAAGATGGGCCAGTGAGCTGCCTAATAAGCAACAATAAACACTGGGCCTCAAAGGGCAGTGGGCCAGAAAGCCATCTCTTAATGGATTTGAGATGCATATTATTGAGGCAGCAAAAAAATTGGAAGCTCTTCACCAGTTCTCAGGAGGGGGAAGAGGTGGTCTAAGTTAGGAGATTAAGCAGCCCAGTGGGGGAGAAGAATTAACACAACTGGATGGAGCTGGAGGATGCAAAATAAAGTATGGAGAGATGAGTTATTAATTTTTTAGAGCACAAACCTGCTTCCATTGGAAGTGGTTTCGACAGGACCAAAATTATGTTGTTAGTTCCATTTAATATAGCTCATTTAAATAGACCTTATATTACTGTATGGATGGACCACAATGCACCAGAACAAGCTAAATCTTTCTATATCTGGTTCTGCCATTGCAATGCCATAGAATTATTTTTCTCTCTTTTAATGAAACTCTAGTTTACTGTCGTCTGGTTTCTTCTGAGCCCAGGGTTCCTGATCCAAGCTAACCCACTAATTGGTTTTAGGGCAATAATTTTAGACGGGTCTCCAAGTAAACAATGAACAGCACTCATTTATCCTGTGGTCTTTATCCTGTGAATTTATGCTGTTGATATTTTCATCTCTTTGATTTCCCTTAAAGTAACTAAATTAGTCCACTTCCTTTATGCCACATGTAAAAGAACATTTTAGCTTTCTGTGTTCTAACAAAACTCTTCTTCATCATCAATGGAAAATACAAATTATCAAAAGCAAGTGTTAACTCCAAGCATGTTATTATTTTTTTAGTTCAGTTAGTTAACATTATAACATAGACAGAAGGGATGGAGAAGGGAAGGAACACCCCAGTGAGCACTATGCTAAATGCCTTAATTTTTTTTTCGCATTTATTCATTTTTGAGAGACAGAGCATGAGTGGGGAAGGGACAGAGAGACAATGCAGACACAGAATCTGAAGGAGGCTCCAGGCTCTGAGCTGTCAGCACAGAGCCCGGTGCAGGTTGGGACCCAAGAACTGCAAGATCATGACCTGAGCCAAAGTCGGACGTTCAACTGACTGAGCCACCCAGGCACCCCAACACTATGCCAAATGCTGTAAAGCAAAATCTTTAAAGTCCTCACAGGGATCTTAACAGGTAGTTATTATGAGAAAATGACCATTCAGGAAAGTTAATTATTCAAAGTCACACAGCAAAAATATGTCTGTTCTGGATGGTAAAGTATAAATAGGAAAAGGCATTAAGTTGCTGTCTACTCAAGAAATATACATATCAATGGATGTTCCTTAACTTTGACTTTAGCTTAGAAAAAGTTCAATACAGAGAAGCTTGGGTGGCTCAGTTGGTTAAGTGTTTAACTCTTGATTTTGGCTCAGGTCATGATCTGCACTGTTTGTGCAGAGCCTGCTTGGAATTCTCTCTATCCCCCTCTCTCTCTCTGTGCCTCTCTCTCTCTCTCTCTCTGTCTCTCTCTATCTCTTTCTCAGAATAAATTAACAAAAATTAAAAATTAAAAATTAAAAAGTTCACTGCAGGGAATACTAAACAAGTCAGAGCTAAGGAGAAAACAAAAAAATCTGGAAACCACAAGAGGGAACATCTCAAGTAAATGGATAAGAAGAACAAAGAGGTACAAAGAAATAGAAGTAGAGAAAGAGCTGAAAGCTGAAATCCAAGTGCCAAAAAAAAAAAAAAAAGCCACAGACAATCTGGGGTCATATCTTACAAGTAGAAGAAGACAACCCAATGGTCAATGGTCTAAAATTGGCACAGCCAATGGGAATCAAAAAAAACCACAGACAATCTGGGGTCATATCTTACAAGTAGAAGAAGACAACCCAATGGTCAATGGTCTAAAATTGGCACAGCCAATGGGAATCTACAGATAATGACAACTACATATAATGTGGTATCCCAGATGGGATCCAGAACAGAAAAAGGACATTAGGGAAAAACTAAGGAGTTCTGAATTAAGTATGCACTTTAGTTAGTAATAATGCATCAATATTGTTCACTAACTGTGAAAAATATACCATGTTAATGTAAGATGTTAATACCAGAAAGAACTAGAAGCAGAGTATATGGGAACACTGTACTATGCTCACAACTTATCTTTAAACCTAAAAGTATTCTAAAATAAAGTTTTATTCTTTAAAAAGTCAACAGTCTAGAAAAGGTTTATTTGTGGTCACCTTGTCCCAAGGAAAATCCTAAAGGCATAGACCCAAGACTTCCAACTCCACCTGCAATAAGAAAACGAAATGAAGACCCTTATTGACAAAATACTGGCACAAGTTTTGATCCACTGATGTATATTCTTTTATTCCACATATAAATAATCTACCAGTTAAGAAATTAAGAGAACCGTGCCTTTAAAAAAATACACACACATTTTCTTAAAGTTACCAAAAATTAAAAACTGAACCTTGCTTAATTTTATGAAGGCAGAAAATCAAACATCCTTCTGTTTATTTAAACAAATTACCTGGAAAACGCAATCTTAATGAGGTAATACTAATTAAGTGTCTCCTTAAGCATACTAAACTTCTGTACCTAGAGAAAGCCAAGAACATCAGATGAAAAGTAATTAACTAGCATTTCACACTCCATAGATGGATGATCTTGCATCCAAAGGAAAAAAAAAGATAAAATAAAAGGAGCTCAGCGCCACGACTATTAATTCTGTCAAAAGAACTGCAATACTATCAAGCAGAAAAGAGTCTGGTAGCAACAGAATCTTTGCACATATAGCCCAGAATCGGCCACTAAACAATACGTAAACTGCTTCTCTAAAATAAAGGCATAAAGAGAGGCTTATTAGACGTTATTCTTACTATCTACCACCACCTGGTCTTTCCACACCTGGAAATGTACTTCTTTCTGTCATTTTGCAGCAATCTTACATCTCTCATCAGGCAACAGAGCCTGAAAAATTTGAAAGGGACCTAAGGCCTACTGTGGCCATTTGAGTTCACGTGAAATCAGGACACTTTCAAAGGGATTCTATTGAATGTCAGGTTTGAGTCAAGGTTTTAATTTCACAGTAGATTTAACCGAGGAGATTTAATTTTACCAAATTAAAAACGCATGCCTTACAACAACCCCCAAGCCCTCCAGTAGTGAAGTGAAGACAGAAAGTTTGATCAGAACCCCAACTAGAAAGAAAAAGGCAATGATGCCCGATGCCCTACTTTAAAACCTCGGAGGCTCAGAATGGAGGAAAATGGAGAATTAACATTCCGTAAAAAAAGATGCTTTTCTTCCATTCTTGCTGACTCGAGTCATTTTTTTTTTCAATCAAAGGGCACCCATCTGCCCTCAGCACACTCCTCCCCAGTCTGCATTTATACATGAGTAACACGAATTGTGTCCAATACCTGGGAGGAGGAGATCGATGGCTAATATTGGTAATCAATCATATGCTAGTGTCTTCCATACCTGGGAACGTGAGTAAAACAGTGAGGGAATACAAAACACCTGTGAAAATATAATCATGTAAAGGGAAGAAGGTGGAGGGAGCAAGGGAGTAGGTACCAGCTCAGGAGAAAAATGCTCAGTAGAGAGTCGGTGAGTCGTGACTAACAGGAACACATCACTGGCATACGGCAGACAGTGCGATGGACCGCTGTGTACATTACCTCATCCTTACAGCGCTCCTGCAACCTAGACAGCGTTCGGATCATACAGTGGAAGAACTGAGGGTCACTGGGGTTTAATTGGCTTTTCCTACAAACATTTTAAAATTCCAGGCATAAGACAAAATCCAAGGCCTATTTATTTAACATTCTGAGCCTTTGCCTTTTCCACTATATCATCCCGCCTGTCCACAGAAGAAAGTCAGCATCCGGGCAACATAGTCTGCAACCTACCGTGAGTTCCAAACGCCTCACATTTGTGTGTAAACCTTAATTACCCATCCGGGTTGGGGATTCCTTAAGACAAGGGCCAACAAAGTTCGTGTGCGCCTAGGGAAATACTTTATATTTATATAAACCTAATGAAGCAAAAAAATATACTCCCATAAAAAATTGAGTTTGCAGGACCTGAACTGAGGCGTTCTATCAGTAAAATAAAATAAAATAGGTACACTGTTACATGGTAAAAAGTTGACCTACCATTCTATAGATCTAGACACTTGAGATTGTATATTTTATGGCAGGCAAACTATACATCAATTAAAATAACAAATAGGAGGGGCGCCTGGGTGGCGCAGTCGGTTAAGCGTCCGACTTCAGCCAGGTCACGATCTCGCGGTCCGTGAGTTCGAGCCCCGCGTCAGGCTCTGGGCTGATGGCTCGGAGCCTGGAGCCTGTTTCCGATTCTGTGTCTCCCTCTCTCTCTGCCCCTCCCCCATTCATGCTCTGTCTCTCTCTGTCCCAAAAATAAATAAAAAACGTTGAAAAAATAAATAAATAAATAAATAAAAATAACAAATAGGGGCGCCTAGGTGGCGCAGTTGGTTAAGCAGCCGACTCTTGATTTCAGCTCAGGTCATGATTTCACAGTTCGTGAGATCCGGTCCTGTGTCCAGCTCCCCACTGATGGCGTGGAGGCTGTTTGGAATTCTCTCTCTCCCTCTCTCTCTCTGCCCCTCCCTCTCTCTCTCAAAATAAATAAATAAACATTAAAAATAAATAAATACTAAAGAAAAAATTGCCGCCGACTTCCACTTCTGACTGCACTGGCTGTAGCAGACCTACACTGTTTAAGAGCAACGTGAACATTGAGTTAAAACATTTTTTAATTGTTTAAATCAATTTGATTGCTGCTAAGAAAATGGAAACCGGGGGTCACAATCCAAGAGAGAAGGGAATTCAGTGAGAGGAGTCAAATATTTTGTGTCTAGCTTCTCTCCTTGTGTTTTCTTGGTGATGGGGAGAGGCTGACAAGCCAGCTGCTGTGAAATCCTCAGAGAATTCCAAAGCCTTTCAGAGGCTGAGGAGATAAAAGCTGCAGACAGAGCTGCTGATTGGAGCAGGACTGGAGAGGCCAAGATTTCCTAAAGAATGAAGATGCAAAGTAGGAAGAACAACAAATAATGGCTTTTCCCTCAGTATATTTGCTCAATACTTAAGCTGCAGAGGCCAAGAAGTAGAAAGCTAACAAGACACAGCTGAAAAACAGAGTTTTTGTAGCCTTATGCTGCAAAAAATTGGATATTGGGCATCCATTCCCACCAACAGTGTTCCATGAAGTAACACTATATAGGAATGAGAACCTGGTACATACGATATTATGGATGAATCTCAAAAACGTAATGTTGAGGGGCACCTGGATGGCTCAGTTAGTTGAGCATGCAACTGATTTTGGCTCAGGTCAGGATCCCAGGGTCATAGGCTCAAGCCCCACATTGGGCTCCTTGCTGACCATGGAGTCTGCTTGAGAGTCTCTCTCTCTCTCTCTCTCTCTCTCCCCCCCCCACTGCCCCTCTCCCTGCTCAAACTTTCTCTCTAAAATAAAAAATAATAAGAATAATTTAAAAACCAATTTTAAAAAATACATAATGTTGAGACACAAGCTAGTTACCAAAAAAGTACATATTCTATATTTCCATTTATATACACTTCGAGATAGTGTATTTTATCTATTATGATAAAAATCAAAATTGTTGTTATTTTGGGTAGGGTAGCAACTAGCAGAAGCTAAAGAAAAGGGGTTTTCCAGATAATAAGTTTTAGTTCTTAATACGGGTGCATTCACTTGAAAAAATACAATGAATCATATACCTATGATTTATGCACTTATTTCTACTAATGTTTTAACGAAATATAACTACTTACACATAAGAAATATGATTTATCTGCTACTCTTTGCCTGTTAACAGAAACTTAAAAATGACATAATGAACGCACATGTAATATATATACTGTTTTTTTTTAATTTAGAAATACAAGGTCTTTAAAATATTTTAGGCATTTAAAACTGCACAGATCTGCATATTCTTAAGACACTCACATTTTGAGCTACAAAATACAGTATTGGTGATAACGCTAAATTTTAGCAATAAACATTTTATGACGTCCTGCAAAGAACACCATGAAATTAAACTATTCCTATATCGGAACTCTATGCAATTTTCAGTGTGCTTCCACATGTAGATATCATTTAATGAGATAGCTCACTTAAAGAGCTCATTAATATCCTCATGAAGAAGAAAGAAAAAAATATTTTTTGCTCCGTTCAATAAGTGAAAAACCATAAAGTAGCCTCAGAGGACTTCATTTGTTCATGTTTACGTGGCCAGTACATGGCTGAAGTGAGTATCTATTGTTTTAGACTGCTCAAGACTGCTTCTCCTGTACTGTAATATCAGTATCCCCTTTCTCTCTTTGACATTTTGGTACTATAAATCAAGGTTCTTCACCCCCACCCCTTGCTGTGTCTAGTCACTCGAAATGAAAATATGTATATCAATTTCTATCTCCTTGAAATCAGAATCTTGAATTGAGTAACTCATGAATTGCAGTTGGGTCTGAGTCATACTGCTGGCGGTTCCTTAAAAAAAAGACTGTCAATTCATTTCTGCTATCCAGATCCCTGGAAGCTTCCTAACATCTAATTCCCCATGACTTAATTGTTCAATTCTTACTTGGACACTGTAAATTGGTCAGTATCCTTTTAGATTAATTAGCCAGAGTTACTTTTTGTTGCTGACAACCAAGAATGCTAATATAAGATTTGTAAATTATAGGGCCAGGTGTATAACCCAAACCTCCTCACTGCAAGGTCAGAGCCTTCTCCAGCCCACCAAGGAACATTCCATGTGTGCCACAAAAACAAAACAAAAACAAACAAAGAAAAAAAACACTACTGCTGTTCAATAAGATAACATACTAAAAGTCAAGCATACCTGCATTGACGCTGAAAGTTAATAAAGTTGAACAGGGAAATGACGATCTTGAAGGAAATTTAAACATCTAAGTGATATTTTCATTCAGTAATGACAAAGTTTTATGATAACTCTATGGTAAAGATTTGAGGTTTCCACAGATGACAATTTCATTATTAATTAGTCTAAGATTAGCACAAAATTATGCAGTGAAAATATCCTTACAGCTAAAACCAATAGGTCCAATGTAAAAGTTTTAACTTGTAGCTTTCCAAATTAGCCTATTTTTTCCAAAAAGAAAAGTCATATATTTGATTCAGAATGATGGCTTTACCTCACCTAAATCACGATTTTTCTCAAAAAACTGAAGGAAAATGAAAATTGTAGAGATGATGGTATTCAATTATCCAGAATGCAGAAAGAAACAGCAGAAACTCAATGTCATGCACAGGATGGAACAAGGAGCAAGTGAGGAAGGGACAGGTGACTTTTTTTAATAGGATAAAATTTGCTAGTAAAACTAGTTTATGTGGGAAAAAAAGTCAAATATTTTTAAAAAGAGGCAAGGTCTAAAAACATAAAATCCACAGTAGAAGGTAAGAAAGCTGACAATACTGAGAGTTGTGACCCACTTGAGAAGAACCTTGGATAGGAAAAGTGGATTTTTTTTTGCTAAGAAAAATATGATCAATCACACAAAATATCCCAAGACAGCAGCCAAGAGACCAAAAAACATTGGAGAAATCTTCCATGGCATTCTTTGGAGACTCATAAAATTTCAAAAGCCTAAAAGAAAGGTATTTTTCATTGGAAACCAGTTTTCTCCACAGCAATGATTCAACAATGATTCATCTTTTCTTAAATGAATTGTTGGGCTAGATCGAATCATTAGCCAATAAACCAAGCCGAAAATGACTAAAATAATTCATCAAAAAGCAGCCTCCATTTCTGCAACCCTTTGACAAGAAACTGCAACTGACAGGAGACTTACCAACACTAACTCACCCAAGATACTGGCCAAGCGTACACAGAAGGTAGATCAGGTTTGAATTAAACATAAAAACAACTCATAGAAGATGCATAGGGAACTATGAAACCTTCTTAGGCACGTTTTCTCTTGTTTATACCGACCTCTTAAAATCCTTTCGATTCCCTTCACCTTGCCCATCCATGCTGATACTTCAGCTTTTTAAAGTATGAGCATAACCAAGAAATCCATAAACACTCACTGAGTCTCAAATATTTTTTTTTCTTTTCTCCTTGCCTGCACAGACCATTCTCAAGTTATCACCTGATACTTCCCTCCCATGTCAACTTATAACATTGGGAGCGTTTTAAGGTTTCTATGCCACATAGAATCAATACTCTGGTAAGAGTGATCTGATATTCTCTCAAATAAATCATGAAAAGAAGAAGGGTGTCTTATACCTGGGTCATTCAAAACTTGCTCAATAAATTTTTCTGAGCAGAGGACTCTCTCCCAACAAGATATCACTCACATCTGTTAAGATAGCTATCAAAAAGATGAGATAATAAGTGCTGATGAGGATGTAGAGAAAAGGGAACCCTGTGCCTTTTTGGTGGGAATGTAAATTGGTACAGCAAGTTGGAAAACAGTATGACGGTTCCTCAAAAAATTAAAAATCGAATCACCATTGTGCTCTAATAATCTCACTTCTAGGTATGTATCCAAAGGGGAAAAATTACTATCTCAAAAAGATATCTGTACACCCACGTTCATTGAAGCATCATTCACAAAAGCCAAGATATGGAAACAACCAAAGTGTCCATCAATGGATGAATGGACAAACAAAATACACACACACACACACACACACACACACACACACACACACACACTGGAATGTTATTCAGCCATAAAAAATAAGAAAATCTTGCCGTTTACAACATGGATCGCCCTGGAGGGCATTATGCTAAGTGAAATAAGTCAAACAGAGAAAGACAAATACTGCATGATCTCTCTTATATGTGGAATTTAAACACACACACACACACACACACACACTCAGAAAGAGAGCATAATGGTGACTTCCAGGGACTAGGGGATGGAGGAAATGGGAGATGTTTGTCAAAGGGAATCAACTTACAGTTATAGGGTAAATAAGTTCTGAGGATGACCATATTGTACACTTGAAATTTGCCTAGAAAGTAAAATCTTGGAGAACCTGGGTGGCTCAGTTGGTTAAGCATCTGACTCTTGATTTTGGTTCAGGTCATAATCTCACGGTTCATGAGATTGAGCCCCAAATCGGGCTCTCCACTGACCGTGTGGAGCCTCCTTGGGATTCTTTCTCTCCCACTGTCTCTGCCCTTCTCCAATTCGCATGTTCTCTCTCTCTCTCTCTGTCTCTCTCAATTTCTCTCTCTTTCTCAATCTCTCTCTCTCTCTTTCCTTTTCTCTCTCTCTTTCTCAAAATAAATAAATAAACTTTAAAAAAGTAAGATCTTAAATGCTCTTATCACAGAAATATCAGAATGTGAGGTGACGCATGTGTTGGCTAACTTTACCATGGTAATCATCTCACAGTATATACATGTGTATCAAATCATCATGCTGTACACTTTAAACTTACACAATATGGCATGTCAGTTATATCTCAATAAAGTTGGAAGAAAGAAACAGGCAAATCAATTTGACTCCAATTAAAATTCACAATGTCTCTCTTCATCAAATGCAACATGAAGAGAAAGAAAAACAAGCCACACTGCGAGGGTGGGAGTTTTAGAAATGCATAAAGCTTAAAAGAGCTTTATTGTATTGTAGAGGTCTCCAATATTCATTAAGAAAAATCCAGGTCTACAGAAATATAGACAAAAGACTTAAATAGGAATTGTACAAAGTATAAACGACCATTATGTATGAAGTAATTGGCTTCGTTGGTAATCAAAGAAATGTAAAATAAAACACAATAAGGAAATGTCACACAGCCAACACATTGCATGTTCCTAGATCTGATTTGCATGACCTCAAAATTGAGAACTCAGAGTTGAGCCTGAAGCCATTATAGATGAGACTTCTGGGGGATCTTGAAAGAGGGTGAATATACTTTGATGTGGGAAGAACATGAAGAATTTGGGGACAGGGAGCAGACTGGTGGTGTTAAAAGTTGTCTGTAAATTCTTTGACATTTCTTTCATAAAATGGTGGAGTCTAATCCTCTTCCTGTTGAATATGGACTTGTCTTAGTGACTTGCTTCATAAAAATATTGAAAGGGGGCACCTGGGTGGCTCAGTAGGTTGAGAATCTGACCCTTGATTTCGGCTCAGGTCATGATTCCAGGGTTGTGGGACTGAGCCCCGTGTTGGGCATGGAACTTGCTTGGGATTCTCGCTCTCCTTCCCTCTACCCCTCCCCTGCTTGCTCATGCACATTCTCTCTCTTTCACTAAATACACACACACACACACACACACACACACACACACACACAGAAAGAAGCCGAAGTGACACTGCATGAGTTCTAAGACTGAGTCAGAAAAAGTAAATCAGCTTCCATCTGGCTTCCTTTCTCTCGAGGCATGCAGCCTGACGTCTAGCCATCCTGAAGCCCCCTGGTTAGAGAGGCATTGTGAACAGAACAGGTAAATACAAAGAGATATGTCTGAGGAGCCTCAGCTGATAAATCCGGGCATCAGACACATGAGCATGAGAAAGCCTTCAAGATGACCCCAAACTCAGGCACGGGTTGACAGCAACTTCATGTGAAAACCTAAACCAGAATTTCTTAGCTAGAAAACTTCTAAATTCCTGAACCACAGAAACTCAGAGAGATGACAAATGATTTTTGTGGTTTCAAGCTATTAAGTCTTAGGGTGATTTGTCATGCAGCAATAATTAATTCAAGTAATTGCCTCACTGGGTTGTTGTGAAGGTTAAATTAGATTATACAGATAAAAGGTTTAGCATAATGCCTGCAACTTAGTAAGCATTAAATAAATACTAACTGCTGATGTTGGTTCTGAGCAAAACCGAGAAGAAAAGACGGCTGAGAGTCTGGTAAATCTGAGTAGAGTTCTGGCTGAATTCCCAAGATGGCCTGCCAATAGAGGGAGAGGGCTTTTTTTCCTCCATCTGGGGCAGGTAAGTGAATGGGACAGTTCAGTCCACTTACAGAAGCCTGGGTAGATATTTCAGAATTCCAATGGGTCAGTTATTAACAGAGTATCAGTCCTTGTTCAGCAAAATAGCAAATAAAACTGATTTTGAAGGAAGACATTTTTTGCCACTTTCAATTTTTTTGGTACCTCCTGCCTATGGTAGACATGATTCACAGCTGATCTAAACGATGTTTGTATGTGTGGAGCAGCAGGTTAGGTTCTGAATAAACTATGTGCTTAGAGAACTATCACTCTTACTTCTGATTCTGATATTGTCCGCTGAGCACGTTTTATAAAGTGCTTGGGAGTTGGTAAGTCTCACGTGAAAATTGATGGAGCCAGAAGAAAAACAGTGTATTGATTTTAAAAGGAGAATAAAATACAA
Source organism: Panthera uncia (assembly GCF_023721935.1). NCBI lineage: Eukaryota > Metazoa > Chordata > Mammalia > Carnivora > Felidae > Panthera > Panthera uncia. The sequence goes on along the minus strand of NC_064818.1, from coordinate 24,434,489 downwards.
GACTGAAATCTTAATAATGTCAGTAGATGAATACTACTTTCATTTCAGATTCCCCTAGTAAGAAAGGTAGTGAGAAATGGGAAAAATACACTAGCAATGTAGGAAGTCAAAAGAGCAAAATCGCATTCACGTCAAGAGCTCAAAGGACACAACTAGACTTTGTTCTAAATAAAACATGGGATCCTCAACAGGCAGGCACATTAGAAAAGACCACTGATCAATTAGCTAGGACCAAACACCAGAGCAAGTACATGAGTTCCCTAGGTATATCTGAATTTCAAAAATAAAAAGATGTTCTCAAGTTGAACTATAATTCAAAGTTATTTTTGAAGTTTTCATACTTGAAGATAATAGCCCACTATGATTGAGAAGATGAAACAATACTTTGAAACACACACCCATCTCTCCTTTGAAGCATACTTTGATTGCGCATTGCTGGAAAAGATGCCATTGAAAATCATGGAATCGGTATAGAGATGAGTCCCCATTTGATGTCATTTTGTTAGCCTGCGAGACAGGTCACATTAAGCTCTGTAAGGATCAACTTTTTCCCTCGCATATATGCCTTGCCTTTGCGCCTATTCTAGGTACACAAGGCAGTGCATTTCAAGATTTGTTTACAACATTCACAGTAATAACTACCTTGTGACCCAGAATGCACACACATTCACATATATACGTACATATAACTGAAACTAAAGTTTTGTGAAGTAATAACCATGTATCCTGCCCTCTCTTTACCTTGTTTCTATTCTGTTCAATTCTATTTCTTTCATTTTTAATGCTGGCTATGGCTCAGTAAATGGATTTTGTAACCCTTTCGTGGATAGTTGACCAATATTTTAATACCACTGCACTAAGGGTGCTGCCTGGTCCTTTCAAAGTTTACCTCATTGGCTTTCCTATAAAATGCCTACATTTTCACTCATTAAATCCATCTGACTTGAAACTTTTACCCGTTTGGAGATTTGTTTGAATTTCTATGCATTCATTCAACAATCTTTATTAGGTCAAATATAACTTTGATCTGTCAGATATTCCAGGCATAGGAATGAAGGACACAACGGAAAACCAAATAGACGCAGTTCTACTTTCAAGGAGTTTAATGTCAAAAAAAAAAAAAAAAAAAAAGATAGGAATTTTATTTTTATTTTTTTTTAATTTTTTTTTTCAACATTTTTTATTCATTTTTGGGACAGAGAGAGACAGAGCATGAACGGGGGAGGGGCAGAGAGAGAGGGAGACACAGAATCGGAAACAGGCTCCAGGCTCCGAGCCATCAGCCCAGAGCCTGCCGCGGGGCTCGAACTCACGGACCGCGAGATCGTGACCTGGCTGAAGTCGGACGCTTAACCGACTGCGCCACCCAGGCGCCCCTAAAAAAGATAGGAATTTTAAAAATAACCCCATAAAGTCAAAAAATTACAATTGTTATAAAGGAAACCTACAAAATTTAGTGATAAAGAAAAATATAAATAACATGAGACTTACATAGAGCGGTCAAAGAAGGATTTTCTGCAAAGAGGATATTTAAACAAAACCCTAAACTGGACTCTTAGTTGCTCCCCAATAATTGGATTCCTCCTTTTCCATTTTAATATGGTCTTTTTTTTAATTTTAATGACATATTTTATTTAATTCAGTATATTCTCATTCCAACATGAAATCAATAATAAAAAACTACAGAGTTGCTTTTTTTTTTACAAATATCAGTTTTCTTTATTAATATTTTTTCCTTTATAAACTCAGTTTCATTGACAAATGGGTTTTTTTCCGTTTGTTTTCCTCCGCTGTTTGATGTATTCTTCATTGTGAAGTAGTCCCCATATTTTTTCTTTTTTAACTTTTCTGGTACTGGATCCACTTTAGTGTTTTTATACAATTATAATTATCTATCACCACTAATTTATTTACCACTTTGAAAATTCTCAAAATTCCTTTATGAATATGCATTTTTAAAATATCTTCACAATAACCATAGCCACTTGGGACTTGTTTAAAATGAGACCTTCTTAGCCTTTCTCTCAAGCAAATTGTTCATCTCATGGTTCCCAACCAAATATTCCCTCACTTCCTTGGTAGCTAAGGGTAGCCGAGTAACTAAATTCTAGTCAATGGGGTGTGAGCAGAAGTGATCTGTGTCATTTCTGGGGATTGTGGTAGTAGTGTAAGAGCACCCAACGTGTCCTTACAATGTTCTACCTCTTGGAAGTCTACACGCGTAGAACAGTAGAGCGTACCATAGTGCCAGCTGGAAGGGTCATGGCACACGTTGGGAGCTGGACTCAGAAATATAAGTTATGTGTGACAGTTGTTGCTCTGCCTCCCAAGCCTGCATCAGCAAACTATCTTTGGCCTCTCACATGAAAAGGAAACAAACTTTCACATTATTAAGCTATAGTATTGCAGACTCTCTTTGTTCTGTCCCCAAAGTAAAATAGGGCGGGAGCTTAGAGATGAAAGGAACTAGCCATTTGAAGAGTGGGGTATAAGGTTTGACTGAGAGGTAAGGATGTGAAATACAGGGGAAACTGAGCCACCAAGGAAGGGAAGATTTTCTAGTACTCCAGAGAACAAAAAAGAGGCTGATACGCCTGGAGTATAACAGATGAGTAAAGAATGGAACAAGGTGATATTGAACAAGATGAATGAAACAACAACAACAACAACAGCAGCCGCAGCAGTGGTTTGAGTAGGTACGATAAGAATTTTGTCAAGGCTGATTGGGGAGACTCCATGATACCATGTATTAAACATCATGAACCCTGCCTGCTGTATTCTTGATTCTTGATTCTTATTAGTTCTTTTTCTCTCCTTTCTTTGGTTTACTCTGACTCTGCAAACCATCTACAGCTTCTTCCCTTTTTAAAGACTCAAAGACTTAGCAGAGAATGTCTACAGCAGTTCCCACTTTGTCTAAGAACTGGTTTCTCTCTTGAATTGACTAAATAATCAACTTCCAAAACCATATGCGACAGGCACATGCCTTTGTCCTGGAGGAAGGTTAATGTTTTCCCTGATTCTATGTAAAGGACAGACCCATAGAGATGTTGTGCATTTTATCTGCACTGATTTTTGCAAGTAGTCACATCATGGCTTTACTGACTATTTAGGACAATTAATGTCAACATTCGTTTTTGTTTTATTGTTAGGAAGTAAAATTAGTTCTCCCCCAGTCAGCTCAAACCGCAAACAATATAATCCAATTTACTTTCACTTTCATAGCTTATTTCAGCTGTCTTTTATGCTAAACCTGTCAGTAAATCAACTTTAATATTTAATACTTTACTTTAATATCTGCAAGCAAAATGTTCTGCTTTTATTTTAATGTCACTGTGTCCAGCTTGTATAGGTCTTTAAAATGATTTGCTGCACATCCTACTGGCATGCAGAGATGAAAAAAATTTTAATAATAATAAAACAAAATCTGTTTTCATTGATAGAAATTTCCAGCTGTTTTCTCAAAAACTATCAAATGTAATGAAAGGGGTATGAAGGATTTAAACACAAAGATGGCCTAATTAGCTGGATACATTTGAAATTATACTGCTATGTTTGTAGACATGAGGCAAAACAGGCTGCTATTTTCAATGAGGATGAAATTCTAGGAGCACTGTAATTTACCTTCCATTATTTTTAGCAGGGATTGTAGGAGAACTAACTGCAGGGCTCTAATTTATCATCATTCTAGGAAGATATTTTCACATTTTCTTTTAATGTACTAATGAAAATCTATAGCAAACACAATTAGATGCACTAAATAAATTCTTTGGGGAGGGAATGACAAAATAAAAATAGTTTAGGCCGTGTGGATGGAACTTGATCCTTAACTTGAAATGATGACCATTATTCCACTCAACTCAAAGAAAAAAACCCGGCACAACGCCCACTTCTCTCTGACAAACCACTCAGCTGAGCCATCTACTCTAAAGGTCTAACACAGCTCATAAACTCTATGAATAGGTGCGGGCAGAGAAAGCAGGATGTAGCATTTTGGATGACTGGACCATTGATTAAGACTCAAATTTAACCTTGTCACCTAAAACAAAACAAAACAAAAAAATCAGTCATTAAATACTTCTCCAGAGTAACAGCAGGAATATTTTTATGGAAATAACTTCTAGTAGTAGTATTCTTCCACACAGAACCTTCCAGAAATGAATCATTCTATATAAATGACCTTTCCTGATAAGTTTGTATTTAGCACATTTGATTTTGAACTTTATGATCTTTCTTCAAGAGAACATATAAACAAGAATTTGCTCTTCACTGATGATTCAAGGCCATCTTTTTGAAAACCAATCATCCTCCTCTGTTATAATATAGAAGTATTCTCAGAGGATATTCAGTTTGACCCACACGAAATAACATTGGATGACCCCGGGTTTTGTATTTTTGAGTCTCTGTGTACCGCAACCTCGTTATGTCCCTTCATTTGCCTACTGGTCTTGTTTGCTGCTCTCTGAAAGACAGTTCAGTGTGGTTTTAGAGTCCTGAAAAACACATTTTGAATCCTTGCTCTGTGCCTTCGTAACAATAGGGCTTCAAACAACTGCCTTACTTTTCTGGGCTTAAGTTACGTCATATACAAAATAGAATATCATACCATTCATATGAAAAAATGAGATGAATACCTAGAAATAGCTCTTGCTCTATACTTTATTTTCCCATTTTTATACACAGCTTCCATTCAGAACTTTGTAGTCACATGAGGTAGCGAAGATTAGCTCCACTAATAGTGCACTAATTTCAGCCAAAGGCAAAGAAATATGTTTTAGTTAGTCAAAGTAGTGTAACTGCATATAAAATTTAATTTTAAGTTAATCTATGAAATGCAAGAATGAAAGGGCCTGAGAAACTTAACAGTTTCTTTTTTTTTTAAGTTTATTTATTTTTGAGAGAGAGAGAGAGAGAGAGAGCGAGCACAAGTGGGGGAGGGGCAGAGAGAGAGGAAGACAGAATCCAAAGCAGGCTCCAGGCCCTGAGCTGTCAGTACAGAGCCCAACGCAGGGCTCGCACTCACCTGACTGTGAGATCATGACCTGAGCCGAAGTCCGACGCCCAGCCGACTTGAGCCACCCAGGTGCCCAAAATTTAAAAGTTTCTTAAAGTCCAACAGCGAATGGCAGAATCTGCAGGCACCAGTTCTTTCCCCTAATCTAATTTCATTACTTTTCCTCTAGATCATGCTTAATTCATAGCCTCAACATACCCCCAGGTTGTATGGGAAAGCCTAGATCTAAGGCTTGGCTCTTAGGTCCACTCTCAATGAGCCAATATAAAGAAATTAATTAGACACAAGGTCCTGGGAGAAAGCTGATACCATCAGATTCAGAGTCTTCTATCCTTCCAACTAAGGCAGACTCTTTAAACTGAGTTCATAGATCTGAATTCTAGTCCGGGTTCTGCTGTTTACTCTCTGGGTGATCTAGGGCTGGTCGACTAATTGATCTGGGTTTCAATTTCCTCATCACCCATGAGTGGCCACTGAATTAGACACAAGGGTCCTTTCCAGTCCCAGAATCCTAGAATCCCAGAATTTTACTGTCATAGTCCACATGCTAGCGTTGTCTAAATGTCCATACCAATCTTCTTGGTGCCTCACTTCATCTCTAACACTGTCACCCGGTGAATTTTAACAATTGAACATGTACGTTGCATGCAGTACTTCTTTGCCTAATGTCTTCAGAGAAGAGAATACAGAGGATAGCATCATATTATTGGTCTGATTATTTATGCTGAAAAGTTGTGCTACATATGTTACAAAGTGCCTATTTTTGGATCTACCAGGAGGCTTAATATCTACAACAATTAAGATCTAGTACAATTTCATTCATAAAGAGATCATCAACTCCTAATTTAACACTTGATATAACTCTGGAATATTCATACACTGTGATTAATGACAGAAGTGATTGGTATGCTTTGTTTCATGACTATCAAGTATGTTTGCCAGCATCCATACTCATGAACTTCATTTTTTAAAGATAGGAGTATTTGAGCAGCAATATTGATTATGTCTTTGAAGCTTAAGACACATACATGGCTATAATTTGCTGCATTTGTGTCTATCAGGGACATGATCAACAACTGTTTCAAGTAGACTCTCCTCAATAGGAAGGAAAATTCTTTTTTACTGAATTTAAGGATCTAGTGTTTGGGATCTACTTTTCAAAATATCGCTTCAGCATCCACAGACGTAAAGTAACAGACTTAGGTCAAAAGCCTAGCCTTATCTGGGTTTGACATGAGGCAAGTTACTCATACTTCATGTGCCTTGGTTTTTCCATCTGGAAAATGGAGATAATAGTACCTACCTCACCAGGATTTGAGGGTATTAAATACAAAAATGTGTATAGCAAGATGAGAAACGTACCTTGCAGGGGTGCAGCCACCCAGATGGCTCAGTTGGTTAAGCATCCAACTTTGGTTCAGGTCGTGATCTTGTAGCTCGTGAGTTTGAGCCCCGCATCTGGCTCCACACTAGTGGTGGGGAACCTGTTTGGGATTCTCTCTCTTTCCTTCTCTCTCTGCCCCTTCCCCCACCTATGTTCCCTCTCTCAAAATAAATAAATTAAAATTTTAAAAAGTACCTTGCATAACATAGTGCTAAACATGTTCATTATAGTTGTTGTTGCTGTTTTTAGAGTCTTCTGCAACAAAAGAGTAACTTTCAATAGTAAACTTTCAATAGTGTCAGCTATTACAATTATTACCAGTGCTAGTATGAGGAAAGTACATAAATATTTGTCTCTGAACCTCGTGGATTTTACTAGACAGTCTTGATATAAAATTTCTGTCCCATTACCCTCTTAAATGTCATGCCAACTGTCATGATTTCCTGTTCAAAAAAATATGGGTGCTCTATTACCAGGTATTGTCCAACAGGAAATAGACTTTCTTCAGTCACACTGTAATTGGGCTGGGCAGCAAAGCTCACACTGGGACCCTCTAAGAAAGAATCCATTGACAAGCTTACTAGACCTCCTTGCCAGATAAAAAGCAAGTTTGTCACTAAAACACCAAGAGGAAGTCATTTTTCCTCACCCTGAGTTTATAATCCCAACTTCACTTGTCAAGACTACCAAATCCAACTTTTTTAAAATTTTTTTTAACGTTTATTAATTTTTGAGACAGAGAGAGACAGAGCATGAATGGGGGAAGGTCAGAGAGAGAGGGAGACACAGAACCTGAAACAGGCTCCAGGCTCTGAGCTGTCAGCACAGAGCCTGGCGCGGGGCTCAAACTCACGGACCGCGAGATCATGACCTGAGTCGAAGTTGGACACCCAGCCGACTGAGCCACCCAGGCGCCCCCCAAATCCAACTTTTAAAAATCCCCTTGGAACAGGAAATTTACCCAAGCTTTGGTGGGGAAAAAAAAAACTTAAAACTTAAAAAAACTTAAAGGTTAACGTTGTATCTCTGAAAGAAGGAGGCTGCCTTTCATTTCGACGAATGAGGAGCTGTAACTCAAGTACTGCGACTACTTACATCATCTCACATAGGGCACACAGCACCCATCACAGGCCACAAGGTAACATGCCCTCAGATCCAGAAAGAGAGAGATTAATAGACAGAATGTGAGGCTCATGTTTCTTGACCAACCTCAGAGCTGCTGACGAATCTCAAGGTCTCATGGGAGTTTGGGGAGTGAGTGTGTTGTAAACATAAAAATGTATTTGCTGCCTCCAGAGAAGAGGGCAAGAAGTAAATCAATTCATTAACCTGCTCTTACCTCTAATTCTGTCTGGAGGCAAGTTTCACTAGCACAATTAGGTGATTTGGGTTCTCATTTTCTACCTCACAGTGAAGAAATGTTGAGTATGTGCCCTTGACCCCACCTGCTGCTGTAGGGGGTTAGAAGTAACTGAAGGCACCTGGCCTTTCTCGTGGCCATATGGAGCTCCTAAGCCACTCTGCTGATCCACATTCAGGGAATGTTTCCCGACCTGACCACAGCAGCTGGCTTTCCACACTTTCCTCCCTGAGTCTATAGCAAAGTTAGTGGGCCTGACTTTGTCTAATCCGTGCACACCCTTTGTGTTTAACTGCCATATTTTTCTGAGCACACATTTGGAATGCAAACTTTTAAAAACAAGATCAAACACTTCAATTCATTCTGCTAACATTTATTGAGCTACTCCTGTGTGTAAAGCACTTCATATAACGGAAAGCAAAATATAATGATTGCCATAGAGTAAGTCCAAACTATAACAAAAATCCCAAATGGAGACACTGTGATTTTATCTAGTCCTGATGTGCATTGTTAAGAAATGGTTGTCTAAGGTGCAGAGAGGCTCAGAGGACTTGTATAAGCTGCTTTGACTTCAAGTCCTGGTTCCACCACTTACTGGTTATGTGACCATAAAGAAGTTACTTAACCTCTCTGACCCCCCAGCCTCATTGCCTTAAATCTGGGGATGACATTACAAGCTAGCTCATAGGGTTACTGTGAGAATGGACTGCGATGATAATGAAAAACATTTAGCAGGCATTCTTATCATTGCCAAATCAAGGAAGATCTAATTGTTCTAAACCAATAATCAGCATGGATCCACCACATAACCCCAGTGTGCTGTAGGCTTCTCCTCTGTCTGATGGGCTAAGGGCTTAGGATATTCGCCAACTGTTCATCTCTCAATTTACGTGTTTTTTTTTAATATAATCTATTGTCAGATTGGTTTCCATACAACATCCAGTCAATTTATATGTTTCATCCTTGTAATAATATTGGTGTTTTGGAAAGCCTGACCCATATTCAAATGAAAAGCGTTGTTTGTATCATTTCCTTGGGAAGGAAACCGGGCAAACTAACTCAATTCATGTCACAGAGTACCCTAAACCACATGCTTGTCAAACCATCCCTAGTGACTTGACAGAGAGAGGTAAGATGTTACTTAGGGAAACTTGGAGTGTGTTTTTCATTAACCTGCTAATTGCATCTGATTAGCAAACAGTCATTGTGTTTCCCCATTGTTAATGGTTGGCTGAGGAAATGTGGCACCCCTGAATGCTGCCTTTTATTATATACTTTTAACATGACTCAGAGACTGGCGAGAAGTAAACCAAGCAATAGCAGGTGGTAACTCTCCCCTGGCTGTGAACCTAAACACATACAAGTAGCCGTTTAGCTTTCACTAAATTTGAATGAAATCAAGCCCTTGTAGGTACAGAATTCGCATGTCCCCAGATTGTCCATAACATTCTCAATTTCAAATATTCTGTCCTCTTGCCCCCACGAGGTCATTCACATTTGTCCAACAACAGAACTGATTTTTGGTTCAGAAAATATGAGAGCTCTATTTCTAATACACACAGAGACACAGTTGGTCCTGTTTCATCCTCAGCCTTGAACACCAGTAATTTTCATTCACTGCTATACAGTTGATGTCCAAAAAAAGAAAAAGAAAAACCACCCACAAAGATTGAAATTTTAAAGCCTGGCCAAGCATGGATATAGCAATGGAGCAGAAACCTTTGTTTCTGTGACCTTTGGAACAGATGAAATGCACTTTCCAAAATCTTTCTCAAGTATCTAGTGAGAGAGAAAATCAAAAAGAGGCAAGCACTATGCAAGAGCTTCTGTGAAGTGGCCACTTTTTAATTCTTGTGAACCAACTGGAGGTGAAAAGGCGACCCTTTGATTTTCTGTCAGCGAACCAGAGTTTCAAAGCTTCTGTCTTCTTGTGGACTTAAGGCCAGTGATGACACCAAAGAACCCAATCGGATGTAGCACTTTATTAGAGCTGTTAACCTCCAGATGACTCATCAGAAGGCTGTTTCTTTAAGCCACCTAGAGGGACAGCTGGTCATTTCCTGAGGCAGTGGGGAACCTGGCCAAACCCCAGCCATGACTGCATTCTGTACACACTGACTCCAAAGGCTTGGGTTCATCTAATGCCAAGCCAGTGAGAGCCACTGAAGAGCTAAGGAGATATATCTGCTTTTAAAGGAACGGAGAGCTGCCTGTTGTTGAAACAGATGTGGTATGCCAAGCTACACATTCTCTGGATATGGAAGGGCACAAAAAAATGTCATTATATTCTGAAGTAAGTGATTTTTGCAACTTTGATTAGGCTTCTCTGGCTTCTCTGACCCACAAGTCCTTGACTTCAGATGATCACTAATATTCACGTCTGTTCCAAACTGCACTACTCATGCACAGAAAAATGAAGCTGTTCAATTTCATCAACTTTTTTTTTTCCATTTTTGGGAGACAGTAGGAAAAAAGACCCAATTTAGAATGACAAGACATATGTTTCTGAGCATGGTAAAGCGGTTTCTAATATCTTCAGAAGTGGGACATCATTGCTTAAGAATCTCCTAAAAATGGAATAAGAAGTTTAGTGTTCAGGAAATTTCTGTCTGCTGAGAAAATGAGGAACTGATGGTATTTGTGATAAACAGTTTTAATTGTGTGCTAAAAAGTTTGATTTTTTTTTTAAAAGTGACTCCAATGCTAAAGAAGCTTAAAATGGAGTCAGTGAAGACTTCAGCGTCTAATCGAGTTATTTCCAGTTTTGTTTTACATAATCCACAATTGGGCTAATTGAACGGCTACCCATTTTCCTATATTTGGGGTTACAGTAAAGGGGAAAGTCAGAATTCATATTAACGTGGGGAAAATTATTTGGGGAATACGTAAAGAAGGAATCTTCTGGAGGGTGGTTACTAAGACAATTTTTTACAGCAGTTTTAGGTTCACAATGAAAATGAGTAGGAGGTACAGAGATTTCCCTGTCACATGCACACGCACATCCCCTCCTCCAAACATGCATAGCCTCTGCCACCATCAACATCTCGCACCAGAGTGGTACATTTGTTACCAAGTGAACCTGCATTGGCACATCACTATCACTATCTATAGTTCACATATGGTTCACTCTTGGTAGCGTGCATTCTGTGGGTTTGGACACATGTATAACAATACATATCCATCATTATGGTATTGCACAAAATATTTTCACTACTCTAAAAATCCTCTGTGTTCCACCTATTCATCTGTCCCCCAGACGTCCAACTCCTGGCAACCACTGGTAGCTTTCCTGTCTCCATAGTTTTGCCACAAAGAAGGAATCTTGAAGATCCGGTTAGAATTTCTATGCAGACTACTAGTGAAATCATAAGCAAGTCATGTTGTTAATTCTTTTCAAAATTCTATGTCAGTTTTACTTCACTGAATCTATAGCTCCCGGATCATTCCATTTAGGAATTAATATCGTGACTCACCTACTATGTCTGCCATTGCAGCTGGTGAGTTGGCCACATCCCAGGCTGACAAATTCTGTTTCTAATCTGTTAGAATGCGAGAGAGCCTTCCTAGGCCAGTAACTAAGCTGCCATTCCATTTACTGTTGGTTTTATTCTGACCTTGAATTTGAGTTCCTGTCATAGACTCTAAGTCTTAAGTTCTCTTTTGGCCAGCAAAAGAGTGGATGCAGGATTAAAGCAAGAGATGGCTAATGTCCGGGAAAAAGACAAGAGCCCTGAATAAGGGTCCTTGCCCCGTATTTATTCAAATCAGAAGGCTTACAAACGTGATGGGCGTGTACAAAGAGACAAAGAAACCGTGAACATTAACTTGTGGACTTGAGGGAAAAGGGGGGTTTTGAAGATATACAGTGTTTGGGGTTTGGGTCAATATAAAACAAAATCCGGGCACCGGGCAGATGGGTAGATGGCTGTTAACAGCAGACAGGAGGCGTCATGCCTCTTTATCTTTGCCAGCATAGAGGATGAGACAGGTAGGGGGGAATAACCTCAGAGTTAATAAGGCAAATTTTCTTTTGTTAACCATCTCCGCTCTGGGCTGCTTTGCCTGCAGCGCAGCGGCCCATAGTCCAATTCACCAATTTACCTAATCTGGCCCTATTTTTCTGTAAAAGAAGCTTTTCTGCTATATACTAAACTTGAGGTGCTTTCACCCTGAATATCTAGTCTTGTTATTCCTATGTATTGGGCACCTTTGCACCGATTCTATTTCAGGCCTTTGCCTCTCTATATATATTTTGGGGGCTCTGCACCCCCTCTCTATTTTGGGGTGCCTTTGCACCTCCCTATTCCTGGCACCTTTGTGTATCCCTATTCTTGGGGTGTCTTTGCACCCCCTATTCTTGGAGTGCCAATCTGGTTTATCCAAACTCGGGTGTGATCATTTTATGGCTTTGTATTTCTTTATGCCTTGTTAATCCATTGGTGTAAGCCCCAGAGATTCCTAAGCTTATCTTCCACAAGTCACTACAATTAGACTCTTGTGTTCTTTTCTCTGTGTCTGAGCCTTATCTGGACCTTTGTTTTTATAACCTGAGATTCAGTCCTATTTTTTACCAATATAGTGGGTTGGATAATGGACAAAAATGATATATCCAAGTCTGACAACCACCCCCCCAATACCTGTGAACTGACCTTATTTGGAAATAGCGTCCTTCCAGATGTAATCAAGAATCTCGAGATTAGATCATCCTGGCTTTAGGGTGGGTCCTAAATCCAATGAGCGGTGTCTTTATAAGAGAAAGAAGAGAGAAATTTGAAACACAGAGAGACAGAGAGACACAGGAAAAACACAGAGAGAAAGGCCATGTGAAGACAGAAACAGAGTTTAAAGCGATGTATTTACAAGCCAAAGAATGTCAAGGATTGCCAACAGCCACTACCAGCTCAGAGAGAGATAAGGAGCAGTCTTCTCCAGAGCCTCCAAAAGGAACCAATCCTGCTGACAACTTCATTTCAGACTTCTGGCCTCCAGACTCTGAAAGAATACATTTCTGTTGTTTCAAGTCATCCTGTTTGTGGTAATCTGTTATGACAACCCTAGGAAATGAATAAAAGTAATCACTGTGAGGGTGAACTCTTTGCTTTGTAATTGGGACATGATAACGTATAGCACTGGATGCCAAGAGCTGCCTAATATTAACCACAGCATTTGTATCTTTTCATATTTCCTGCTCACACACTTGACCTGCTTTCCTCCACCACACACATCTGCTATGCTAGTCCATTCTGGGCCTCATAGATCAACATATCGATACTCTAGGCATCACATTCTGCCAGACAGCCAAGATTTCTGCTGGGTCTGTTGCCCAGTGGTTCAGTTCCGCTGTGGGGATAGTTTTGCCTCAAGGAATGAAAACACCACCTATCTATTAGGCAACTTCTGGAAGAATTTGAAAGTCATGGTATGATTTGGAAATTGGCCCCAAGGTTTTTGGAAAGGCACGGATATTAATAAAAAAAAAGGGGGGGGGGTGAGGTTGACGACACCACTCTTATAGTGAGTTGAAAATGGGGTTCTTATAGTGAGTTGAAAATTGGCTTTTCACAAGCTTAGGTAAAAGAAAATGGAGCTCTTTCTGCTTCATATTTGTTCATCAGTAAACTGACTCCTTGTAGGAGGCTGATGCTCTTGAAGAGTTAATTGGCAACTGGCACTTCCACAGCACCCTGGAGTGAAAACGAAGAAGCATCTCACAGCTCACATTAGTCTAAAACTCATTGACTGGCTATTATAAGCCAGGCATTGTTGTTAAACTGGAATAGAGCTTTGAATAAAAATGTCTAAAGACTCTATCTTCATGGAGTCTACACTCATAAGAAAGAAGATGTTCACAGCCATTTTCTTAGCAAGAATTGGCTCAATAAAGGATAGCATTTAAAAATACTGCCCAGGATACAACAGCTTGTAGAGCCTGTGACGTGATGGAGCACCATTTACTTTCTTGAATATTTAGAAAACTGGTTGATTGCACTTAAATGGGATTTTAAAGCTTTGAAATTAGTGTTATCTTTTGAACTTGAAAAACCATAAAGCCATGTCTAAGTCACCAATTAAGTAGTTCAATTTTTTAAATGAACAAAAGATCAGATGCATTTCAATTTTATTCAAGCAAATTAAATTTCACCCAAACAAATGAAGTGTCATTCTCAATGGATCTTTCCTTTGCCTTAGGCTTTTAGCTAACAGACAGTCCTTTTGTTTGAAGGCATTGATTATTATAATATTAAGTGACTGCAAGTATACTGTCAATAGCTGATGGTAAGGGAAAGGGATAGAAGTTAAAAATCTATATATTTCATTTGTAGATTTCCCAAATAAGACAAATTCAGATTAGGTATAAATTTAGCTATGAGATTTTCCTAAGAGAAACCATTTCCAAAACTTGTTTGCCTGTGAATCTTTTGTTTTAAAAGCATCTTCATTTAGAGTCTCTTCTGATCACTCTCAATGAAGAGTTTGCAAAGTCATCCAAATTACTTAAATTCTTTCTAAACCCTTCAACTTCGTGACAGCATCTTGGAAGGGGAAGACTTATCCAGCTCTTAATTATTCAGGCTAATGGTGGCCTGCAGGGTGTGAAATGTGATGAAGCACACAGGGCAAATTCAATAACATCAGGCTAGATGTCGAGTGCCAGATGTCGTGACTGAGAACATCATTGGGATAAAGACAGGAACTGAGGCTCCATTGACCATCATGAGTAAACAAATTTTATATTCCCTAGGCAAGTATTGATTGTTTCTCTGTTGGTAAAGAAGAATGATCTTTGGAATAAAAGCTTGTGCTCTATTTTAAGCCCTTTTCTTAGAAAACTTCAAATCTCCTATGATCCTTTTGTTATAGACTTTGCTTACCAGGGAACTTCAAAATATTCAAGAACTGAAATAGACAAGGAAGTTTGACTTGATGGCCTGTGAGCCATCAAGGGATAAACTAATATAAATTATTAAAAACCACCCCACTGTATTGCTTTATTCATGTTTAATCCTAATGTACTCTCATTTTGCTACCTGATTGGACTATATCATGGCAGAAAAAAATATCTAGAGGTGCAAAAGCTTGATAAATGAGTTGATGGCTATGTAAATTCATTTGTCACCCTTAAATTTCAAGATGGAGATAATAAAGGGCATCCTGGGAGCACATAGAAATAGGAATAGCTTCTAACTTGAAATGGCCTCTGAGCTGCAATTTGCAGATAAGATAAATAGGGTATAGAGGAAAGTTTTCCAGGCAGGGGTGTTGTGTGTGTGTGTGTGTGTGTGTGTGTGTGCGTAATATACAGAACCCTACAAGTTGATGGTACATATATTGATGTATAAATGGTTTTGCTTGCAAGGGAGTAGGGCTCAAAGGACAAGAGACAGGAGTTGAAGCTGGAGATGGGGACAAAGGCAAGTCCTAAAGGGCTTTCTATACATGGAATGACGTGGTATGCTAAGCAGCTCTTGCAATCTCATAGCCAAAGTGCCTGGTACATTTCTAACACAGAAGTCGGGACTAGAACGTGCTGACAAAGGAAAGACAAAGGCATAGCCGATACCTGATTCACACGAAAGTTGTACTGCTGGAAGAATGTGTGAAAGAACCCACATGCCATCTTTGGAATATTTCACACATGCCACCAAGAAAACCATAAGAGAGGGCAAGTCAACTGGTGATATGATCAGAAAATAATCTATAGCCTTAATATTCAAATTTTGCCCACAAATAGCCTTTGTTATCATGTGGGCGCTTGATAGAAATGCAGAACCTCAGGCCACAACCTAGATCTACTTAATCAGAATTTATAGCTAACAAGATCCGTAGGTGACTCGTGCACATTAGCATTGGTGAAACACTGGGTGAATCTCTCAACCTTGGATGCACATTAGAAATGCATAAGGAGAGCTTTTTAAAAATATCAAGGGAAAGTACCTTCTCCAGAGATCCAAGTTAGTGGATCAAATACATCACCAGGTTTTTTAACTTGTGTGACTGGGTAAAGGGCATCTCCAGGCATCAGATTGAAAATAAAGGAGAAAAAGATAACATGTAAGGAGTTTGGTTTTGACACATTACTTTGCAATATTTGTGGGACATATAAAAAGTGATCATAAATTAATAAATAGACATATGGATTTATGTGAAAATTTTCAGTAACCAATGACTAGTTTCAGTAAACAACTCCAGAGAGCTGTAATGTAAGAGAGAAATCTAAGATACAGATATAAATTTATGTAGAAATTCTGGAGTCATCAACGGTGGAGGTGATCATTGAAGGTATGGGAAAAAATAAGAATGTGAATAAAATGAGAAAAATAAAGATCAAGAATAGAATCTCTTGCATCATCAACGTTTAAAGGGTAGGCCAAATAAGTTGAGCTCAATAAAGAGATGAAATTAGGGGCTCTAGAGAAGAAGGAAAATCAAGAGAAAAGAGAAACACGTATAGCAAGGGAAGAGATAGTTTCAAAAGGACATAGAAATAGTGTCAAATATTGCTACAACATCAGAAATACAAGAGTTCAGTAGTGCCCATTGGTTTTACCATCTAAGAGTTCAGGTATGACCTTGGCAAGAGGATGAATGGGATGAAAGCCAGCTTGTGATTCATTGAGGAATGAATGGAAAATCAGGCAGTCGAAATATATAGTTTCTATTTCTCTTTCAAAAAGCTTGGCGGTAAAAGGGAAATTATAAAATATGGTGATAGCTAGAAGAAGACGTAGAATTTTAAATCCTAAGCTGCATTTAAGGACTCCACAAATGTTTCAGAGGCTAGCGTGTTGGATCCACTAATGGCAGTGTTTCTAGAGTAAACACACATGGCTGATAAGCATATGTATTTTTCATCATAAATGTTTACACGTCTATTATACTGTTGTGGAACAAAGTTGCCTATTCAAAGATGGTAGGCATTGGTACTATGTAGGCACAGCTATCACAAATGTTACACACAAGAGATTAGTGCAATGATGTAGTCCTGCATTTTTGGGTTTCTCTTACATTAGGTTGGCCAATTAAATATTTAGATGAAGAGAAACATGACACTCAGATGGTACCTTTATATAAACCCTGTGGCTTGGTCATAACTTTTTACTACTTACAGCTGTGGGACTTGGAAAACTATTCTTTTGGTGTATCCTACTCTATCACAATGGAAAAAATAGACAAAGAAAGTGAAAAGCAATCAAAAATTATTTAAAATCATTGATTCTAAATATTTAGTTCTAGTTAACTAACTGGAATTAAAATAAAAACTTAAAAAATAAGGTTGTAAAAAATCAAAAGAAAGTACACTTATCATGATGAGCACTGAGAATTGTAAAGAATTATTTAATCATTAGATTATAAACATGAAACTAATATAATACTGTATGATAATTACACATGAATTTAAAAAAATAAAGAGTACTTTTGGAGCACCTGGCTGGCTCTTGATCTCATGGTTCATGAGTTCAAGCCCCGTCCAAGTTGGGCTCTGCACTGGTAGCACAGAATCTTCTTGGGATTCTCTCTCTCTCTGCACCCCTCCTACTCATGCTCACTCTCTCTCTTTCTCTCTCTCTCTCTCTCAAAATAAATAAACTTAAAAAAATAAAAACATAAAATACATTTTAGAAAACAAAAATGAAATAAATAAATGTTAATATTTATTAAATATAAAAATCAAATAAATAATTAGCTGGACTTGGGTATTACTTTTATTTTTATTAATTAGTTTTTTAACAGTCACCTGATTTTAAACAGTGCTATAATCCTTTAAGGTAGGTAGAAAAGACATTACCACCAGACTTTTATGAATTTAGAAATCTAAGAGAGGGTTGACAATACCTAGAACACACATAACAACTTGAAGAATACTGAAAGGTTATTCCTTCCTTTTAGAAGACTCATCGCCTTTCAAACTCTCAGAATTGGCTCAATGCCCAATGAGATAAAGTATATTAAGGCACTATAAAAATGTAAAATATTATCTGAATTTAAGTCCCAGCATTATTGGGTCATCTTTTTAAGCACCTACATCAGTGCCTGATACACACAGTCTCAGGGGCACCTGGGTGGCTCAGTCGGTTGAGTGACCGACTTCAGCTCAGGTCATGATCTCACGGTTTGTGAGTTCAAGCCCCGCATCGGGCTCTGTGCTGAGAGCTCAGAGCCCGGAGCTTGCTTTGGATTCTGTGTCTCCCTCTCTCTCTGCTCCTCCCCCACTCATGCTCTGTCTCTCTGTGTCTCAGAAATAAACAAACATTAAAAAAAATTGTTTAAATGAAAATACTTTCTCAGTTAAATAGAAAGGACATATCTATGAAGAAAGTGTCTTGTGATGTTGGGCAAGGGATCACAGATATCTCCTAATTATTCCCTAGATTTCCCTCAGTAGTCTATTACACCTACATTTTTGTTTTCAGTGTGAGTAAACTCTGGGTAACTGCGTGGTCCATAGGGTGTAGACAAAGCCTCTTCCCAGATTAGGTTGGTTGAGACAGCTTTGCCTGGAAAAGACATTTTCTACTTCTGAATAGACAACACCTCCACTCTCCACCTGCACACAGGATTAGAACAATTTTCTAGATAGTTGTGTTTGGGTCAAGGAACCCTAATGAATTGTGCCCAGATCCAAAGCCTTACTCTTGAACGTTATACCAGATTCCTCTGTGAGGAACGTGTTCATTAAACAACAAAACAAACAAGCAAAAACAAAAAAACAAGCCTTTGAGATGCTACTATGCTATCCCTTTTGCTGAGAGCCAAGGGGGCTGAGCCCACTGAGCTTCCAACAGCCTCCTGAATCCCAAAGCACAGAACTGGTTCTAGAAGACTTGGCTCCAACAGCGTAAGAACTGTGAAGCCACTACCAAATGTCACCGTCACATAGTCTCCCTTGCCTCAGGCCACATTCATTCTCTTTGTGGTCTCTAAAATGACACCTGTGTTTCATTTAGAATCTTCACGAGAACGAATGCTACTAGGTCTCCCCTGTCATCAAAAATGAATACGTCTGCACTTTGCTTCCTTTTCTTCTTCTACCGTTCCACTTTTCCCCAAACTTACCACACGGAACCCCATGCCACATAAATTCCAAGTGTGTGTGTATGATAGTGTTTAAGAGCTTGGGCATTAGAGTCAGATCGAACTGGATTTGAATCCAGACTGTTACTTCACTAACAGACGTTGGCCAGTTATTTAATCTTTCTGAGTCTCAGTTTCCCTATCGGAAAAACAAAGGCAATGGCGTTGAGTTCTTGATTTTTTGTCTGTGTGTGATGATTAAGTGAGACAACGCACATAGGGCACTTAGCACTGTGCCCAGCCTATGTGCCCAACACATATGGCCTCGGAGTCCTTTTTTGCACGCCATGGGGCTTGGTATCAGCAGCCTCACAAGCCCTCACCGTCCCTTAGTTTTAACTTCCGGCAGCCGACTGCCAATTCTTGAGGTGTTCATCCCAGAACTCCCAAAATGAATTTTATGTCTGCCCCATAGGTTGTGTTTTAAATTGGACTGTACCTGACACCTACGTGTTTTCACGGGAGGAAGTAATAGACAGCCAGAAACTTCTTCTTAGTCATTTGGATTCTCATAAACTGACCGGCTTGGGCTGCGGCAGGGGTCCCCTTCAGACCCACTCGCAACACCATAGCGTCAAATTCCGTATCTCTGTATCGTGGCATGATAGTTGAAAGCATAGACACTGAAGTCCGATGGCCTGAGCTGAAATCACATTTCTGCCTTTGTGCATCTTGAGCAAGTTACTTGGCCTTGTTGTGCCTCAGTTTCTTCCACTGTAATATGGGATAATAGTAATAATGCCAATTTTGCAGCATTTTTTGAGACTAAAATGGGTTAATATACTACAAAGTACTTAGAATAATACCTAGAAGATAATAAGCATTTTACAGCTGTGTGTTCACTTTTACTAACTACCTATAAAGTAGGATATAATTCACTAATTCTACAGACATTTGCTAATTGGTGATTATGTGCCAACGCTACACTGAAAGCTAAAAGATAAAAGAGCTTCCAATAAAAAAGACTTTCATATTATATATATGTATATGTGTATATGTATACGTATATACACACATTATATACATATATATGCATATATCCATAGCACACATATATAATATGTAATATATTATATACACATACAAATATGCACAAACATATATCACATATGTTAGGCTACAACAACGCCTGACATTTTATGATCTGAGATTACCAATCTGTTCCTTTTCACTTCTTTTTTTTAACCAATAATTATATGTGGGTTTACATCTGGACACACCAGTTGGACCAGCCTTCTGTGGGATGGGTGCTAAGAAAGTATCACCTCTAAGTTGATCTCCCATCACTTGTTACCAAGATCGTGGCATCAAATCACATTTTTTACTAATCAAGCCACTGTCTGAAAACCAACAGTAACCGAAGCTGAAAAACTGAAGCCGTTTCCTAAATCTGTGACTGGAGACATGGAGAAACAGCGTCAAGTTGAGTAAACAAAGGATGAAACTATGGCTAATTTGACCTGAATTCATGAGTTCTAGTGTATAGAATATGATGGAAGTGATATTTTAATCTGGATCTCATTCGAATCACAACGAGTTAATGGACAGAGCTGGTGTTACACCATTTGTGAGACGGACGAAAACTCTCTTTACCAGGCACTTGTCGCCCCTCTTAACAGGTGGCTGAGCCCCCCACTGCTGACAGTTAAGAGTGTCTTCCACTCCCTCTCCATAATGAAGCCTGACTTCACTTAGCTGGCCATGAGGCTTATGTTGTTCTCTTTGACTACAAGGGTGAGGTCCTTTGAAGACCAAGAAGTCATTGCCAATGAAGCAGCTGGTTCCCACTACTCCTGACCAACTCCACACTGTGGGAGCTGGAGGCTTCATTTACCCGGTTCTCAGTTTGCACCCATGCCCTGCCCAGCCCCCGACCCTCTGCTCCCTGTGATTCCTCATCCTCTGGCTTCGTCTCTGGCTTTGTCCTGGTTTCAGGCCATTGATGGAAACGAGTTCCTGCTCCCCAGTGACAGTCCCGCTGCTTCTGAATCAAAGTCAGCTTCTGTCAACCCCTGGAGCTTGTCTCTGTCTCTCCGGAGATTCTGCTTTTTATTGTCAACAAGGGTTATCACAGTGACCAAACACTGAACTCTGCTGTGGGCCACTAACCAGCCTGAGGCTCTCCTCTGCTGCTGACTTCAAAGGATCATATAAGTGCATTTACTAGAAAAGTACAAGTCGGCTTGGGCTAAAGTGAAATACTTCCCAGAGGCATTTCCATCAGAAATGGTCCTTTCTAGAGCCGGCCACAGTTTAGGGGGGATAATTATTTGGATATAGTCATTTGTTTTTATTGAGCGCCTACTATATATATAGAATTCTTTTTATTTATTTCACTTTATCTAAGAATGACCTAAAATGAGAAATCTTTACCCCATTTTAAAGATGAGGAAATTGAGGTTCAGAGACTTTTTCTTAAACAGCACAATATCACACAAAGACTGTGTTCTCTTTGCCTTCTTGCAACAGGGAGCTTTCTTTCTGCTCCTTAATCACACCAATATCAGTGGCTTCTAACTTTACCCCAAGGGTAAGGCTGACCCTAGAAGCAACTATGATGAGCCAAGCACAGATACATTTTTATGCCTAAGCCGGAATCCCTGATCTATTGAAAACAGCCTGCAAAGGAGTCAGCATCCCGAGTTGTCCCAAATTTCTTATAATTTAGAAAGGGAAAGAAGAAAAGCCAATTTACAGGGCTAAATATAAAATGACCCATCAGTGTGCATCACCAAAGTTGCTATCACTCTGCTGTATATGGTGACCTTCAAATGGGCAAATAGGTCGTTCCTTGACAACAGTATCTTTTCAAGTTAATTGATTTGACAAAATAGCGACAAATTAACCACTCAGTTGTGTTGTTTTTTTTTTTTTAATTCCAACAAATGACCAAAGATATGTGCCCTTCTGCCATGCTAGTTTAACTTATTAAGCAGGCAGCAGGAATCCAAATCAGCAAAGACAATGCATTATACAAGTGACATCGAATTTATGTGACTAATTTCAGCACTCACGAAAAGGGTTTTCCTTACTTGCCTGCACTGTGCCATGCTACATTCTGGAAAATGGTGCTTCTTTTTGTTTTGGAATCCTGAATATAGAGTTACCTGCTAAGAAAAGACTTTCCATCTCTGTGGACAGTTTCCAGGAAGCTTCTCTGAAATAAGCTATTCCCAGATAACTGTTCAAAGGCCTGTGTCATTAGTTGGATACTGATGGTTGCTTCAATATAACATACTGACATGACTTTGAGAGACAGTTGAAAAACCCTTTAATTCTAGAAAATGAGTTGATGTTTTTTAGTTTGCTCTTAGAGCAGGTTCTGGTAATACGTGGTTTTTATGCATGATCAAGGGATAGTTATAAACATACGACATATATAGGTAAAATAGTAATCCACACATGGTCCTTTAGTTTGGTACTTGTGCTGTATGTCTTGGAAATTCAGGCAAGGAGTCGAATTTCTTAGTATTCAATCACCAGTTAGTCATTCAGCAGGCAATATCACATTTTAAATGTAAAACTACACGCAAAGATTATGTCCTTCAGGTTGTCTTCCCAGTTTACCTCTTTCCAACTCTGACAATAGTGTGATTCATTAGAGTCAAATATTCTTTATATTTCATTAAATGTATTGTCGCTACTCTTTCCCACCCATGCTAGTGGAACTTAGCAGTGGGCCTCACTTCTAGGAGTTACTACTGGGCTCTGTGAGTGGTATATGACATTTATTTTGGTTGTTACAAGGTAGGGTATTGGGTTAGGGTTTTCCAGAGAAACCAGACAGATAGGTGGATGGATAGATAGATAGATAGATAGATATAGAGATATTGATATAGATATATAACATGATGATGATATTTGTTATAAGGAATTGGATCCTTAACTATGGAAGCTGAGAAATTCCACCACCCCCTGTCTGAAAGCTGGAGACCCAGGAAAGTTGGTGGAAATACCAATGCAAATCTGAAGTCCTGAGCACCAGGGGTAAGTTTCACTCCAAAGGACTCCCAAGACCAATGTCCTAGCTCAACAGTCAGGCCGAGTGAACAAAGTCAACCTTCCTCTGCCTTTTAATCCTGTTCAGGTCCTCAGTGGATTGGATGACACTCCCACATTGAGGAGGGCATCTTCTTTATTATTCAGTCTACCAATGCAAATGCTAATCTCTTCCAAAAATATCCTGACAGACACAACCAGAAATAATGTTTAACCAGACATCTGGACGTCCTGTGGCCTAGTCAAGTTGACACATGAAATTAGCCATCAGAAGTATACAATTATATATGCAGTAAATTTTTTTAGCGCAAAATAACAGTGGGCACGCTCTATTCAGTAACATTTGAGGACCTAGAACATCTATCCATTTGTGCCAAAGGGTATATCCAAAGAGTATCTGAAGAGAATATTGGTTCTTCTTGAAATTGGCCTCTGGATCCCTTGATGCAGAAATGGGGCACAGGTGGGGCAGAGGCCTACTTGTCACCTGTTCTGTCTCCAGCTCTGAAGTCTTTTAAGGAATATTGGTCTGATGATAGCTACACTCCCAGGACTCTGCAGGAAATGTGACCCCAAGCTCACCGCCACTTAGTAGTTATTGAAACTTAACCAAGAAAAAGAAATATTCAGTGCAATTGCTTAAAGAACAACTATTTTCCTGCTTTGGTTTCTGTGTCTCCCTCTCTCTCTACCTTTCTTTCTCTCTCTCTCTCTAAAATAAACATTATTATTTTTTTTTAATGGGGCTCCTGGGTGGCTCAGTCAAATAAGCATCTGACTTTGGCTCAGGTCATGATCTCATGGTTTGTGGGTTCGAGCCCTGTGTCAGGCTCTGTGCTGACAGCTCAGAGCCTGGAGCCTCCTTCAGATTCTGGGTCTCCCTCTCTCCCTGCCCCTCCCCTGCCCTCTCTCTCTCTCTCTCAAAAATAAACATAAAAAAAATTTTAATAAAAAATGAACAACAATTTTCCCCTTTTCTAGATAGCCTAAGACATGCCCCTAAAGCAGGTCCTGGCTAGTACTTTAAACATCATAAGAACTGAGATAATGGTGCCTCCTCCTGCCATAGGCAACCTGAAATAAATCATTCTTCAAAATTGCATAAAACACAAGTGAATGCTAAAAATGAAAATATCCTTCTTCTTGGTTTTCCAATTGGATTAAGTTTGTCTTTCTTTTTTTCATGACAAATAATTTGCCACTGTCTTAAATACCAGCTTTGTCTGCCCATGTAGTAACCTAGCACTCTCTAGGAATTAAGCCAGATTAGCAAAGGGAGAGGTATCTACAGTGAAATATATTGACCCCCACCATCTATCACTTCTGCCAGTGGAACCGATTTTCATGAATTATTTCTTGGTAAGAAACCATCGATCTCTGCCAAGGGATCATTTTTATGAAAAGCTTATCATCACATATATCATAAGTATGTTGTTTAGGACACCATCATACAGGGAATTTATATTTTATGAGTTTTGTGTATCATGGATTTTGTGAATCATGCAACCGCCCAAGTTCCTTTTTCCAACCACCCATGGCTAGGACACAGGTAATTATGACAGATGTCCTCTGTCTCCTCCATTTGGAGATCCCACCCCTAATTTTCTTCCATCTACTCACTCCACTTGTTGTCTTTTTATCTTTCTATGCAACTCTCTAACAACCTTAATCCTCCATAAGACAATGAGTTATATATAAATAGCCTTATTTCTAGTTCCATAACATGATATACTTGTGGCTCTCATACAGTGATTCCTCTCCTAGGCAGGCAGAAATCTTGTGACATGAACTGAAATAAAATATGCTGGATTAATTTTTAAATACTTTTTATAACATTCATTTCATCTAAATGGTTATGTGGGTGATTTTTTAATTATTTTTCTTTATATATTTCTTAATTTCCAAAATTTCTTTAGTAAATACATATCAATTTTATAATCTAAAAAAACTAGAAAAATCAGGGGCACCTGGGTGGCTCAGTCGGTTGAGCGTCCGACTTCAGCTCAGGTCAAGATCTCATGGTTTGTGGGTTCGAGCCCCGCATCGGGCTCTGTGCTGACAGCTCAGAGCCTGGAGCCTGCTTCAGATTCTGTGTCTCCTTCTCTCTCTGCCCCTCCCTGCTCATGCTTTGTCTCACTCTGTTTCCCAAAACCAAATAAATATTAAAAAAATGTATACTTTTTTAAAAAACTAGAAAAATCATTCACAATAGTTCTATGTTATGTAATTATATAATAAAAACATGAAAATTCTTCATTCAGATTTTAGGAAGCTAACATAAATCAGTGTGACATTTAAATTTCAGTGTAGGTTTACCTAATATGTTCAGCATTTCATACTTCCCAGTGACTCAGTATGAATAACCAAATGATTTTAAAATTATTCCTGAGATCCATTTGTATTTTAATTTGAACAAATTATATTACAAACGTCCAGTTTTAAGCATGTTTTGAGTCCTAGATATTGCTTTATGGACACCTTATCTATGATAAGATTGATAAGCCTTGTTATGAAAAAAAATCCAAATAGTCCAAGTGGGCTGTAATGCTGGGAGTACTACCCAGGGGAACACCTTTGATTCTTAGAGATTAGATGGAAAAAGTAAATGTCATCGGCCCCCACTGAATCCCACCATCAATCTGGGAGATGTCAAGGCACTAGGTAAGTAGAAAAAAATGTAAAATAAATATCTTCAGAAGTTCCGAAGGCTATGATGTAAATGTTTTCAAGACAGAAAAATCACACTTTCATATGAACTTCAGCATTCTGTCTGCTATAGTAAGTTTTAACATCCTATCCACCCAGTGGAAGTTTTGGTTAGAGGGGCAACCACATGAAATCACAGTCTGGTGAGGATTCAGGATTCCAACTGTGAGTCTGTCTTAAGAGAAGAGACAACTGAGCATTCTGAGAAGCAACCTGAAGAAGCAGAAAGAACATCAGGAGGGAGTCAGGAGACCAAACTTGATGATTTGCCCAAGTAATTTCACCACTAGGAGCCTTGGTTTCCTTTTCTCTACTACGAGGAGATTGAATTGTGTGATCTTTGACGATCCTTCCATAACTGCAATCCAACAAATCCCTCAGTTGCGATAGTGTGTCCAGTAGCCATCAAATGGTCATTAACTCTGGTTACCAGTCATTGTGCTCCTACACAGAAAATTGACCTCATTCACGTCCCCTTGGATTTAAAATTGCTGGTGATAAAGTCCCTAGAAGTAATTATTCCTGCTACCCTGGTGTGCAGCTCCAATTTGTGGCAATTAGATACGATTAGTCATAGTTTTCTTATCCTTTCACTCTTTTGGCTTTAGCATTCAGAAAGGGCAGGCATTCCAGAAAGTCACTGTGTGTCAGAATATGTACATCTGGGCTTCCAATAAAGAATATCTCTCAATTTTTCTTGATAATTATGGAGAAGGGATGGGGCCCTTGTTTTCTACATCACTAGTAAAATTGCCCACAACTCAGGCTGGCAGAATTTTTGCCAAAAATAGAGAAATAAATCAAAAGGAAATCCTAGAGGACCTTGAGATTAATTTTATGTATTTTGTTTTAAAATTACCACTGATAAATATTGCTATTCTTTGAGGTTTCAGCTGTTATCCTATGGCTTGTCTTTCTGTTTTCATTTCAGCAGATAATTGCCTGCCTCAGGGTATTGTGGTTTGGTTTTGTTTTTTTTATAGACAGAGATTTCTCATATCAGATTTTAAGTGCTTTCTGAAATTAACTCTTGGGCTCCCGTTTTGGTACAGCCAGGAATTAGGATCTAGTGAACCTGTATGGGAGTGTTATGGATGTCTCCTCTTTTCTGCTTTCTCCAAATATGAATATTTGTACTAGGTTCTTGATGTGCTGCAGTGCTTATTAGGAAAATAATACTGCATGTACAACATTGAAACATGCTGTCTAGTTGTACATTCTACAGACCTTGTCCCCTTCACGTGTACCAGCAAGTCTGTAGAAAAACATTAAGCTAGCACAGTTAAAGTGGCAAAAAATAGGTGCTACGTAAACATCTATTGATAGGATCAATGGATGAATGAACACATGAAGGTATTTTCATTGATATCTTCTTTTTTAATGTTTATTTTTGAGGGGTTGGGGAGGGGCAGAGAGAGAGGGAGACACAGAATCCGAAGCAGGCTCCAGGCTCCGAGCCGTCTGCACGGAGCCCGATGTGGGGCTTGAACACATGAACTGTGAGATCATGACCTGAGCCACAGTTGGATGCTTAACAGACCGAGCCACCCAGGCGCCCCTTCACTGCTAACTTTTAAGTGACGCACAGAACACTCTCACGGTGCAGAGAAGCTATAAAGCGAGCTGTTTGGTTGGTCAATAAAATAAATACATTTAGCCTTAGCTTTCAATATCCTCACCAGGATTGTTAGAGTGTCAAATTATAAATGAATGTGTAGCCTTTCTGGACCTTTTCATATTGGGTATCTGTGACTTTAGAGGGCCTTCATAGGGGAAAGTCACTAAAGAGTATTTAAACTAGCAGAAAAAGAAAGTGGCTGAAAGATATTTTTAGAGATCATTTTTGTCCCACAGTCCACAGGCCATTACAGCAGAGCCTCAGGGTTGGACTCTGGTCCCCGGACATTTCAAATAAGCAACAATAGTTTGTTTTTCAAACAGCTACAGAAAAAGAGCTAAAAACTTGTGAACTGCCCTCTCATTTTAGTCCGCATGAGGGATAGATACTAGGTTTGAAAAACAGAGTTTATTTAACTGCTAAGGAAATTAGGCCCAGAGTAACTGGGACTTGCTTAAGATCACACGGCCACCAAGGGCAGAGTCACTAAACTATCCACCGTGCCCTGTTATCCAACACGTGTGACCACCAATGCCCTAAGGCCACAGTTCTCAGCTGGGAGTGACTTTGCCCTCCCAGAGGGTGTTTCACCATTGCTGGAGACATTTTTGGTTGTCACAGCTACAGGATGGGTGCTGGCATTGAGTGGGTATCGGCCTGGGATGCTGCTTAACACCCAGTAATGCACAAGACAGCCCCCCACCCCCAGCAAGCTCTCATCTGGCCCAAAATGGCAATCGTACAAAGCCAAGAAACCATAGTCTAGACAATAAAGCGAGGAACAACAAGAATTCTTTTTTGGAAGGCTGGAAAGGACAGTGGGGTGTGACAAATGAGCCGATAGAAGTCTTCCTCGGTCCCTGTCCCTTGTTTGTTACAGGACAGTCTCCTATTCGACACTTCGCAAGTGTGTAAAATGGAATTAATGGAAGAAAATGCATATTTGGGGGACAATCAGTCAAGGACGTGGTGGGAGCTGTCTGGACACCTAACCTTTCTCGTCTCGGAGCTTTCCCACACTTTTTCATCTGTAAATTCATAGGAGGATTAAATGACCAAGCACCCAGCTCATATATAGCATTTAGTAAATGTTAGCTACGACCACTGTCTAATTTCATCTTCCCAGGAGAGAAGAACTAGTATCCTAGTTTTATAGATGAAATAACTGAAATTCAGAGACTGTCTTGTAGCGTCGTCAACAGCAGCAACTTCAGAACAGAAAAGGGCTGAGGCGGGGAGTGGGCGTATCTCCCCACCGTCTCCCCACCACGCCACCCTGGCTCTCTTCTCTTTCGCACACATGCCCGCCTCACAAGTAGAACATGACTACAGCATGAAAACTCTCCCTGGACACGCGGCTCACAGTTTGTATTTTAATTTTTACTTCTCTTTTAGCAACAACTACAAAAACCTGTAACATTTAAGCTATTTCAGAACAAATAAAACTTTGGCTTTTCTTTCATACTGTATGTCGCTTATTTCATGCATTGTAATGGCCAAAGTTTAGATGATAATGCAGCCCCACACTGAAGTGATGAACGGCAAAGGGAAACAGAGTTAACTTCACTGTAAAGAAACCTGGTGTACTTTCCCTTACTCAAGTGATCAAAGTTAACTTACCAATACTGGGCTAAACACCATTTGCCTCCTAGTATCATGCACTGAAAACACTTTGTCCCTTAAACTATATTCCCACCAAACAAAGCCTAAAATATCAGGCAAATCGAAATTGTTCTATTCCCTTCGAAAATACCAAGGTCATAAAGACCAAAACATGGAAGAGGCACTATTCCAATTTTTAAAACAATTATAAGAGACATGGCTACTAAATATAATGTGTGAGCCTGGATTGGATCCTGGACCAGGAGGGGCAATAGCTATAAAGGACTTTATTAGAACCATTGGTATAATTTAATACAGACTTGGATCATATAATGGCATTTTATCAGTGTTAATTTTTCTTATGTTGGTCTCTTTACTGTAGTTAGGTAAGAGAATGTCATTATTCCTAAGGACATGAAATATTTAGAGTTAAAGACAGTTGTAATATTGGTAAACCAGGTCCCTGGAAACAAATAATAGTAAGTCAAAACCCTAGTTTGTAGTGTCTGTTTATTTCTGTGGTGGAAATGCTCCCACCATGAATAATTTTAGAAGTCACCGAGTACAGAATTGGGAAGACAAATGCACTGTATATTATGTATATTATTATAATTATAATTATAATTATGTAAATTACATATATCATAAATTCTATTTATATATAAATGTATATGATTTAATACATGTAACCTACACATACATTACACTATGTATACTCACATATATATTATACATGTATATGTGCATCTATACATGTATTATATGTATAATCTATACATGTATTAAGTGAGATAAAGCAAATATGGAAATACACTAATAGAGATTATAAAGGGATTCATGATAATGAAGCAGAAAAAAAGAAGGAGATTAAGGCAAAAGAGCACGATTTAAGAATTACAGAAGTCAGTGACTCATTGAAAAGGAACAACATAGGGGTCTCGTGATAATTCTTTGTCTTACACGTGAAACTTTTCTGTAAATTTAAAATTGTACCAAAATAGTAAAGTTCAAAACCTATAGATTGTTACAAAAAAATGTTTCTCCAGGTTATTGGGATGTTGGCAGTGTTTTAGGGAAGCATTAAACACTGATTACAACCTACAGGAAGCACATTTTGATGCTAAGCTTTGGAGACATTGAGAAAATTACTTAAAGTCAGTAACATTTCATCTTATGTGGGGGGGTTAAATGTTAAAATCGATGATATGTTGTGGCTTTAAAAACACTCTTGGGATGCCTTAAGTCTTCCATTAAGACAGTACAGTACTGGCCTTCACTGAGTCAAGCCCAGCCAGTATTTGCTTCTTTAATAAAACCCCAGATGGAGAAGTTTAAGGACCACATTTTAATTTAAAAAAACAAGCACTTCCGGGGTACCTGGGTGGCTCAGTCAGTTAAGCGTCTGACTTCGGCTCAGGTCATGATCTCACGGTTTGTGAGCTCAGGCCCCGCGCTCGGGCTCTGTGCTGACAGCTCAGAGCCTGGAGCCTGCTTCGGATTCTGTCTCCCTCTCTCTCTATCCCTCCCCGACTAGTGCTCTGTCTCTCTGTCTCTCTGTCTCTCAAAAATAAATAAATGTAAAAAAAAAAAAAAAATTTTTTTTAAACAAACACTTCCTAACCCTCTGAATACTGGGACCACACTTAGCACTGAGAGATACTCACAACATAAGAGATGACTGATAGCCAACTAAAGAGATAACACATTCATTGCTCCCATACTCCCAGGCATATCCTTATGGAGAAGAATGGAACACGAACACAATTCAAATTCCTCTCTCTCTTTTTCTCTCTCCCTCCCTCCCTCCTTCCACTCCTTCTTTCCCTCCCTACCTCTCTTGTTCTCCCCCACCTGGCAATTATAAGTTTCAGAGCCAGAATTATTTGAACCCCTCTACCAAGGGTTATTCTCTTTTCCCACCTCACATCTGTCTCTAGAGGATGCCAGAATGGAGGACCACTTTCAGGAGACCCTACATTCAAAGGCTAAAGAGGAAGAGATAGCAACACCAGACAAAGATGGGAGGAGACTGAGATTCGTCCAACTTCCTGGAGCTAAGAGAGCAGAAGTTGTTAATGAACAGTACCAACCGGTGTAAGAAAAGTCTGGAAAGGGAAGACTGGAAAAGATCAGAGGACTGAGCCACTAGGTGATCACGTGGCCCATCAAAAACGAGATGTCAATAGAGTAACAGGAGCAAAAGCCAGTGGAGAGCAAAGGAAATAGGGTGGCCCCAGTTCAGAGGCCTAACAGATTCTGTGTGTTTGTTTTCCAGACCTTTCCCCCTTATTCCTCTGAGTTTACCGTGCACATCACAAAAAACGTGCTGCAGTGGTCTCTTCACCAGGGTAGCGGTGCCCCTAAGACATTCTTATAGTTATTTGGGTCCATTTGCGGTGTGAAGCTTTGCTCATGTGACTTGTGACTTTGGGGGGAAATAGGACTTGAAGGAAAGCCAGCAAGTCTGTGCAAACCAGTTTTTATTCGAAGAATGGGAAGTATAAGGCTCATGGGAAGCCTACTGTAGCGTCTCACGGGATCAGGGCAGAGCTCTCAGGACTGACTTGGCCCATCAGATAACATCTAAGGAGCACATTTCTCCCCCACTTTGTGGGATTTCCTCCCACAACACACGACACTCCAACTTGTTGTCATGGGCTGGTTCTTCTACATTCAGCAGAGAGCAGTTCCAAAAGTGGGACATTGTCCGCACACAGTGTGCAGCCTTCAGTCTCCCACAGTGTGCCCCCTGTGACGCACTGTAACAAATAAACTCATTATCAGCTTGATAAAAGCCACCCCTCCCCCTCAACCCCATATTTCTATAATTATGAACATTTCATTAGTAAATTACCGGTTAGCTCGCTTAAGTCAGAAGCACTGTCAAGAGAGCATTTGTTGCCCTAGCTTTAAATCGCTCAAATAAGCAAACAAACAAGAAAACGGCAATATCTTTAGCAAAGATCACAATAATATGATAGAATATATACACTTCTGCTTTGGTAACTAAAACACAAGGCTGATGTTTTTAAAGAAGTAACAATGGTCAGGGGGCGCCTGAGTGGCTCAGACATTTAAGCGCCCGACTCTTGATTTCCGCTCAGGTCATGACTTCACGGTTCACGGGATCCAGCCCCATGTTGGGCTTTGCGCTGACAGCATGGAGCCCACTTGGATTCTCTCCCTCCCTCTCTGCCCCTCCCATGCTCATGCTCTCTCTCTCTCTCTCTCTCAAAATAAATAAATAAATTTTTAAAAATAGAAGTAACAATGGTCACTTGTAGAAAAATCCTTTGTCCCTCTAAAAGACTACAGATAGCCCGTTCCCCACCCATCTGACAATCACCATGCGCATGATTTTTCTCTTCACTACTCTGTGCCTCACCACTCTGCTGCAATTCTTTAAATAGAAAACTTCCTTCTCATTACAGACAGTGTGACCAGATTTTTGGTTCAAGAAAATAACATCAAAATATTTGTATGCAGGCAAGCTGACTACCACACACCAGAAAACTGTAAACTGTCAATCAATTTTGCTCTTGCTGAATTTTTTTGCAAACCTGCGTTTTATTGAAATTCAGAATATTCTTCTCAAAGCACTATCCAGTATAATAATTAAATGTTGACACCATTTTCCAAAGTGGCTTGTGCATTAGCGCTCTTTCTCCCACTCTCTCTCTCTCTCTCTCTCCCCTGAGCATCTTTCCGGAAATATTATTAAGTATAATATTTGAATAAATGGTTATGCAATTCTGGCAATATAGGAGCTCTGCCTGGTCATGCTAATCTTTCTTCCTTTTCTCTCTGGCAATATATTTGGGTTTTGTTCTAGTTTCCTAGGACTGCCATAATAAAGTACCAAAAAGTGGTATATAAATAGAAAAAAAAAGTGGTTTTATATAAAAATTTTTTATCTTACCATTCTGGGCACTGGAAGTCCAAAATTAAGGTGTTGTCTGGGCCATTCTCACTGAAAGGCTCTAGTGGAGAACCTGTTCCATGTCTGCCCCAGGTTCTGATGTCACCTGTCATCCTCGGCTCACAGCTGTGCAACTCCAATTTCTGCCATCTCCTTATAGAGTTCTCCCTGTGTGTCTCTCTCTGTGTCCAGATTTCCCTCTTCTCATGAGGACACCAGTGTGCAGCCACACCCCAGCAGACTCGAAGCCTAGGCTGGGTGATGGTTCAGTGAGGCCAAAGAAAAGATGTAGAGATAGCAATCAAGGCACAGGTTTATTGGGGGAACTTGCATACAGAGAGTCCAGGAGCGGCCGACTGGACAAAGCATCGAGTCGTGGGACTAACACGCAGCAAGTTTCTACATCATAGCCACTCAGCCTAGTGACTATCAGTGGCCTTCCCCTCCTTGAACGGCCACAATTTCCAAGAAGATCAAGGCCTGCCACCTGAACACTCTTCATTACAAGGGAGATGCTCCACGGTCAGCCACCCCCCGCGCTCCTAACCTTGAACACTGACCAGCATGTTCTTCTGCACATTCTGCTTGATGGGAGGGAGGACAGGACTGCTACATTCTCAAGGCAGTGATTTAACAAGCACATTCAGGATGTGCTTGCACAAACTAGCTACCCAGCGTGTACCACACGGCTACATCAGTTTAGGACCCACCCTAATGACCTTATCTCAACTTGATTCACATGCAAACACCCTATTTCCAAATAAGGTAACATGTGCAGGTGCTGCAAATTAGGACTTAGACATGTCTTTTTTTGGAGGGGACACAGGTCAACCTAGAACAGATCATCCTCACAATACAGTTAATAACCCTCGTTAGAATGGTCACATCAATACTGCCCAGTTGAAACTTCAAACTACTAGCTAGTGGATCAACTTTCTCTTTTTTTTTTTTTTTTTTTTTTTTTTATTCTACATAGTGTCCCAGGATGGTGGACATCATGTGGTATTCAGCCACTACATAAGTATCTCAGCTATGTGGAGTTCAGCACCCGACACCTGGAAACATCTAGCGTTTAATTCTATTACTTCCATTAATCCATCTTTTGGTCACCGTGTAGTCCTAATCTGTTTCACTTTGTAATACTTATAAGGACTCAAAGTCGTAGGAGTTCTCGGAAGCCTAATACATGTATGAAGCAAAATTATAACTAGCACCTTCATGCAGCTTCTGCTGTCCACCTGTTGTTTTCACTTTTTATTTCAAAAGTAATACATATTCATTGCAATAGATCAAACAATATAGAAGAGTATAAAAGAGTTATTACTAATCTCTTTCTCCCGTGTTCAGCCCAGACCCAGAATCCTTCCACAGCTTTTCAATGCTCATAAATAAACATAAAAGGATATATGGTCATATAGGATTTTTTCACATTTATCAATAAAAAGACTTGGTATGCAGATTAACTTACAGCTTGATTTTTCACTTGATATAATCACAAATGCATAGATTCATGCATAGATTTCATGCATTTTCATATCAATATAGTAATTTCTAGTATTGCTACACCATAATTTATCCAACCATTCTTAAGCCGAAAGTTCAGATATCAGATATTTCCTGCCACAAACCTGCTTGTCCTTACCTGCTACTACAGCTGTAAAATAAATCCTTACAAACTGAACTCCTGGGTCAAAGGACATATGAGTTTTAAGTTTTTTATGAGATTACAGCAATTCACATTCCAACCAATAATGCGTCTTCTCCCCACACCCTTACCAGCACTGAAGTTATCGATACACTTTCCTGAGTAAATGTTCTCATATTTTATTTTTCGTTAAGAGTCTTCAGTGCTTGCTTGTGGAAGTCACATAGCACACGACACAGCAAACGCACAGGTTCTCCCATTAAAGGCAACTATTCTCTCTGTAGACAGAGTCAGGTACTCTCGACCAAGTGTCGTCGACCCTACGCATCTGCTAAACACAGGACCTCCACTGCACCCAGTCAAGTGTACTCCAGGCCAATGTTGCTCCCCTGGCTAAAGAAAGTCTCAGTTCACACAACCTCCTATTAGAATGTAGTCCCGGAAATGACTGGAACTCTTTAGAAGATGTATGCCTTTTGGGGGTCTCGTCCCACACTCTAAGTAGTTCATCCAAATACTTACCCTCCCAACCACAGTAGTACTTTCTCCATTTTATTACACACATATTAATTAATATCCTGCCTTGATTCAGAAGGTTAGACAATTTTCTACAACATTGTTGATACTGATATAAATCCTGATGAAAAGTTCAGAAACTTTTCTGCTGCCCTTCAGAAAAATCAAATTGTCCTAAAATTTTTAAACTCTTTCACTGGCTTTCTACTTGTCCCATCCATCAATATAACTATGCCCTTGGTATACTTCCTGTTGAAAATTATTCTAGTAATGAGTTAGAGTTTGAAATTTTTTAACAAAGATTTCCAGATTTTCTAAACTAATCTGAAAACGGTTTATGAACATTTGCTTGTCATGTTTCAATCAAATATAAAATAGATATATAAGTAGACGTATTTGATATCATGTCAACTGAAAGTTTTTTTGAATATTAGGAAAGTAGCATGCTGAAAATTGTGGATTTATAACTTGCCTTGAAGTTAAAAGAGATATTTAACAATGTAAGTGAACTTATTGAATTTTGTATATGACTACAATTTCAAAGTAATTTAGGAAAGTAACAAAGAAATCCATAATTATTTTCCAAATAACAAGTTCTAGAAAATCTAATAAAAACATAGTTGAAATGTAAAATTTGCATATAAATTTAGACTTCATATTTCAAAGCTGGTAAATATATTGTAGAAAAGGAGATTTTTATTTCAATTTATGCATACCTACAAGGGCATGAAAGTTTAAGTGAACAGAATAGAGATGTTTCAACATTGGTTTGACTAATTATTAGCAAGCTACTTATTTCCAAGGTGTCCTCTGGCCATTTCATCAGTAATAGTATGTATATACTACAATTATTAAAGGAGCTAGACTTTATTTATAAAGGCATAAGGTTGAATCACACAGGACTGAATAATTTCATTATTTAGTTTGTCTCTAAGAATAGAGAGCCCAAGAATAGTAAATAGCCAAAGATACTATTCCGTTTAGCATGGGGCCCATTTAAGCAGATGCACTTTGTTTTTACAATGACTTGATCTTTCCAAAAAATTTGATTGATCCTGAAATACATATAGATACAGTACTTAAGAGAAAAACTATTTCCTCCTCTCATTGATTCCCCCTGTCTGTTTGGGGCAAAGACAAGTGCCCAGTTTCTTCATAAGGAAAGGGTAAACTTGGTGCTTTAATGAATGACGTGTGAAGGATTGAAGAGAGAACCCAGCAATGCCTTATAGAATCAAGTGCTGTATAAAGTAGAACAACATTTATTAAGCTTTTGAAACTGCACTGCTTCCTTAAAAATGAATAGCAGATTTAATTGAAAAGCTAAATTGGAATAGTGACAGTAATAGCACCCAAAATAACAGTGAGCAAGTTTAGTCCCATCGCAGCCCCATTACCAGGGTATGTGGTTAAGCTAAAAAGAAAAAAGGGAGGAAAAAAAAAAAAAGTCTACGTCCTGCTCTCAGCTCTCAGTCCCTCTGTGCATCAGCTTTATACTTAATGGCTGGCTGCCATCCAGGAAGCTGTTCCAGGCCTGACATGATCACCACAGCCTACAGAGAAAGAGCAAGTATCTCTCACAGGACATAGGTGAGGAAAGTAAGTTTCTTTCCTGGAATTACCATCAAACTTTTTCCTGCAACTGTCTGACCTGAATTGAATCTCTTCACCCATTGCTGTGGCTAAGGAGATGGGGCTGACATCAGCCAGCCCCCACCTCTGGAATTGGCTGTATAGGCAACTCTACCCAAACTGAAAGGCTGAGAATGAGGTAGCATTGGCCAATATGTGACCAAACTACGATTTCCGAGCTCGATATTGGATTTAAGCAATATTGTCTATGGTCCATTTAAAAGTGTATTCATATTCATTTCTACTCTTCATTCTGTCATTTGAATGTATTTCTTCCCTGAAATTAACACGTTATTTGGTTAATTCTCATCTTTCCTAATTCTCAGGTTTATTTGACCTTGGATGAGTTTTATGAAAAACAGAATTTTAAGATGAAAAGATGGTGCTGCGGTCTGAATGTGTTCCCCAACCCAACTGCCCTACTTATCCTCCAAATTCATATGTTGAGTTCCTGAATGCCAAAGGTGATAGTGTTAGAAAGAAGGGCTTTTGGGAAGTGACTTGGCCATGAGGGCAGCGCCCTTATGAATGGGATTAGTGATTTTACAAAAGAGGCTCCAGAGAGATCCCTAGCCTCTTCCACCGTATGAAATCACAGGGAGAACAAGAGATCCCTGACCAGAACACAATCATTCTGGCACCTCGATCTTGGACTTCCCAAACTCTAGACTGTGAGAAAAAAATTTCTGTTGCTTATGAGTTACAGTCTGCAGTATTTTGTTATAGCAGTCCAAAAGGAGTAAGACAGATGGTATTAATGCATTTTCTAAATCAAGAAATTCACCAAGGATCTTCAGTTAGTTTAGGCACCAAAAAAATTTTTTATTGAAAATAAGAATTATTTGCATTTTTGTTTTTCAGGATTTAACATCATATCTCTGATTATGTGCCTGTGTGCCCACCTAAGGGACATAAATGAGTCCCAGTTATTAAAAAGAAATGCACTTATCTAGGTTCTGTAGTTCCTTTTAATTGTGTTTCTGTAAGAGTTTGTGTTTGGAGGGAACAGTGAATGCAAAGGATCTCAACAGCTGATGAAACCCCTTTTTCAATTTTTTCCAGAACTGCTGTTGCTTTTTGGAAAGCATTTGACCACCACCTGCCCTCTGCCACTAGGGCCCCAACAGCTGCATCTTGCAATGTTGCACAGCAGCAAAGACAAAGGTTTATACCACACACAACTGGCTGTCATAAAGGGAGCCTGTGGTCCAGTTATACAGTCCATTAAAAAATTCAAACATTTATACCCATATTAGACTTCCTGGCTATCTGGTTCATGCCAGCTCCTCCCTAGGGCAGCCCTGTTATGACTCATCGCCTACCCCAGAGAGCCCAGCCTAATTTACTGCTTTACATCCCCAGCCTCATTCTTCCCGCAGACGTTCTCATCCAGATGCCACTGCTGTGCTGAAGGGGTAGGCTGGAGCTAAGGATGGAGATACCTTCGTGATCTCTCGTTCACTTAGAGCTAGTTGGGTTATGTTGGAGTAGGGGCCTTTCCCAAATCCCCAAGACATGCACGAGGGCAGTAAACTCCACTCATATTTCTCTGGTGTTTGCTCTTCTCAACAAAAAAATGACGGTCATAAACAGTATTGAACAAGCAGCATTGCAAGAGCCAGGGTGGAACCATCTAGTATCTTGTTTGTTCTCATTTTAATCATCTGCCCACTTAACATATGCATGAAAACTTAATCATTTCCAGCCTGAGGCTTTTAGACAGCAGCAATGGCAGACAGCAGGAGAGTCTTGAAAACTGTGAAGCCAATGTAAATTTAATGGGTCAAAACAAATTTCTTAGCACCTGTTGGTCTTTAAAGACTCTTAGCAAGCCATTCCTCTTCTTCCCAGGGGACTTGAAGACAGCCATTCCTGGATTATTTGGATTTTTCATGGTCTTTTAGCCACTATTCAACAAGTATAATAAAGCACCACATTCATTTATTCTAATAGTAATAAAAAGCATGGATCAGTGCCTCCTGAGACTTGAATTCCAAACAGAAATGTTTTGTAGAAATTCAATACTCATAAAGCTGATTTCTACATATTGATTTTATATGAACTTCAAAGTGCATAAAAAATAGAAAGTGGAATTTTAAAGAAGATACGCACAAGGTGGTATGAACCAATTTGAAAAGATTTGGAGGAGGCTTGCTGTTTTTGTTTTTGCCTTATTTGGTTTTGTTTTCCAGCATTCTAGGAGAAGGCATATTCCCCCAGAGCAGAAATTGTTTTTATCCCATTTAGGACACTCCATCCATGAGATATTGGAGTAGAATTGGATTTGGAAGGACCGTGGAAAGGAAGAATGTCTTACTGGTCATAGCAATGAGTTCCTTTTCCTCTGGTCCAGATTTTTGTTGTTGTTGCTGTTATCCTAATAACAACAGCAACAGCAATTATGATGTCAACAATAGCTAAGTGTTTTGAGCATTGAGGTTCATGCTGGGCATTGTGCCAGAATATATATCATCTTTATGTATACCTTCTGTCTTAAATCTCATCACAACCCTGTAATGCAGTTACTTCCATTATCCTCATTTTATAGAGGAGGTAATTTAGGCAAGGGGAGGCTAAATAACTTCCTCCAGTGCATGCAGCTAGTAAGTGGCAAAGCAGGGATTTGGATCCAAGTCCCTCCCACTACCCCCTCTTCTGACCCAGAGTTCACTTTCATCCACTGGCAATTAATATCTCACACTAATATTTTTTCATCTTTCCCTGATGATAAACCTAGCATCAGGTATGTGAAGACCGTCTTTGGGAAGCAACAGATCTCATTCTTTTCAGCTTCCCCACTGTGTCTTATTTAAAAATTTCCCCAAAGTGTCAGAGAAAAAGCCCTTCCTGTCACTGGGTAGATTAAAATGGCAAGACGAAGCGCCTGGGTCGCTCAGTCGGTTAAGCGTCTGACTTCAGCTCAGGTCATCATCTCACAGTCTGTGAGTTCGAGCCCCACGTCGGGCTCTGTGCTGACAGCTCAGAGCCTGGAGCCTGCTTCAAATTCTGTGTCTCCCTCTCTCTCTGCCCCTCTGCTGCTCATGCTCTCTCTCTGTCTCAAAAATAAATAAAAATATTTTTTAAAAAAAGCTAACAGTTTTAAAAAATAAATAAATAAAATAAAACGACAAGAGTGTTTGAGTACATTCCTTAGACCACTCCTTTTTTTTTTCTTTCATCTAAGGACCATCTAAAATCATTGCCAAGTAAAAACAAATCATTAATACTGAGCTTGTCTTTCACTCATAATGAGATGACAGGTTTAATTCCTTGATACTGTCCCTGGTTGTCAATAGTAAGATTTTGTTCCCCATAGAGGAATAAAGGAGGGACAGGTTGTTTGTTTAAAGCTCCCAGAACATTTTTCATTTGTGGAGATGGATTTTGAATCTTTATTTCAAATCCGGTAATATGTTCACATACAGCATCTACTTATAAGTAAGCTAGAATGTGTACGTAGGTTAAGTTCCTCTCTTCTGAAATAAACAACTTTGAGTGAGGCATTTTAGACATGTAGATGTGTATTTCAACCAGAGATCGAAAGTAGGGGTATATTTGGAAGATCTATGATTTTCTGAGCCTTCCCCCACCCCAAATATGAATTTAGACTGGGGCGCCCGGGTGGCTCAGTTGGTTGAGGGACCAACTCTTCATTTTTGCCTCAGGTCCTGATCTCTCAGTCATGGAACTGAGCCCTATGTTGGGCTCCTGCTGAGCGTGGGCCTGCTTCAGATTCTCTCTCTCCCTCTCTCTCTCTGTTCCTCCCCTGCTCACACACTCGCTCTCTCTCAAAATAAATAAATAAACATTTAAAAAATAAATTTAGATGGCCACACATTGCCATCTTTAAGACTGAATGATGCAGGTTTTGGAGAATGCACTGCCAAACACGGGACGCCCTACCTTACCTGTGAAGATGAGTATGCTTCCAGATGATATGCAGGTTTGTGTTCTAACTCGTCCTGGGAAACAGAAGTCTAAACTCCGAGGAGCAGTGGAGACATGATCAAAGCATCTCCTATCTGAGAGAGGGAAGCGAGACCTTTCTCCTAAGCCAAGGTTTAGGAGAGAGATGGCTTCTGGAGGACTCTTATGAAGGGTCATATCAAATAAACCTTCCAAGAATTTCATGTTTTCTTTTTGCAATTGCCTGATGTTACCCTCAAGTCTTATGATTAAGACATATTAATTTTGCTTTAGATTAATTTAACAAGAAAAAAAAGCTATTTCCTAGCTTGAGGAAAATGGAAATAAAAATCCTACAAAACCTACCAATCAGAGCTGCCTAGGGCAGTTGTCTGGGGCCAGGGACGGCAAGCAACAGCAAGCTGAAATAGAACAGACCAATCCTGGGAATTGTCTAGATATGTTTCCTATGTGTCACAGGGCTCTCATCTCCTAAGTGGGATATTTCCGAGGGAAGGAAACTGGGCAGAGCTGGAGACTATCCTGTCCAAATGGCTTGCCCAACTCTAGAAAGGAAATTGACTCTCGTCTGCTATAGACTGTCTTGCTTATAACAACAGAGTCTAAAGCTGGTTGGAGGAGAGGCCATGAAAGTGGAAGGGAGAGTAGAGTATTCTCATTTCCAGATCTGGGAGGCTGCCCCTACTGTTCTTAAAGGGAAGAACAATAATTCATCATTGAGTGTTAACAACATCTTGTATTTATATAAATCGTTAAGCTATATTTTTTTTAAAACCTAGCATTTGTTAGGAGTTACTATTCGTAGTTACCGTATTAGATGCTTTTCACAAATTAAACTCCACATGGAGTAGATACCTCATGCAGTAGAGACTATCATTTTACAGGTGGGGGCCTGAGGCTCAGAGACATTCACCAATGTGCCCAAGGTCACACAGCCAAAAAGTAATGGAGTCAATTTGACTCCAGAGTACGATCTAATTTTCATTATACTCTACTAACTCTTGCTTCACTAAGCACTTCCCAACGTAGAAAATGTGTTTGGTCTTCACACAGGCCCGTTAAAGTAAGCAGGAAATACGTGGTCATTCCCCATTTTTCATAAAAGGACATTGATGTTAGGGATGTCGCCCATCCCATCTTGCCTATTGAATTGTTGCCTAAGAAGGGAATACAGGCCTATTCTCTTGACTCCTGGTTTTTTGTTCCTGCCACTCACAACTGAATGCGACTGTATTAATGAGGCGTCTATGCAAACGCCACTCTGCTGGTTCATATAAAGGGGAATGGAACAAAACCCAGTCTTGACCCACCAGAAAACTAAAATCTGCACAGATACAAAATCATCTCTAACTTTTGTTCCACCAAGGATTATGGACGATCTGCTATATTGCACTGTTGTGGATGCCAGGGATGATTGATGATAAAAACAGCTGCTCCCCAGACCCAGCCCATGGGGTCAGAAAGGAGGTGGTCCTAAGAACACTTTCAATACCGCAGGACAGGGACTGTGGGGAGACGGAAGTTCTTCATTCTGCCTCGCTGGTGTAGGAAGTTACATACGGGTATCTGGGCAATCTTCACAAAAGAGGTAACACACAGGTGCATTTAAATGAGTACCTGGGAATTTGCCGGCTGGGCATGGCACAAAAGACATCCTAGAGTACAGACTGCACCTGTCAAGGCCCCGAGAAGGCAAGAACGGTGCAGCTCATTTGGAGAGAGCTTCAATCTAGTGGAGCATGGCCTGTTTTGGACCAGGTGGGGAGAGGTAGGACCGGCAAAGGTGGACAGATGTCAGGACCGGAAGAGCCTCGTTCATCTGTTCCAAAGGCCAGTGAGGAGTAGGTTGTTGCCAAGAAGAGACAATGCAAGTGCCAGAAAGGAGGAGGCGTGTGGGGCTTGCGGCAAAGTCTCCTTTCTAGTCTTCAGAGCCACCTTTCATTCCCAAAAGACAAAGTTGCTAATGTTTTTGTCGCTGTCACAAGGCAAACCATTTCACTCTGACCCGAACCAACTGACCCATGGGTCAGGGTCATCAGAATTGTCATAATCCACATCTGTGAGTGTTTGCCAGGATCACTTTGTGATGTCTACATTTGGACTCATTTTCTACTGCACCATCTGTTTAAAACTGATCCTTGCAGGTGGCTGGCTGCCTGTCAGATGCCTCACATTTTGTCATGTGCGCTGCGAGTTAAAAGGAAAAAGAAGCTTTTAAGAGCATGTACTCCTGTGTCTTTATAAACCAGGGTGAAAACAACTATTCACAAAGTCAATTACTTTGTGCAGGGCTTGCACATACACAATACTTTTGTGCATGTGTGGAATGATCTGGGGAGGAGTGCACTGGTGGTGAAGTGGGTGGGCAGGTGAAGGAGTATGCAGGGACAATCACAATTAAGAAAGGACAGGAGGGCACGTGGGTGGCTCAGTCGGTTAAGCATCTGACTCTTGATTTCGGCTCAGGTCATGATCTCCTGGTTCATGAGTTCAAACCCCACATTGGACTCTGAGCAGACAGTGCAGAGCCTGCTTGGGATTCTCTCTCTCTGTCCCCCAACACTGCTTTGCTCTCTCTCTCAAAATAAATAAACTTAAAAAAATAAGAAATAAAATAAAAAGAAAGGACAGGAAAATTCACATTCTATAATCTGATTGCTACAATGCTTTACCTACCCTCATTTTCAATTGGCTCAGAAAATCAATTAGAAGCCTGGATATTAGTAAGTATTGTGTATTATTTTGGCTCTTCTGTGTGATATGAAGGAGTCAAGAGGATTGTGTGCAAGCATGCATGCTTACTGATGTGTGTGTGTGTGTGTGTGTGTATGTGTAGACAGTTAAAAGCACTGACCTGAAAATTCCACCAGCCAACAGATTTTTGTAGAATTTTTCTGCCCACCCAGACAGCTAATTATCCAAAAGCTAATTAGGATGTTAAATTTAACAAAACGCACCACTTCCAGAAAAAAGGACGGGTACGACAACCTAACACTTATTATATGTAATGACTGGTGAGGGGGAAAAACAAAACATAACAAAATATGTCAGTGAAGAAGTCTTAGTTTGCAGACTGAGGCAGAGGAATCCGATGTGACTATTTCTAGAATACGAACTAACCCGCGAGTGGCGACCCTATTCCCTGATTTAGGGTTTTCCATGCTCAGTCTCCACTGTGACCTCATAGACAATAACTGATCTTTGTTTTCTTCTGAGAAGAACAAGTAGGTGGTTGATTTAGAGGCTGTTGGGCTGGTTCAATTTTCAGAACAAGTGATTTATTGTGGCTCTTCCAGACTTGCTCTTTTAATAAGTTTTGTTTTGTTTTTAAGGAAGAGCAATGACAACTGGGACTTCTGGTCCTTTGACGAAGTAGATGTCCTATTCTCACTTGTGCCTGGAAGAAGAAAAATATTGGATCCTGCTGAAACCTAACAAGGACACAGAGCTGCGGTGTTGTGTTTGTTCCCGTTGAAGGTCAGCCTGCAAAAAGCTTGGCATCCAGGAAGCAATTCAATTCTGTTTAGGGATTGTATCTGGTAATTACACTCTCCTTAAATCTATGCCTGAGTTGTAAATCGAGAAGAAAACCTTCCAGCAGCCACCCCGTGATCCTTTTTAAAAGGGCAATTTCAAAAAAGTTCAAGAACCTTCAAGGTGCAGGTAATTCTTTGATATTTAGAAGGATTGCAATGAAAAGTCATTAGATTTCATTACGTGGAAATAAGGATTCGTCCTTTAAAAAAAAAGAAAGAAAGAAACTGAGCACTATCATTCTTAGTATGTACTTTGTTCTGAATGGAC
Organism: Panthera uncia; assembly: GCF_023721935.1. NCBI lineage: Eukaryota > Metazoa > Chordata > Mammalia > Carnivora > Felidae > Panthera > Panthera uncia. Next base: position 24,390,290 of record NC_064818.1, on the reverse strand, counting down.
ATATGTGGATATGTATAAAACAGGGTGGCTGTACCAAATGTTTTTCCCCACAGTCTATGTCTTACTATCTCTACGAAAGAAAATGAAACCAAGTGGGCTTTAGGGATACATAAATGCATTTTTAAATGTTTTTACCTTGGGGGTTAAAAATTAAATAAGCAAAATTCAACCTCCCTACATTTTTAACAAGCGTTGAAACATACTGAGGAAAGATATATTTAAATTCTACAAGAAAGAACAATATCAAGTATATTGCAAGGACTTTGCTGTTTCTTCCCATGGCACTCAAACTCCAAACACGGTACCCTGAACCAAGCATAATAAATACTTTCATGCATAACATCTCTCCACCGTCCTCCACTCATACGGATATTGTTGGCCACGCAGTACTCATTTATCGTGAGTCTGGACACTACTTACGAATTCTTAACGCAAACTTTACAACTGTTGCTATGAAGTCACTGGGGCTAAAACTTGTGATAAAACAAATGTGTCTCTCTGTATTAGACCCTTCATGAACTTGACTCCCTTCCTGTACTGCAAGTGAGAAAGTACAAGAAAAGCTTAGAGTAGTCACGGTGGTGGTAAAACAGACCTTCTGACGGAGCGCAGAATGGTTGTTTCTCTGCAGGTACCAAACATACCTCTGTTCTTTGGTTCTGTCCCATCCAGGACAAGCCCCTTATTTCACTAGCCACTTCTGTGTCCTTCCTTTTGGCTGTTCTTCATCTCACATCAATTTTTTACTGAAGAACCTAAAATTCCTTCTCATCATTTTTTTACTGAAGAACCTACAATTCCAAGGTCTTCCATTCGTTAACGGCATAGATGAGTACAGTCAGAACAAAATAAAAGAAATGAAAAGTATTTCACATTTTCATAGCATAAAAGCTTAGCTGGAGCCGCTTGGTGTTCTTCTCAAAGTTGATAATATCATAATATGATTTAGGGACTTGGACTTCTTGACAAAGGCAAGTGCAAACATCCTGCAACATTGTTTTCAACATATTTTCCAATAGATATTTCCTTTAACACTTTGAAGATGGCAAAATCTCTCCTAGTTGAACAGTAGGTGTCTGAAAAATTGAGTTTCATACTTAGGGTGTCTCTAGGCAATGGAAAAGAGAATAGCACTTCACTGGTGCCATTTATGTATTATATTGATTATCTGGTAAAGCTGTCAAAATGCCTTCTTGAAAATCTCAAGAGGGCAGTTGTGCTTCCTCAAGTCTATATAAGAAGAGAAGGTTGAATCGTTGCAAGGGGTTCAAAAATTCTGTGTGTCCTCCCCTGATTGCACTGCATGGCACGAGAAGAAATTGAATTTTGGCAAAAACAGAAAGAAAAAATAGTCTCCAAAGCACTTCTAGGACATAACCAATATGGAAGTTAAATTTGTTTTATTGTTTTTTCTACATTACAAATTTACGATGAACTACAAGGGCATTTGCTAGAGAGCTTCACCTTTCTTCACCTGAAACCTCGTGTTTGCCAGGTCTTTTAATGCAATGTATCATTTGTAACCATAATAATTCAAAAGAAGTCATGCATCTCCCTAGAAAGACTGCATGAAAAGCTTCTTTAAATCATTTTCTGTCCTATAATAGTGCTTAAATCATTTAAAAGTAAACTATTTTGGCACTTTAAAAAAATCCCCTTTAAAAAATCTCCTAGTTAAAGATTGTTTGTTGAGAGTTAAATTGCTGGTATGAGTAAGTAGTGGGCACTCAATTTCATTTGCCAGTTGGTTCCAGTAACCAAGAAATATTTGATGAGTATGAGAGAAAGTGCTAAGGTAAAAGGGATATTGGGGGCACCTGGGTGGCTCAGTCAGTTAAGCGACCGACTCTTGACCTTGGCTTAGGTCATGATCTCACAGGTTCATGATGGAGCCCTGTGTTGGGCTCTGCACTGACAGTGTGGAGCCTGCTTAGGATTCTCTCTCCCTCTCTCTCTGCCTCTCTTTCTTTCTCTCTCTCTCTCAAAATAAATAAATAAACTTTTTAAAAAAGGGGATATTGCTCTCGTTCTCAAAGAGTTTGGAGTCTTCTAGTGAGCACCATTTATCAGGGTAAGTCCTAGAATATAAACTTATGGGTAGGTCTGGAACAGATAATACTTTCTTGCTAGGAATAGGCGTTTATGAATTTCAAAAGTTGTTCTCTAATGGGAAATATTTTTAAAATAAAGTTTAAGATACAATGTTTTTATTTTAACATTAAATAAAGTCACCAGGCTTTTAATTTTAGTACTGCAAATACTGCTTTTTCACTAAAGCAGAAAGTAAAACACATTGAATTTCGTTCCCATATACAGTAGCCTCCATTTTTTTTCTTTGTTTATAGTCTGTGTTAAAAATTCAGTGCAAGTAAGTGGGAGGACATCTTGTGTTCATGAATTGAAAGACTCAATATAATTAAGATTTAATAATATCCAAAGCAATCTATGGATTTAGTGTAATCCCTATCAAAATCTCAACAGTGTTGGCAGAAATAGAAAAAAAATCCATCCTAAAATTCCCATGGAATCTAAAGGGATCCCAAATAACCAAAACAATATATTTTTTAAAGATTTTATTAAGTAATGTCTATACCCAAGGTGGGGCTCAAACCCACAACCCCAAGATCAAGAGTCACATGCTCTATGAACTGTGCCAGCCAGGCTCTCCAAAACAATCTTAAGAAGAAAATTGGAAGCCTCACACTTACTGATTTCAGAGCTTAGCACAAAGAAAGTTACAGTAATCAAAATAGTATGATATCACTACAAAGATCTGTAAGCCAATGGAATAGAATAGAACGCCCAGAAATAAATCTGTACAAATATGGTCAAATGATCCTCAACAAGGGTGCCAAGACCATTCAATGGGGAAAGGACAATCTCTTCAACAAATAATTCTGGGAAAACTAAATATCCACATGCAAAAGAATAAAGATGAACACTTACACAGTATACAAAAATTAACTCAAAATGGTATGAAAGACCTAAATAAAAAGTTAAAACTACAAAACTCTTAGAAGAAAACTGTAGAAGTGCTGACAACACTGACTCCATCCATCTTTGGCCCTCTATCTTGTTTATGACCGCACAATGACCTCTCTCAAGGTTGCGTGTTCCAGGCCCCTTGGTAGTTAATGTTTATCCTGACTGGAATGTAGGAAGGTTTTTTTCTGATCTTCCCTAAGGGGCTCAGAGAAGGCACCACTTTAGATGACAAGGACATATAACTGGTGCACAGGTGTCACCACTTTAGACCTCACCACAATGCTCTTTGCTCTATAAAAGCTGTGGATTAAGGTCCAGACTTGGTGGAGAATAGCTGGGTAGCATCCGGACCATCCATCTGCTCGATCCACCCCAGTCAGTAAGTTAGTCTGAAATAAAACTCTCTGTAAATGATATGGAGTGTCTTGCTGCATTTTTCCATCTCAAAGTGTTCTCTCAGTCTGGAGGATATCTTACTGCCCTCCTCCACCTTCTAACAAAAACATAGGAGGAAAGCTTCATGAAATTGGATTTGAAAATAACTTCTTGGATATGACACCAAAAGTACAAGCAAAACAAATAAAAATAGGTAAATCGGAATATATCAAACTTTAAAACTTCTGTGCATCAGAGAACGGAATCAACGGTGAAAAAAGTTAACATAAAGAATAGAAGAAATATTTTCAAACCATATTACTGATAAGAGGTTAATATCCAGGATGTATAAAGAACTACAACTCAACAACAACAAACAGTCCAATTAAAAAATGGGCAAAGAACTCGAGTAGACATTTCTCCAAAGAAGACATACAAATGGTCAACAAGCCATGAAAAGATGCTCAACATCACTAATCATGCAAATTAAAGAGAGAGAATAGAGAGAGAGAATAACAAGTAACGGACAAGATGTGGAATAATTGGAGCCTTTGGTAGGAATGTGAAGTAATACAGTATGGTTCCACTATGGAACACAGTATGACAAGTCCTAAAAAAATTAAAAATACAACTGCCATATGATCCAACCGTCTTACTTCTAGGCATATATTCAAAGGAATTGAAAGCAGGATCTCAAAGAGATATTTGTACACTCATTATTCACAATAACCAAAAGCTGAAAAGAAAGTAACTTAAGGTGTCCATTGAAGGATGAACAGATAAACAAAATGTGGTATATACATACAATGGAATATTGTTCAGCCTTAAAAAGGAAAGAAACTCAGACACATGCTATAATATTTAGGAACCTTGGGGGCATTATGCTAAGTGAAATGAAACAGTCACAACACAGTAAATACTGTATGATTCCAGTTATATGAGATACCTAGAGTAGTCAAATTCATAGAGACAGAAAGTAAAAGAGTGTTTGCCAGGGACAGGGGGAGGGGAAATGGGGAATTGCTGTTTAATGAATATAGAGTTTCAGTTTCATAAGATGAAAAGAGTGCTGGGGGCGCCTGGTTGGCTCAGTCAGTTAAGCATCCAACTTCAGCTCAGGTCATGATATCGCGGTTCATGGGTTCAAGCCCCAAGTTGGGCTCTGTACTGACAGCTCTGAGCCTGGAGCTTGCTTCAGATTCTGTGTCACCCTCTCTCTGCCCCTCCCCCACTCATGCTCGCTCTCTCTCGCTCGCTCTCTCTCTCTCAAAAATAAAAATATTTTTAAAAATTAACAAAATACAATTTTCTTTAAGCCTAGAGCAAGAGGTCCATATTATCCAACTCCCTCCCTGGCCAAGTATGTTCCTGAGTTTTTGGAGGACATGTGGTATGTGTTTCATCATTAATGGATGATGCGGGCAGCAAACTCTTTCACAGTCCTCCCATGGAGAGGTGGAGTCTGTTTCCTCTCCACTTGAATCTGGGATGATTTCTGATGGCTTTGACCAATGGAATATGGCAGAAGTTATGCCATGAAAGATTCTAGGTTAGGCTGCAAGAGAACAGGCATTTCCACCTTAATCTCTTGGAGCTCTGAGCTGCCATGTAAGCAATCCAGCTACCCCACTAGAAAGACCACAGAGAGAGACCCTAAGTTTGCATGGAGGGGAAGAGCAGCCAGCTGGGCACTGCCTTCCAGACATCCTGCCGAGGTAATTGGGTGGACCTATCCTAGACCCTCCAGATCAAACCGGCCTTTCCAGTCGACATCACACAGAGCACAAAAAATTCGTCCAGCTAAGCCCTGCCAAAATTACGGGCTCACAAAGCAATGAAATAAAGTATTATTGGTATAGTTTCTTATAAAGCAATAGACAACTAGAAAAAACGCTTTAAGAATTTAGTCTTTGAAACTTCTTCCCTCCTTCCTAAAGACTGAAATGAAATGATAAAAGGACAAAGAGAAATGTAATTGCAGATTGATGTCAAGATGAAAATGAACTTAGAAAAGTGAAGATCTCATTTTAGCATAAAATTATATGCTTATGTTATTGAAAGTGAAGATCACATGGGAAAGGGCCAGATAAGCACTAATCGTACACAATAATTCATTTCATACAGGGATGAAAAATCATATCAGTGAGGACATGGGAGCATCTTTGCTATTGCTAGCTTTATCTTCTAATTACATACCCCGTGCTGATATTTTGCCTGTAATACCGAACACACCCGCCCACTGTTCACTGAATCTACTCACAAAGCCGAACTAAGAAATGGTAGGTGGATGTCGGAATGGAGCACAGAGGAGGAGGACAGTGCGTTAGAACTGGCTGAGGGGCGCCTGGGTGGCTCAGTCGGTTCAGCATTCATTTCTTGATCTAAGCTCAGGTCATGACCTCACAGTTCGTAAGACTGAGCCCAGCATCAGGCTTTATGCTGACGGTGTGAAACCTGCTTGGGATTCTCTCTCTCCCTTCCTCTCTCTCTCTCTGCCCCTCCCCCACTCATGCGCTCACTCGCTCTCTTAAAATAAATAAATAAACATGAAAAATTTTTGATTGAGGCAGAACTGTCTGATACTGCTCTCTGCTCCGACAGACAATAAAGTCTCACAGACACTGAACATCAGCGAACACCTATGTTTCAACCTGTTGCCCAGGTGGTTGCTCCTCAAGCAGTTGGTGAAGGTGATAGAAAAGTAGCAAATTTCTGACACTATGCTGAGAAATGAAGAAAGGAAAATGTACTTCTGCTTCTGATCCTTTTTCTGGGTTTGACATAAGGCAGAAGAAAATATTCCGTCCAAATTAAAGACCACCTCTCACTTCATATATTAACTCAGGGTGTTGTATATCATCACTTCTAATCATGACTTACAAGTATTTGTTTTTGGCATTTTCAGAGGTCAGTCCCCAGCAGACCTATTATACAAGCAATTTCATTCAGCTTGGAAATTGTACTCTGTAATTACACTATCCTTCAATAGTCACCCTGACTAGAATGTAAATAACCCAGGGAATTATATGGCTTAACATACTTTTACATTCAAAATAAAGTTGGCTGTGAAATTTAAAGCAGGGGATATAGGCTGATTCCCAAGCTTGTCTTCTCTATAATCCCCAAAGCCCATATCCAGGCATTTCAATTATTTTGGTATATATAACTTTTAAGCTCACAGTGTTTACTAGGTTTTTCTTTTCAAAGTAACATTGGTTTGGGGAGAATCCTACCTGGGTGTGGCTCTTCAAGCCCTCACAGGAGGTAAGAGAAAGATATTCTTTTATGCACAATAAATATTTGGGTTTGACTTTAGGTTGCTTTCCAGCATCTAATATCAGTTACTTAACAATTTACATCCTCTGCTACCTATTCTTACTTGTAAATAGGACTACATATTAAACACTTACTTTGTAGGGTTGTTATAAAAGTTGGAGATGAGGTATCTAAAGATATGGAGCCAAGCGGTGCCTGGGCAGCTCAGTCAGTTGAGCGTCCGACTTCAGCTCAGGTCACAATCTCACAGTTCATGAATTCGAACCCCAAGTCGGGATCTGTGCTGACAGTTCAGAGTCTGGAGCCTGTTTCGGATTCTATGTCTCCCTCTCTCCCTGCCCCTCTCCCGCTCACATTCTGTCTCTCTCTCTGTCAAAAATACATAAACATTTAAAAATTTTTAAAGATATAGAGCCAAAAAATAATAATAATAGAGATATGGAGCCAGAACTGTATACTCATTAACTATGTAACCCTGGATGAGTAGCTTTGATTTTCCATGACTGTTTTGTCATCTATAAATAAAAAGGAAGAGGTGGGCACCTGGGTGGCTCAGTCAGTTAAGCATCCAACTTCAGCTCAGGTCATGATCTCACAGTTCGTGAGTCAGGCCCGCTTCAGGCTCTGTACTGACAGCTCAGATCCTGGAGCCTGCTTCAGATTCTGTCCCCTTCTCTCTCTCTGCCCCTCCCCTGCTTTCTCTCTGTCTCTCTCTCAGAAAATAAATATGCATTAAAATTTTTTTTTGATAAGAGGAAAATTATATGCTTAGAGCATGGAGTTTTGTGAGAAGGATAAAATTATGTATGGAATATCTTAGCAAGCACTTACTAAGTGTTAGCATTGATGATGATATGGTGATGACACAATAATGATACCTACACATAGTAGTTGCTCAATAAATTATAGCTATTAAAAAAATTTAACGTTTATTCATTTTTGAGAGACAAAGAGAAACAGAGCATGAGCAGGGAAGGGGCAGAGAGAGGGAGACACAGAATCTCAAAAAGGCTCCAGGCTCCGAGCTATCAGCACAGAGCCTGACGCGAGACTCGAACTCACAAACTGCGAGATCTTGACCTGAGCCGAAGTCGGACGCTCAACCGACTGAGCCACCCAGGTGCTCCTATAGCTATTTTTAATGTTATTGAATTTAAAGAAAATGGGGTAAGTCCTATGCCACATGTATTCAGAATAGGAAAACTAGAACACATGGTCTAGTGTGCATTCTATCTATGTGAAAATAATCCAGGTTTATGATTTGTTCAGGGCCTGAACCCATAAATATGACAAGAACAAAAAGACCGATTTTCAATAGCTTTATTCAGCTATTCTCATCCCAACTGTGCATTGGCATCAACTCTTGATTTTTCTAAAATGACAGACATGCAGGCCATACCTTTTACCCCAATAATTCTGGTCTACAGGTGACTGATATACAGACTATCTTGAAAGTCACATAGTCATCTGATGCATTTCCTAGATTATGTATGCCACAGCTAGTCCTAGCCTGACGAGAGGCCTCGCCAAGGAAAACCAAGTAAATTCAAAACCCATGTATCGTGTCCTTTACTACTAAAACTTCTATTAACTCAAGACCCTATAACTTGATTTTAGAAAGTAGAATTGGCTCACTCTGGGTCTCTGAATAAAATGCCAGCTAAGGAAATTCAAATATTCACAGAAATATTGAAACACTTATAGAAGTTAGTCATGAATTCTATTTTCAAAAGCTACATATTTTAGTAAAAATGAGTAGTCTTGAGATAAAAGTGTATGTGATCCTCTAGCCTAAGCCAGCAGCCACCAATCAGAGCTGTGATCATTTTTTGGGAGTCAGGGTTTGAACCTGGGTCTGTGTGACTTGATAGTCTGTGTTTTTTCCAGTGTATCCTTCTATCTCAGGGGTATATGCCCACAGTAAGAAGGATGAGACGAGACCCCGGGTTTCCATCCCACATTCAATCCAGGGATGCAACCCTAATGTAAAAAGTGTCAATCTTACATTTTGGCTTGCCTTTAAGGAAAGATAAGCAGTAAGAAAAGAATTGTACAAATCCCAGGTAACTAATTTATTCCTTCTCTTCTTTGTTACGGAATGCCAGAATCTTTACACGTTCGTATAACAAGGTAAACTAGTGACTCAGCAATCATCCGATTAATTTGCATCATGCTAATAACGCTTCTGGGTAAAATGGGCCAAATGAAAATAGTGCTGAGATAATCTGATTTCACTTGGACAGACCAGGTGACCTAGGTAATTGCGAAAACCCCCACTTAGTTTTAAAGTGTGTAAACACAGTCAGAGCATGAGGTTTGCTATATTTGATTTCGTCTTCACTATAGAAAACCAAATCCTCACTAAGACTTCCAATAGACCAGTAATGATGGTGGGGAATTGCAGGTCTCAACCTCTCCTTTGCGGGGAGGGAGACAGCTTGGGTAAGACCGAACACCAAACATTTACAAGCTTTGAAGAAATGGCTGATTGGAAATTGCTCCTGAGAGAAGATCAAAGGTTGGGGCTTTGTGGAGAGAGGAACAGGATGGGTTTTAAATCAGTTTTTAAATCATAATGCTTTGTCAGTCAGCTGAGCACAAAGCATCAAGGCCTTTGCTGGGCAGAGAACAATTTTGACACAGAATGAAATGGGAAAATAGGATGTAAGAGGGAAGCTTAATGAACAACTTTGTGTCGATTTTTAAAACTGGATTTGGTTTGCTTTAAGGAAACTTTAAACATAAAGAACAGCCAACGATGTCAAAAGAAAAAGCAAGAGCAGTAAAACCGTCCAGATGTGACCGGCACAAGGTACATTGGAAAAAACATGGGCTGTCAAGTCAGACACAGCAAGGTGCAATGTCTGACTCCACGGCTTACTAGCCCTGACAAGTTACTTTCCCCGAAACTTTGCTTCCTCATCTGTAAAAGGGGGCCCTTCGTAAGCTTCTCACGGAATTGTTACAGCATTGAAACGAGACACTTCCTGTCATGCGGCAGGAATAGTGTCTCCAGTCGAACAGTAATATCAATTCCTTCCTCTCCCTCACCTCCAGACATCTACATGGAATAGTCTTTGATTATATTAGAAGCCATCCCTATCCTGGGCTTCCAAAAAGGAATGATACCATAAAGACTATAAATGACAAAGGAAAATACATGAGTGGTGTTTGGCTCACCAAAATCAGTAGTCCGCCCTTGCTACTAAGAGTGTGGTCGGTTGGGTGTGCCTGGATGGCTCGGTCGGTGAAGCGTCTGACTTGATTTTGGCTCCGGTCATGAACTCACAGTTTCAGGAGTTCGAGCCCCACATCAGGCTCCACGCTGACAGTGCAGAGCCTGCTTGGGGTTCTCTGTCTCCCACTTTCTCTGGGCCTCCCCCATTCACATTGTCTCTGTCCCTAAATAAATTAATTAATTAAAGTTTAAAAAAATTAAAAAGCGTGGTCACTTAACAGCAGTGTGGCTACCCTCCGTGAGCTTGTTTGAAATACAGAATCTCAGATTTCATCTCAAACGTAGTGAATTGAGATCCGCATTCTGAAAACATCCCTAGATGGTTTCTATGGACATGAAATTTTGAGAGGCACAGGTCTGACTTCATACCATCCAAGGAATTGTTTTACTTTCTGTATCAACTGGTTGTAGACTTGACTTCTAGAATAAAATGTTTAACATTCAAAGTCCTCCCAGAAAATGGGCTTAGTTTGTACTTCGAATGTTGTTCAGATACACTTGGCCTTCAGATGGTTTTGTGCACAGGTGTAGGGTTTATGTGTGATTTTTGTCTTTGTGTTTCTGTGATGGATATTATGAAGTGTTCTAGCAACCCAACATTCAAAACTGTTTTTATTTAAGGTGCGCCTGGGTGGCTCAGTCAGTTAAGCATCTGACTCTTGATTTCGGCTCAGGTCATGGTCTCGGGGTTCATGAGTTTGGAGCCACATAGGGCTCTGCCCTGGTGGCAGGGAGTCTGCTTGAGATTCTCTCTCTCCCTCTCTCTGCCCCTCCCCCACTCGCACTCACTCTCTCACTCTCTCTTGCTCTCTCAAAACAAACTTAAAAAACGTTTTTAATTAATATTCAAAAATTAACTATTTCTTTTCTAAATATGGAATAATACTTTCCATGGCACCTCAGATTTAGCTAAATGGTTTTAAATAATTTTAGTTTACAAGAAAGAATGTTTTTAATTGTTCTAATTGTATGAAAGGAGATTTTTTTTTCAAAGGAGATTTTTTTTTTTTTTGAATTCTCTTTTCTTTCTCTTCTACATCCATGAATTGACTCAAAAAATTCAAATTCGCTTTAACCATTTTTTAAGAAGGAAGCTGAACTGGAGCTACCACCAAAAAAAAAGTCTAACTTTGAATACAAAGGACAAAGATCTTCCCCAGAGGGGTCTAGCATCCTGAATATGATGTTTAGGGGAGAACTCAGGTTTCTCATTTTCCAGACCAATGAAGCCAAGGTAACATTGGAGGGACTGAGCTGGGAAAGGAGATGACCTCTCTGTCTGGACAAAAGTCGAGGCAGCACAGAGGAGTAGTTGAGAGAGTGGGATTTAGAATAAGAAAACCCGGAGTTCTTATTCAGGCCCTGCGATGGGCTAGTTGGGTGCTTCTGGGCGTGATACGTATTTTTCTGAATCCCAATTCCGGCTTCATAGAATGAGGAATCACAAACCTCAGTGGATTATTGTGTGACTCAAACCATACAAGTAAATGCATGTAAGGTATCCAGAAGAGTACCAGCCACGTAGTAAGGGCTCAGTGACTCAGAGCTGGTAGTGTCATTGTTTGCATGTGCAAAGTAAAGGCCTTTGGTTATGGATGCAAACCACAATGCAGGCGTTTCACCCTCCAGTACCCTACCCCCTGGGCAGCTGGGTATATGAGCTGTGAGAAGTATTCTATTGCAATGTTTAGATAAGAAATTATAGCACCTCAGGGCCCCCGAGAGGCTCAGTCAAAGTGTCCAACTTCGGCTCAGGTCACGATCTTGCGGTTCATGAATTCAAGCCCCACAGGGGGCTCTCTGCTGTCAGCACAGATCCCACTTCGGATCTTTTGTCCCCTTCTCTCTCTGCCCTTCTCCCACTGGTTTTTTTCTCTCTCTCTCTCTCTGTCTCTGTCTCTCTCTCTTTCACTGTCTCAATAAATAAATAAACGTTAAAAAAAAAAGAAATGAAAAGAAATTATAGCACCTTAATTTATTGAGTGCTGGTTCCAAGCACTTCTGTAAGGGCTTTACATATACTGTATCTTTACCCTTCACAACAATCATCTGTGTTGTTGCTATTATTATCCTCATTTTACAGAACTAGAATCAGAAACACAGAGAAAAATGCCTTGCCAAAGGTCACACGGTAAAGTGGCTATAGTGGGCAACTATAATTTTTTTTTCCATCTCCCTACTGAGCACTTTAGGTAGAGCACATTTAGGAAATGTTTGAAGGGGGATCCTGCTGTGAACACTGAATGGTGGGATGATTAAATTTGCACGTCGCTTGGTAAGGCTGTGGTGCCCAGCTGTTCAGTCAAATACTAGTGTAGATGTCCCTGTGAAGGTAATTTTTTTTTTGTAATTGACATTTTAATCAGTGGGCTTTGAGTAAAGCAGATTCCCCCTACTGTAGGTAATCTTCATGAGTCAGCTGGAGGCCTTCAGAGCAAAGGCAAGATTTCCCAAAGAAGGAATTGAGTCTCACAACTGCAACATAGAAATGTTGCCTGAGCTCCCAGCCTACCTGGCCTGCCCTGTAGAATTCACACTCAAGACTGCAACATCTCCTCTCACCTGAATTTCCAGCCTGCGGGCCTGCCCGATAGATTTCAGACTTTCCAACTCCCGTAATCACTTGAGCTTAAAATAAAGTATCTTAAAATAAAATAAAATGTTGCTTCTATTTCTTCGGGGAACTCGAATACAAATGGGGACATAAATCTCCTCTCCTCCTCTCTTGAGACTTAAGAGCACAACACAACCAGTCACAAAGACGGAGGGGGAGTTGAGCAATTATTGACGATGATAACGACATCAAGTATGTACTGGGGGCTGATATCCCATGGCAATGGCACCAGTGGCAGCTTCCCCATCGGGTTGTTCCTTCCCCATCAGGCTGACCTCCCCACCGCCGGGCCTCTTTGGTTTTCTGCCCATTCTTTGAGACTGGCTTTCCAGCTTCACTATAGACTCTATTATTCATTATCCTTCTTGTAATTTCCTTTATGTTTAAGGAAGCCCGATTGTCCTCTGTTGCTTACAACCAGAGCACCCTGATTACACAGTGGTGGAACAGTGATATGCATCTGGGCGTCTAACTGCTGTGCCTCCAGCCCTTTCAGCCTATTTCCTGCCACGACAGAACTTATGATTGGAAAAGGACCTTAGCTGTCAAGTCCAATTTTAAAGATGTGGAAACTAAGACACAAACCATTGATTTGTGGACTCTAAAACTCAGTGGGAACTACGAGAAATGACTCCAGGTGACAAAGGGTTATATAAAGAAAATCAAGGGTTATAAAAGGATTATATAAAAAAAGTTATACCTATCTATTCACAAATCCCAATATATCTAAATTAGGGGTTGAAGCCACAAATAGACAAACTAAGAATGAATTAAAATTCCAAAAAAAAAAAAAAAAAGGAAGACCTTTCTTATATTTCAGGAAAAGAAGCACTTACATACCTCATACAATCCAGCAGAAGAGAGAAGGTTTCGAATAAGGATAAATTGAATCAGAGATGCTCGGGAGCTCAGGACCAAGAGACACTGGCCACAAAGAAAGATGGGAGTGAAGAGCTCCAGTGGAAATAAGAGGGATTACCTGGGTATCTACAAACCAAGCCAGGAGTCCAGCTTCACCCAGCTCCAGCTAGTTTCTCCCAGCTCAGATCCTTAAGAACCGTGGCCAACAAACATATTATCCTCGGGCAAGAAATTGGAGGATTCCTCTTCCGGGATGGTATGGCCCAGGGGAAAGAGCTACAGAGATTGGTACCTGGGAGTACCCCCATAAAACGACAAATCTCTCTCCAATCCTGATGATATTTTTAGGTTTACCAGTTGACAAGCCACCCTGATATGCACAAGACTCCCAGATGGTTTCTCAGTGCCCGGCTCTTAAATATGAACAGAAAGCCAAGCATCTCCAGATACTCGAGAAAAGTCTCTACCATAATAGTGAGGAGCCAATCCCCAAAACCCAAAAGGGAACCCCCTTACAAAATATATCTAGTGACTCCTGATGGAAAAGCCCAGGAAATCTTGAAACAAGTTGTATCACCACAATGATAATGCTAATTGACAGACTTGAGGAAGAAAATTTCATGAGATGACTTTATTTATTTTGGGGCAATTAACCCAAAGATGGTCATTTAGTAACATAACCTGAATGAATTTCTGCCCTAGCTTCCCTTGGAAGAGCAAAGCCGGGGCACTTTAGAAAACTGAATACTTGCCTAGAGATTGACATTCATATGAGAAGGCTTTGGAGATGGAATTTATTTCTGAGGTCCAACAGTGTAGCCCAAAAATTGAACAGTTATCATGTTCAAAAAACTTTTAGAAACTGAAGCATGAAGGAAATACTCAAAGCAAACAAACAAAACAAAACAAAAACAGTAATACAGAATCCCTCGCCAAAAGCTAATTTTGGAAGTTTAGTATCAGGAAAGAATTTTCCCACTAGACCTATCAATCCAAACAATCTAGGCTGAGGAAATTGTTTCTGATTTGGAATGCAGAAAAAATAGACAAATATCTGTTAAATCTCCATGGGCTTGGCCTCTTGATGCACTTAACAGAGAATGGTCATAAGAATGTGTTATACAGTGCTTTGTAATAACCTCTCTAGCCAAATATTTTAATAATTCTCTTTTCACTTGGTCCATTGTTGCCTAAAAAGAGCACTCTAAAATGTCTCTCTTGCCTTCTTTCTTTATCTCTTTTTTTTTTGTTTTGTTTTGTTTTTAGGTATGACAATGGTATTATAGTAATTTTTTAAAAGACTATGTTTAAAGCAGTTTTAAATTTTTTTAATTTTATTTATTTATTTTAAGAGAGAGATGGAGAGAGTAAGTGGGGGAGGGGTAGAAAGAGAGGGAGAGAGAGAATCCCAAGCAGGCTGTGACTGTCAGCGCAGAGCCTGATGTGGGGCTCGAACTCACAAACAGTGAGAATATGACCTGAACCGAAACCAAGAGTTGGACGCTTAACTGACTGGGCTACCCAGGCACCCCATACAGCAGTTTTAGGTTTACAATAAAATTAAAAGGAAAATACAGAGATTTCCATGTACTCCCCTCCCCCACACATACATGGCCTCCTCCATTATCAATTCCACTCACAAGAGCAGTATATTTTTTACCAAGGATGAATGTACAATGACACATAACCATCACCCGAAATCTATAATTTACCTTGGGGTTCACTCTTGGTGATGTATGAAGAGTACAATGACATGTCTTCGTTATTATGATATACAGATTATTTTCACTGCCCTAAAAATCATCTGTGATCTGCCTATTCATCTCCACCTGCCCCCCATTCTATACTATTTGGTAACCCCTGACCTTTTTTCTCATCTCTATAAGTCTGCCTTTCCAGACTGTCATATAGTTGGAATCATACAGTATGTAGCCTTCCCATATTGGCTTCTTTCACTTGATAATATGCATTTCCATTTCCTCCATGTCTTTTCATGGCTTGATAGCTCATTTCTTCCTGGCAATGAATAATATTCCATGTTCTAGATGTGCCACAGTTTACCCATTCACCTAATGAAGGGCATCTTGGTTGCGTTTAAGGTTTTTGCACTTATGAATAAAGCTATTATAAATACCCATGTGCAGATTTTTGTATAGATATAAGTTTTCAACTCCTCTGGGTAAATACCAAAGAGTGTGATTTCTAGAGCATACGGTGAGAGTATGTTTAGTTTTATCTTCTTTTCTTTAAATTCTCCACTTTTGTTATTGTTGTGGAGTCATGATATCCCTGGTGATAGGCTTAGATAGCTCCAAAGAACAAGTCTATTACATTAGTAAAAGTAAATTTTAATATAATTTTCCCTAATAATTACTTTTCAATTATAAAGGTAATGATAAATATCAGCAATTGAAATGTTTAATAAGCATTGTTTTGGATTAGAAAATAATAGAGGATATTTAAGAAACAAAACAGATGAACATAAGGGAAGGGAAACAAAAATAATATAAAAACAGAGACGGAGACAAATCATAAGAGACTCTTAAATACAGAGAACAAACTTAGGGTTGCTGGAGGGGGAGGTGGGCAGGGGGATGGGCTAACTGGGTGTGGGCATTAAGGAGGGCACTTGTCGGGATGAGCACTGGGTGTTACATGTAAGTGATGAATCACTAAATTCTATTCCTGAAATCATTATTACACTATATATTAACTAACTTGGATTTAAATTTAAAAAATAAAGGGGCACCTGGGTGGCTCAGTCAGTTAAGGTCTGACTTCAGCTCAGGTCATGATCTCATGGTTAGTGAGTTCAAGCCCCACATAGGGCTCTGTGCAGATACTCTAAATAAATAAATAAATAAATAAATAAACAAACAAACTTTAAATTTAAAAAATAAATAAAGTCAAAAGAAAGAAAGAAAAAAAGAAAGAAAGAAAACTCTAACCTTTCCCAAGTGGAACCCAATATCCACTGCGAGCAGTATTACCAAGGAAATGGAAAAAAGGAGAAGATGTTTATAACCCCTTAATGCTGTCACACTGGGAGGATCCAGATTTCTGTTTCTATTCTTTAAAAACCATGGGAATAAGGAATGGATTTCCCCATGCTATTGTCCTGATATATGGAAAAATAAAACAAAGTGTGGGGAAGACATTTTATCTTTGCAAAACTTTAAGGTCCTTTTCTTCTGTAGCTCTTTGGACTGAGTTTAGGTGAAATTGCCCAGCAGCAGGGGTCAGGAATAGAAGCTGAGGAGTATGCTTGCCTTTACCCAAAAGAGTGAAAAGGGAGTGCTCTGTGGAAGGGACGTCATGGGGCTGGGGTGATGAGAAGAATGTGGACAACAAGACCTCAAGTAAGTAAAGTGAGGAACCAGGAGAAATGTCCTTGTTGGGGATAGTCAAAAGCATTCTAAAATCTGAGTAGATTTTAGGGTCTGCTTTGAAGTTACTTTTCTCTACCTCACAAACACCACCTTCAGGAGCACCACGTGCAGCATCCATGAGTGGGAGCATGTGTGTGTGACCAACGAGGGGCTAAATTTCAAATGTGGGAACACACACGGCAGACAGATGCAGATAACGGGAATAGAAAAGCCCTGAGGTAGACGAGACACAAGGATATAGGTGGTTGGCGGTTCTTAAGAGTGTGCTTTGAACTTTGAAACAAGGATCAGAGAGATTCTTGGGAAACTCTGCCAAAAAACAAATTCCATTTAATTAAACAGACTAAGTGCAATTTCTAGTTTGACATACTGAGCTTTTATCAACCCAAAGCATTAGGCTTCTCTTTTGTTTTTGGAGGAAATCAGACAGAGCAGGGAACTTTTATAGAACAAGCTGACTGTTATTGTTCTGGTTTCAACCCACCTGAAGCACAATTCTCCTTTTAAAAAACTTGGCATTTTTAGGAAACTTATTTTTTTTGCAACTGGGTGTTTTGGGGGAGGCGCTTAATATAACTTAAGAAAGTCTAGGTTAAGCCTATAGATTTTTTGTTTTGCATCATCATTCATACCCCCTTACATTTGAAAACAAGACTTAAACAATTCAAGTATTTATTCCTGTTTTGTTACATCCATGCCATTCATTCCTTTTCCTTGGAAATACTTTATTTCCACTATCTCAATGGAGTTGAAGTTCTATCTTCTGACTTTTGAAAGTTTGTCTTTAAAAAATAGATTACTATTTCTCCTGAACTGAAGGGAGGGGGGGAAAAAAACCTCCTTTCATTAGGTTATTATTCACTCTTTATGTTTGCCTTTTCTTCTCTCCTGTCAGTACATTCCATTAAAAAAATCTCGTTCCATAACTAGCTGGCTGAGTTCATTTCCACATAAATGTATTCATATCCCAGCAGCTACTTGGCAAAGAATTTTACAAAATTCACTGACCTTGAAAAACAGATAGGTATGAGGGATGCTCTAACTCTACATACCAAATGGAGGAATATTTACAACATGATGGTTTTTAAACATTGGTGGTTTCAGTGTACAAAACAGTACCATAACTGTTTATTAAGACCACCAACTTTATTCCCTTTGGACCATGGGTTTATTATTTTGATGACAACCTGCCAGTACTCATTTGCTGCAAGACGGTTGTGTGTTGCCCAGTAATGTGGGCAGAGGTTCCTGAACAGACTGCCTTCGTCATTATGATCCATATGGCCAAGCACAAATGAATGGGTGGGGAAGGAGTGGTTCTCACTCTGTCACAGTCACTCAGACTGTCCCAATGAAAGAGACAGGAAAGAGCCCAACCATGTGATTTTTTTTAAGAGCATTTCCATTCTCTTCATCTGCTGATTCATTGAATATCACCTCTCCAAGTCTCTTCTAAGCACTTATCTTATACATCACACTTTTGATCTTCAAGATGATTTTAAAGAAAAAGAAACATCATACAGGAAGAAAGTGCAAGGAGATTCAGAAATCTTACAGTCAAGCCAATTTATGGATCCAATATAAAGGAAATAATACTATCTTTATCATTTCTGTGCTCTTAATGGGAGCCACCATTATTATGAGAAAAATAATAACTATCCTTTATCCCACAGAAATGGAGAAAGAAGAAAAAGTTCAGTAATTCTATGACCCTGCAACAATCACTATTAACATTTTAATGGCTATCTTTTTATATACCTCCATAGGTACACACCCATAATTTTAAGTACACATGCTGATACGCAACAAAGTGTCTTTTTTTTTAATGTTTATTTTTGAGAGAGAGAGACAGAGTGTGACTGGGGGAGAGCAGAGAGAGGGAGACACAGAATCTGAAGCAAGCTCCAGGCTCCAAGCTGCCAGCACAGATCTCGACACGGGGCTCGAACTCACAAACCACAAGATCATGACCTGAGCCAAAGCTGGGCACTTAACCAACTGAGCCTCCCAGGTGCCCCACAAAGTGTCTTTATCTGGGTAGCTAGCACTTTTTGTCTCTCTCGCACATCTCTTATCCACCGTGTATTTTTCTCCACACACATATGGGTATGTGTAACATACACACACATGACCCAGTTCTAGTCCAGTCAACAGGGTGAAAAGAAATCAAGAGTTTACTGTCAGCCAGGACTCATATTTGCCCTTGTTCAACACCCAGTGATTTCTGTCCAGATTCTTGGGAGCGAGACCTGGAATCAAAATCCAAAAGAGGGGCTTCCCTAAAAACTCTGCCAAACCTGGGGCTCAGGCCGTGAGTGCTGTTTGAGAAAGCCTCCAACAGAGTGAGGTAGAGCACCAAGGAAGGCTTTTTTCCTGCTGTGCCACGAGCACAGTGCAGCTCTGGGTAAGTGGAGGTCATGGCACCCAGTGGGAGACTGTGGGAGAAGCGACGTGTACAGTGCGAAGGCAGTGAGAAGACTGAAAAGAGCTAAGAAAGGAAAGGTCATAAACTAAAAAAGAGACAAGAGGCACTTTAGTATAATGGGTGAAAACACAGATACTGGAGCCAGAGTGTGTGAGTTTAAATCACTTACCAGCTGTGCAAATCCCTTCATTCCTCTGTGCCTCAGTTTCCTCATCTGCAAAATGGGAACAATTAATAGTGCCTCCTTCATTGAATGTATTCATTTCCTAGGGCTGCCATAACAAAGTACCAGAAACTGGATGGCCTAATTTCGGGAATTTATCACCTCACAGTTCTGGAGGCTAGAGTACCAAAACTGAGGTATTGCCAACGTTGGTTCCTTCCAGGCCTCTCTCCTGGTTCTGGTGGCTGTTGGCACTCTCTGGCTTGCAGATGCATCACTCCAATCTCTGTCTTCATCTTCACGTGGCCTTCACATCATCTTCCCTCCGTGTGTGTCTGTCCCTGTGTCCAAATTTCCCAATATTTATAAAGACACCAGCCATATTGGATTAGCACCCATTTCAGTAACTACATTTGAACTTGTTTAATAGGGCAAAGAGACTATTTCCGAATAAAGTCACATTCAGAGGTACCAGGGCTAGGACTCCAGCATATTTATTCAGGAGGACACAATTCAACCTAGTGTTTTTGAGAGAAGTAAACAAACTCATGTGCATAGGTGCTTACTGCATTGCCTGGCATATAATAATCACTACCCAACCATTAACTAGCATTAATAATAGTAGTGTGTTGGGGCACCTGGGTGGCTCAGTCGATTAAGTGACCGACTTTTGATCTTGGCTTAGGTCATGATCTCACAGGTTTGTGAGATTGAGCCCCGCATTGGGCTCTGTGCTGACAGCATGGAGCCTGCTTAGGATTCTCTCTCTCTCTCTCTCTCTCTCTCTCTCTCTCTCTTTCTCTCTCTGCCTCGTCCACAATTATGCATGTGCTTGCATGTACCCTCTCTCTCTCAAAATAAATAAACTTAAAAAAAATAAAAGTAGTATGTTTTGTATAAATTAAAAGCCAAACAATGTATTTAGTGATGTACCTAGCAAGAGAAGCAGCTTGGTAGATGCCATGTTGTAACTGACTGGATGATTTATAAAATCATTTGAGATAGCTAGAAATTTCCAGAAACCTTGGGAAACAGATAGAAGGGAGACTAAAGTCGTGAGTGAGCAGGTGGGAGCAAAAGCCAGCAAATGTTGGTATAAGGAGATTCACATGATACACACACAAAATACAGGCTTTTTACAAATCCCTGATCTGACCTTTACTTGTATAAGAAATCGATTCAATAGCCACTCTAGTTTGGTCCACCTGGTACTCCATAGAAATCCATGTGTAGGCTCCTGGCTTTCTCCTGAATTACATTTTAGCCCACAAGATCAAGGATTGACAGAGAAAATCAGGAATGTGAATACGTGAGTGTCGAGGGAGCTTATAATATAAATAAAGTAGAAAGCCAACATATTCATTTTTTGAGAGATAGTCCACAAGTGAGTGATGGGCAGAGGGAGAGAGAGAGAGAGAGAGAGAGAGGCTTGTATTTACTCGAAGCAGGGCTCAAGCTCACCCAATGTGGAATTCAAACTCACAAACCATGAGATAATGGCCTGAACTGAAGTCAGATGTTTAACCGACTGAGCCACCAGGCACCTGCCATCATATTCATTTTAAATAAGAACCGTATCCGGCAGGTGGGGCATATACTTACAAAGTTCTGACTAGCTCACCATCTCCCTGAAAACAAGGCATATGAAAAGTGAAATTGTCTGTGGCTTACTTGTCATGGTAAAACCAGAAAAGGGTGAGATTGCTTTGCAGTTTAAATGGTTAATAGCAGCAGGTTCAGAGAGAATGTTGTACCTGTCACTATAATAAAGATATAACTGCTCAGGGACCAGAATATTGGTCTCATGAAGTGAGTCCTTTAGATCTTTGTCTTCCTTCCATGCAGTCCTTCCACAGCCAACCCCAGACACCTGCCTTTCCCACCACCTCCACACCACACCAACCCACTGACATGTTTACACCAGTGACAAGATAGTATTTTGAAATGTTAGTAAGGGAATTTTTCCCCAACATTCTCTGGCGTCCCTTAAACCTTCCTCCATTCAGGAACTTAGGTATTTTGTTGTCACTGCCTCAGGATGGAATGGCAGAGGAGAAGTCCAGAGAAAAGGAATCTTCTTGGTTTCTGAGTTTCAATAGTTTAGGCTCCTTCGAGAGAGGGAAGAATCCCACCAAGACAACAGATTGGGAGGAATATGATGCTCTAAGAGCAAGACTTCCTGTCCCAGACATTACATAAGTCTCCCAATCTGGGGACAAGGAAAGAATCAAAGAATAAATCCAGGAGATATCAGACGCCTGTCTGTCCTCAAGGGGATTCTGGCCTGTCCCTGGGTCCCTAGGAAAGAAAGAGAGGTAGACACCTGAACTGATTGAGATTCAAGTTCTACCAATTGGGAGAAATGGGAGCTCAAATCAGAAGGCAATTAGAATTATAGGAAAACAATGCCTTGTATTAGTTGCAAACATGAGTTTACAAACAGTTTCTCATGTCACATTAATAACCTCTATCAAATAATAATCTAGTGTCCCTCCAGCCATATAGCCACTATACCTCCATAAGGAGACCACATCTCTCTGCTCTGATTTATTAGATTTTCATTTATAGTTGAAAGCTCAGAAGGCAAATTTTTTTCCCATTTTCTTTTTTTTCCCCCTTAATTTTCAGTTGACCATGATATGTTGCCTCTGTCATAATCCAATAAATACTAGTTTATCTATTGGGACAACTAAGCAGAATAATTGAAATTGAAACAATGTCAGAAAACACAGGATATGTTGTCTGTGTTTTGAAGATAATACATTATTACTCATGTTCTATACAAATACAAAACATAGAACTACTACTTGAATGCACACATGTTTAAGTTCAGAAATTTTCTCATGTTATTTTCTATATCAGTTTACATACATGTATCTGTAGACCATCTGTACAAGTTTTGCTTATGATTCTAAATTAACAACCAAAATATTGAATTCCCATAAGCTTTACATTGAGATATTTCTTTTTTTTAATTTTTTTTTTCAACGTTTATTTATTTTTGGGACAGAGAGAGACAGAGCATGAACGGGGGAGGGGCAGAGAGAGAGGGAGACACAGAATCGGAAACAGGCTCCAGGCTCTGAGCCATCAGCCCAGAGCCTGACGCGGGGCTCGAACTCACGGACCGCGAGATCGTGACCTGGCTGAAGTCGGACGCCCAACCGACTGCGCCACCCAGGCGCCCCTACATTGAGATATTTCTAATTTGGTTTCAATTAAGCATTCCATTCCAGAGAAACCAGACTCCTGTGCCATGCAGTAGTCTGGCAGAAGGCTCTCCAAGTGCAGGAAGAATATTTAGCATTGATGTTCAGTGCCTAATTTTGAAATTTTAATTATTTGGCTTAAGCATAAGGTCACTTATTTTTTAATAAGTCTCCCCTCTTTGAAATTTTTAACTGGCTCACTCAGTCATCTTGACTAGCCTGAAAATAATTGAGAGAGAGAAGTATATATCTTCTCAGTTGCTACCTGCCTTCATCCTCCCCACACACAAACCCACACCAATTAAGTATGTGCAATGCAGGAATGAGTCAAGACTTAAAGGTTAAGAGCCACACTATTGATCAAAAGTCAGAATTTTGTAGCTGAGAAGAGACCTTCAGAATATGACAGAAGACTGTAAACATGGGAAATTTTCCCACAAGCAAAACTGTAGCATGGGCCCACATTACATGACTTCTCAGCGTACACCCCTAAAGTTAACCGAAAAGTTTTGAACTGCCACCCGAGCAATGACACCATAGGCCTCAAGGCCAAGCTGCGGGATCTAATGATTTTAAAATAATGGCGGAAATTCTCCTGGTATCCACAGTTCATTTTCCTTTAAGCATTTTGGAAGAGACTATAATACGGGCTTCCCTATTGCCTCAACATGTGAAATCTATTTCTTTCAACAGAGAAACGGGAGGTTGGCGGTATGGATAAGGGAGTATTTGTTGTTTAAGGAAAAGACCCCGTTGAGTTCAAAGAGAAGCTGAGACAAAAAAAAAAAAAAGAGGGGGTCAGAAAAGGAGAGGGAAAATATCTTTCTATTCTTTCTAATGCATTATTCTCCCTCCAGGGAGATAGATATAGATTTTTTTTTCTTCTAAAAATCAGATTTTTCTTCACTTTGGCAGGAGATAGAATTGGTTTGTGAACACTTTGTGCTGTAAAACTTTGCCTGGAGCGGAGTTTCTGTAGTACAGAAGGGTCATGACAAATCTAGGTACAAAGAGAATAAAAAAGGAAGAAGAAACCATGTGTTCAGCACAGATGATATAACAAAATTGTTCTCCCATTTGAAGGGGTCTCAGTTAAATGAAATCTAAAACTAGTGTATCCCTTCCAAACTGTTAGAGAATTCTGATAAATATACATGCACCCCATATCCAAACAATACATTCATTCTGTGGAACACACAAATATTCTGCCCTTCAGTTAAGCTGCACTGACAGACTGCTCCAAATGCACCTTAAAAACTACTGACAGTTTTAACTATCTAGTGCTGTCTTACACTATTTTCCTTTCTTTCTCCATTTAGAACAACCAAAATAGTCCCTAAATGAATATTGAGAAATAATAACGTATATTCAAGACATATTTTCCAAAAACAACAACAAAAAAGAAACCTCAGTCTTGTTTCAGTAAGATTGAAATAATAACAACAGCTCATATATCAATCATTATTATCTCATGTGCTCCTCAGAATGAGCTTGTAAGTTCGGGAGAACAGATATTTGCTGCGGGAAAGAACTCTGAACAATTAACCTAGGACTTATAGGACCTCACCCTATCATGACTTCGTATAGTACCAGATAAATGTTTTCTCATAGGAGGGTACATAAGGCCACTTAAGTTTCAAAATAAACGAAGTTTTTGGTTCACAAGAAACTGGAGTCTTTAGCTTCAGTAGGTAAAGCCTGGCATACATCATTTGTCACCCAAAAAACGCAAATTAAAATCTCTATGAGATGCTATTACATACCCTACACAACAGCTATAATTAAAAAGACTGCCAACGTCAACTTGAAGAAGATGTAGAGGGGTTGAGTATAAAACTGTACAACCACCTTGGGAAAAGTTCTAGAAGTTTCTCACAAAACTAAACTAAACTTGCCAGCAGTTTCCTCCTAGATATCTACCAAAGAAAATGAGAACATATGTCCATAAAAAGACTTACACGACGATGCTCATATCATCTGTATTCATATTAACCAAAACCTGGAAACAGCCTAGGCATCCATCTTTGGGGAATGTGGATATTCATGTAATGAAATAGTACTGAGGAATAAAAAGGAACAAACTACTGATACAAGAACAGGAATAAACCTCAAAACATTATTCTGGGAGAAAGTAGCCTTACGTAAAGGAATACATACTGCATAGTTCCATTAGTATAAAGTTCTAGAAGAAGCAAAAAGTAAGAACAAGGGTTATCCGGGGACCCTTTATTGGGGAGACACAGAGGGAACTTCCTGGAACGATGGTTACATCCCTAACTCCATGGGGGTTTGGGTTGTTGCACAGATGTAAGCATTTCTTGGAACTGGTGATAAAGTACACTTAACATTTGTTCATTTCACTGTATGTTAATTCTACCTCAATAGAAAGAGAAACTATCAACAGATATTGAACTCTTAATTGATGAGAGGCACATTAAAATATTAATAGGAGAGGGGTAATGGTTTCTCAAGCTAACTTCCAAATATATAAAACATTTCATTTATTTTATTTTTAAAAAAATTTTTTAATATCTATTTATTTTTGAGACATAAAGAGACAGAGCATGAACGGGGGAAGGTTAGAGAAAAGGAGACACAGAATCCGAAGCAGGCTCCAGACTCCAAGCTGTCAGCACAGAGCCCGACACGGGGCTCGAACCCATGAGCCGTGAGATCATGACCTGAGCCAAAGTTGGATGGTTAACTGAGCCACCCAGGCACCCCTTTAAAGAATTTTAAAAGGTGGATTGCTGGATGGCTGGTCGGTGTATTGGTTTCTTATTGCTGCTGTAAGAAATTTAGCAACTTAATACCATACGAATTTATTATCTTACTGGGAATCAGAAGTCTGAAATGAGTTTCACTGGGGTAAAATCGAGGTGTGGGCAGGGCTGTGCTCCTTCTGAGGCTCTAGAGGAGAATCCATTTCCTTGACTTTTCCAGCTTCTACATGTTGCCCACATTCCTTGGCTCGTGGGTTTTTCTGCCATCCTCCAACACAGGAGCATCTGACCCTGCATCGACTGTCACATTGCCTTCTCTGACTTAAGGATCCTTATGATCCCACTGAACCCAAATAGATAATGCAGAATAATACCCCCATCTCACGGTCCTTAACAAAATCACGTCTGTAAGGTGCCTTTTGCCGCGTAAAGTAACATCTTTAGGGGCTCCTGGGTGGCTCAGTTGGTTAAGCATCTGAGTCTTGATTTTGGCTTAGGTCATGATCTCAGAGTTTGTGGGTTCAAGCCCTGCATTGGGCTCTCTACTGACATCAAACAGCCTACTTGAGATTCTCTCTCTCCCTCTCTCTCTCTCTCTCTGTCTCTCTCTCTCTGTCTCTCTCTCTCTCAAGTGAATAAACATTAAAAAATTTTAACTTTAGGATTTATTAAAAAAATAAGTAACATCTTCACAGATCCCAGAGTTTAGGACATGGACATCTTCAAGCAGGCTAATATTCTCCCAACCACAGAGGAACAGAGAAAAGGATAAACAGTTGACAGACCAAGTATAGTGAAATGTTAATTAAAGAATCCGAGTGGTAGGTACATGAGTGTTCAATGTGAAACCCTTTTAATTTTATTTGTTTGTTAGAAATTTTACACAATGAAACATTGGAAGAAAAAGGCCAAAGCTTAAATTCTAACCATGACTGGTAGCTTGACAAGACCTTTCTGTGTCCCCAGAAGGGGCCAAGACAGTGAGTGGAACCAAAGAGAGCTCCTGGTCAAGATGAGGAGGAAGTGGGCACAGATGCCAGAGTAGACTGGGAGTCAGAGAGGAGGCAGGCCAAGGCCATGGAAGTCTGACCAAGAGTTGTCTGGACACCAGTGATCAAGGACAAGCAGGATGAGCAAACACCTCCCCAGAGCTGGTAGGTACACTCTCCCTGAACTCCTCCTAATGCCTGAGGGCACATAAGCACACCTGCCCCACCGCCAACTCTGAGAAGAGGAGGCAGAGGGCTAAAACCCCAAATTCATTATTTATAAACATAAAATGACAGAAGAAAAAGACTGAAGAACTTCCAAGGGCAGAATTAAATTTTCTCAACCACGTGGTATTAGGAAGTGGAAAGTAACCTTTTTTTAATAGGAAAAAGAAATTATATTTGATGCAATCTGAACTGCAGTCTATAAAATCCTTATCTGTAACATTCACACCCATTTAATGGATGAAGAAACTAAGGCCCAGAGAAGCAAATTTTCTTGTTTTCAAGCTCAGGGTCCTTCCCAATAGAAAGGAGTGTGGAGAACTGGTGAATAGGAGCGGAAGGGAGACTGAGAGAATAAACAGAGGTTTTACTGACAGAGCAAAATAAGACAACCTGATCTGACTAAGGAAATAGTAGTAGAGGAAGTTTTCCAACTTATTTTTTCCCACTGTGATATTTTATATTTCTTCTGAATATTCAAAAATTACGGCTGCCCTAAATGTTTCAAATTGCCCTTAAAAGAAATTTCCTGAAATAAAACAGGACTGCCTTCTAGTAACAGTGGCCCAAAAGCCTTTCAAATATTCTTATACCTCTCCCAATAAAAGAAAAAAATGATACATAGTAGGGATGATATCCAAAATACACAACATTCTATATGGCAGGAGAATTCCCCAAATTTGACACAACTGTGAACTATCCACATAACTATACAAGTGCAAACCAGTCAAATATCAGCTCTGTATCCAGGTTATTTCATCCCTTGCCATTAGGAGGCAGGTACATAAACTGACTGTTACTTAAACAATGGGAAACCATTCTAAACAATAAGGCAAAGTCTTGTAATAACTTGAGATTTATTATAATACTTGGGCCATTTAGTCAAGTCTTCCATTCAAACACTCTCCTATGCTAATCACATCACAAATGTGCATAGTTGGAAAGGAAAATTTGAGGTAAATTGGGTTGGTATAAAATACTTTTGTTTTAATGCTGTATTATGCTTAGCATATGATGAGGCCTTCAATAAATAGGTGTTGAAGGAGTTCCTGGCTGTCTCAGTCGGTAGAGCATACAACTCTCAATATCAGGGTCACGAGTTCAAGCTCCTTGTTGGTCATAAAGCTTACTTAAAATTTTTTTTAAAGAAGAACTAAAACAAAATAGGTATTCAATAAATACTGTTGAATAAATTTTAAACATGAATGAACCAAAATACAAATTTCTTCTTATTGCCTCTGATGAATGTACTAAATTCACTAAATACACTCACCTTGAGAAAAAACTTCATGGCAACAAGGTTCCATCTATCATACAGGTGCAAATGTGAGGTAGATAGGAGCCATAGTGTCTCCCAAAATGGAATAAGCTTCACATGTAAGATTAAGTTCATTCATGCAGAGAAAGTTGATTAGCCTTCTGAGACTGCTGAAAATCTGTCTTGCACAAGAAAAGAAAAGTTAAAAAAAATTAAGAGTTATCACACTAAAATATGTTCTGAGATGGAATGTTTAGAAGATAATCATAGGTTTGCAGCCTGGGAAAAAGAATGGCTATGTCATTACTTATACAGCTAAACAAGATTTCAATGCTTCTATGTTTAGTGCTTAACAAAACACGACAGTTGCCAAACACATTAATCCACTTCATTAGCTATTAAGTTAATGAAGTTATAAAATCAAAAGACCTTTGTTACCTGGATGTCAAGGTTCTAGTACAGTAAGATAATAAATACCAGGGGTATCTTAGGTCTCAAAAGAAAAGCCTACTCACCTGCTATTATGCTCCAAACAGTTCTGCTTTATGTTTTGAGAGGGAAAAAAAGCAAGAGAGATATAGAACCTATAGTCTTGCATTATTTCTCCACACTTTTGATAAGTATCCCCCTCCCAATATGGGATAGGATTTGTAACAATGATATACAATGAAGAATTTTCACTCATAATTTTTTAAGTAGGGGAGGAGTTAGGTTATTATACAAAACATGAACCCAGTTCATATCTTGAATGTTGAGAAATTTGCTAGCATTTTTAATTCTTTAACATTTAGATAAAAATGACCCTAAATGATACAGGGGAAAGTTTTGAGTTTTTTTGGAGACTTTTGTTTTCATTTCCTTCATTTTATTTTCAAAATTTAGACATAAAACACATACACGTATTTCAAGACTCAATCAATACCTTGACATTTCCTACCTGAGTTTCCTTTGGTTTTCAATATGTCAGGTTTTAGCTACTCAGCTGTTGGCTCTTTCTGGTGAACACATCTCAGGAGAATTTGACCAGCCCTTGAAGAGCAAGATATAAAATTGGGATCCAACTTATGTTCTAACATCAGCAGAACATGTTGTCCAGGGGGTTCCAAACTTATTTTTAGACTCTAGCCAGTTGCAAATAAATAAATAAGTAAGTAAAAAAGAACAAGAGTCTATCTAAACTATAGGAAAGGAAGATTCCCCTCACCAACAGATAGTTGAATCATTGATACTTTTCTTCAAAACCAGTGTGTTTTGCTGGACATTAAGTTTTCCACAGAGTCCTTCAGGAACTACTGCAAGAATAGAAAGGTGAGGATACTAGAAAAGGGGGCTCCCAGATCTGGATCATCAACCCCACTCCAGCCAGAGCATATGTCTCTGGAATACAGGGGGCTTCATTTAAAAAACAGAAGATGGGAAGGACATCAGGAGTTAAATAAGAATGAATTTGAAAACCACAGTGTCAGAATAAGAAGATACAGGGGGGAAAAAGTAGGTATCTTTGATTAAATGAAGTGAAGACTTTCTTAGGTCATTAAACCAAATAAGGAAGAATTCAGAATGTGCTTCTGTGACATAATAATAAATATTTATTGGTCTCCACCCTTGGTTCCTGACACAGAGCTCCTAAATCCCTTTGAATTTCTTGGGTGAGAGGAGCATCTTTTGTCTTAATGGCAACTCTTGGTGGGTTTCTGGGTAGCTTCAAGATGGGGGCTGGTACCCAGAAACACTAAGCCATAATTAGAAGCTGGGAAATGTCAGCCCCACCCTATCCCAGCCTCCAAGGAGAGAAGAGGGGCTGGAGATTGAGTTAATAATCAATCATGCCTATATGTGATGAAAGGATTCCAAAAACCTTAAACTATGAGGTTCAGAATGCTTCTGGATTGGTGAGCACATCCATATAACAGGAGGGTGGTCCATTCCAACTCCACAGGGACAAAAGCCCCAGTGCTCAGGACACTTCTGAACCTCATTCTATGAACGCTTTCATCTGGCTGTTCATTAGTATTCTTTATAATATCTTTTATAATAAACAAATAAACACAAGTATTTCTTTGAGTTCTGTGAGCCATTGCAACAGATTATTGAAACTGATGAGGGAGACATGGGAACCCCCAATTTGTAGCCAAGTCAGAAAACAGTATAGGTAACTTGGAGACCCACTACTCACAATCTGTATGTGAAGTAGGGACCAGTCTTATACTACTAAGCCCTATCTAACCTTGGCTCCAAGTAATTAGTGCCATAACTGAATTATATTGCAGGACACCTGGTTGGTGGTTGCAGCACCAGGCCCTGGCCACTATCTGACCTCTTCTTCATAAGGCCATTACTTTCAGGAGTGGAAGACATAACTGGCTTTTCTAATACAGAGAGGAAGGCAGAGACTTAGACAAAATGCCAAGATGGAAGAATTTATCCCAAGTGAAAGAACAAGATAAGGCCACAGCCAGAGATCTAAGTGAAGCAGAGATAAGTAATATGCCTGATGGAGAATTTAAAGGAACATCATAAGGATACTCACTGGGTTTGAGAAAAGAATAGACAACATCAGTGAAACCCTTACAACAGAGATAAAAGAGTTAACAGAACCAACCAGAGATGAAGAGTGCAATAAACAAGACTGGATATAGGCTTGATACAATGAACAGCAGGCTGGAAAAAGCGGAAGTATGAATTAGTGATCGAGAAATCAAAATAATGGAAAATAATGAAGATGAATGTAAGAAAGAAGAATATGCAACACAAGAATAGACTTAGGGAACTCAGTGATTCCATCAAACATAATAACATTTGTATTATGGGAGTTCCTGAAGAAGAAGAAAAGAGAAAAAAGAGGGAAGAAAATTTATTTCAAGAAATAATAGCAGAAAACTTCCCTAATCTGGGTAAGGAAATAGACATCCAGATCCTGGAGGCAACAGAGAACTCCCATTAAAATCAACAAAAGCAGGCCAACACCAAGACATATTGTAAAGTTGCAAAATGTAGTGACAAAGAAAAAATCTTAAAAGCAGAAAGACGAAAGTTCTTAACTTCCAAGGGAAAACCCATAAGGCTACCTGGAGATTTCTCAACAGAAACGTGGCAAGCCAGAAAGGAGTGTCATGATATATTCACATGCTGAATGGGTAAAATCTGCACCCAAGAATACTCTATCCAACAAGGCTATCATTCAGAATAGAAGGAGAGAGAAAGAATTTCCCAAACAAAAACTAAAGGAGTTCATAACCACTAAACCAGCCCTGCAAGAAATATTCAAAGGGAACTCTGAGTGCAAAGGAGAGACCAAGAGTGACAAAGACAAGAAAGGATCAAAGAAAATCTCCAGAAACAATGACAAAACAAATAATAAAGTGGAATAAACACATACCTATCAATTATTACTTTGAATGTAAATGCACATTTACATAAACACTCCAATCAAAAGACAAGGTATCAGAATGGACAAAAAAAAATAAGACCCATCTATATGCTACCTACAAGAGACTCATTTTAGACCTAAAGACACCTGCAGACTGAAAGTGAGGGAGTAGAGAAACATTTATCATGCAAATGGATGTCCAAAAAAAGTTGGAGTAGCAATACTTATATCAAACTAGACTTTTTTGTTATTGTATTGTCTTTATCCTGCTTTGGCATCAGGGTACTACTTGGCCTCATGAAACGATTTTGAATATGTTTCTTCTACTCCATTATTTGTAAGATTTTGATAAAGAATGTCATTATTTCCTTAAATGTTTGGTAGAATTCACCAATGAAACCATGTGTTCTTAAACTTTTCTGTGCTGGGAGATTTTTGATTCCTATTTTAACTTTCAGTCTTGTTATTGGTCTAAGAGGATTTCTTGTTTCTTGGGCTCAAGATTTATGATTCAATAATGGTAACTTGTGCATTGTTAGGAATTATCTGGGTTTTTTTCCTAAGTTATCTGAGTCATTAGTATGTAATTTTTTATAATCATCTGTTACCACATTATATATTTCTGTGGTGATCTCGTATCGTTTTCTCTTCCATTTCTCATTTTGGTTTTGAGTCTTCTCTCTTTTTTTCCTAGTTAATGTAGTTAAGGCACTACCAATTTTGATTTTGTTTTTCTGTTTTGGAAAAACTAGTCATTACTTTCAATGTTATGTTATTGTTGATTCTGGTCTCCTTTTTTTTTTATTTCTGATTTTTCTTTGTTATTTCCTTCCTCTACTAAATTTCAGCTAAGTTTCTTCTTTTTCTGGTTCCTTGTGGTGTAAGATTATGCTGTTTATTTGAACTTTTTTTCTATTTTTTTATTTTAGAGAGAGTATGAGCTGGGCAGAGGGGTAGAGAGAGAGAGAGAGAGAGACAGAATCTTTTATCATGTGTACTTATTTATTTTGAGAGAGAGTATGTGCACAAGTAGGGAAGGGGCAGAGAGAGAGGGAGAGAGAGAATTGTAAGCAGACTCCATACTCAGAAAGGAGCTCGACCCCCATGACCACAAGACCACCACCTCAGCAGGTATCAAGAATCAAACGCTCAACCAACTGAGCCACACAGGTGCCCCTGAATTTTTTTATTAATACAAGCATTTATAGCATAAAAACAGAAAGTTCCTAATGGCAATTTCCCATCAGCCTTATCTTCAGCGTGTCAGTGCAGTGCAGTTCAAACAACAGCTTTAAAGTCAGCTTTTTGTAAATGTCCCCATTTATTAGGTGCATGGACTCAGACAATTCTCAAAGTCTCAGTTTTCAATGAGCAATAATGATAGTCCCTTCATCTATGATGAAGATGATGTGAAAAGACATATGGAAAAGGACATATATAAAGAACTAGCACAGTTTCTGACCCATAACAATACTCAATAAATGTATTTTCACTCTTCCTCTGCTTCCATTTCCTTTCCTTTCCCTCTCTCAAACTTATGAAATCTTTATTGAAATAAATTGTATTAATCATTAAAAGATAAATGAAAATAAATAAATTGTAGGACACCCAGGTGGTGGGTGCAGAGAGTTGGAAAATTTCTTGGTATGGAAAACCCCTATATTAGGTGTCAGAAGTGTTGTGACTAGAGGGATAATTCTCCTTTACCTTCTCTGATACTATTAATACTATCAAGTGATTGAGGTACTGCCTGGCTGAAAATAGGTCTTATATCTTAAGATCACTTATGGCAAGACACAGAGGTTGACCAGAACTCCTTTATATGCTAGTTTCCAAGTTGTACCTTTATTCTGAAAGCATAGCAGTTGGGGTCTGGATTTTTCTTTCTGAACCGATATCAGATTCTCTCCACCCCCTGGTGAAATAAAGACTATGATTAGTTGGGTTGGGTGCCACAGCTTCTCTTCAAGCAAGCCCATTAGGTGTCCATCAACTGGCCAAGTCAATTGACAAATGTTGTGTAGAAGGTGTGAGTAATACATTATTGACCATTTTCTTACCTAGAAAGTGGAGGGAGTCTGAGCAGTGGCTTATTAAAGTTTGTCTCATCCACCCCATGGTTTCAATTTAAGTTTTCTAGTTTATGCATTATGTGAGGGGTCGAAAATTATTGCACTCAGCCAAACCAAAGGCATCTGAGTTTATATTTATTGGTGTAAATAGCAATTTATCAGGGTGATGGTATTTGTTACATATACGTAATTTGAATTCGGTCAATTTTCTTTGCAAAATTCAGATTACAGCCAGTATTAAATTCTCCACAAGAAATCAAACAAACAGAAGTAACATGTGCTATGAAATGAAAGAAACCCAAACAAGCTCACAGGCGGTTTGGCTCTGCCAGGTGATGTTATTGAATTTGGCATTGTGAGAAAAGGGTTCAAAGAACACAGCCACCCAGGACTATTGGATTTCAACAGAGCGTAGTTGGAAGGATTAAGGGATCTAGCCAACAAGACACAGAGGGACAGTCCGCAGCTATTCTCCAGCACAAGTAGTAAGTGCTATTCCCAGCAGGTTCAGAGGGCCCCCTGAGTAAAACCTCAGTGGATTGGAATTTCTCTAAAAGGAACATGAATCTTTAGATGGATTCACCAAAGGGGGTATAATTCAAAGACCTGGGCAGAATATCATGCTAACTACAGAGGGAAGTAAGGGGAGAAAGAGAGAAACAAGGGAGGGTTACAGGAAGGAAACAGGCAAGCAGTCCAGGGCTGAATACATTCTAGGAAGCAAAATCAGAAAAAGCATATGCACACAGATTCTCACAGACTTATGAGAGAAAGGGGGGAATGAACACAGTCTGCAGGAGTAACAAGCCCAAGAAATGAGCAAGAAGATGAAAAATACCCCAATGAATCAAACACAGTAAATGGCTAGTAAATTTCCTTTTTTTTCCCCTGTGTTTTCTATATTCTATTTGTACTGGTGTTTCCTTGGTTCCTGAATATAACATTAAGTTTCTCTGCTTGTGGCTGACCCTTTAATCTTTTCTCTGCCCACAGAATTCTCCCATTCTAACGTTGGGGACTAGCTAATAATTCTCACTCATTGGAGTGCAGTTTAAATATGATCAGTCCATCTGTTATAGGTTCCAACAGCACTTTTGCTTTTGAGACCCTTAATATACTTGCAATTAATTATTTAATAGCTGAGTTCCCTGAGAGACAATCTATGAGAGCAAGGACTATTATCTACCTTCTTGACAATGATGTCCTCAGTACCCAGAAAGTTATTGGAATGGTGTTTAACGTTTTCTGGATGAATATAAAGTAAAATTCATTTGGCAAGTTGTACAGTTGACCCTTGAATAACACAAGTTTGAACTGCATGGTCCACTCATATGTAGATTTTTTCACTAAATACTGTACAGTACAGTACTATAAATGTGTTTTTTCTTCTATATGATTTTCTTAGTAACATTTTCTTTTCTCCAGCTTACTGTGTTATAAGAATATAGTACATACTTGACTATTTATGTTATCAGTAAGTCTTCCAGTCTTACTTGAAGTCAAAAGACTCTTAGTAGTTAAGTTTGGAGGCAGTCAAAATTATCTGTGGTTTTTCGACTGCACGGGGCAAGGGCTGGGGTTGGTGCCCTTAACCCCTGTGTGGTTCAAGGGTCAACCGTAGTATATCCAAGTATATGGTAGACAGCTAGGCTCACAGTAATGTCATGGTTGTCCTGTCTCGGGCTATGTATATCTTCATGCCCTCCTCACTTTAACACGTGGTTTAATTAACTCCGTGGCCCACCTTTCACAAACACTCTAAGTGGGCTCACATATTACCTATTTCCAAACTTTTTTTCCTTTCTCTTGATTTCTGTATTAGTCAGGATAGTAAGTTATGCTGTGATCACAAATAACCCCAAATATCAGTGATTTACATAAAAAAGCTTTATTTCCCACCTATGCAGGTCCTCTATGGGGCCAGGCAACTGCCCAGAACAGCTGTTCCCAACACTAGGGCTCAGTGACCCAAGTTGCTGTGGTCTTGTGTCAACCCCATAGTAACATGCTTGCTCTGGTGTGGAAGGGAGCATGGAGACTCACACAAAGGCCCTTGAATGGTTTGGCCCGAAAGTGACACATGCTGTAGATGCCAAGTTGGGAAAACTACCCCCAGGCCCACATTTCACCTCATGGGATGAGAAAGTGTTCCTGGAAGTAGACGAGAATTGGATAATAGTAGATGCTGGTAATGTCAATGACATCTTCTAATCTAGAGCCTGAAAAGCTACACACTCATTTCCCAACCTCCCTTGCATCTCGACGTAGCCATGTGAGACGGAGGGATATTTTTTCTTTACCAGCCCATCTTCAAAAGTCCCTGGAGAACTCTGTCTAACCTGTCTTGTCTATAGTGCCCACGCCTTGACCAATTGCTGTAGTCCTTCAGTTGATCTGCTTATTAAGTCAGGAGTGACATTATTTCAGTTCCAAATAACAAAAAATAATCACCAGCTTTAAACAAATTCAGGTATGAATCACTGAAATTCTTTTGTTAACATCTCAGAGCTCTGCGTCAACTCTAGCATTTGCCTACATCTTTAGTCCTTGTCATGTGAGACAAATAAGCCTCTAAATTTGTTTAAGCCAATTCTTCAGTGTGGAAAGTTGAGAATAAATGAGCTCAGGATTTACTTGCTGCTATAGTGCCAATCTCATTGAGATATCCAGTCTAAAAGAAAGAAAAAAATCCCACAGAGAGAAGCAAAGAGTAATAATGAAGAGAAAAACAGAGTGAAAGAGACCTGAGAGCTTTCAACCTCAGGGATCCAAATGATATTGTAGAGCACATTACACCCTTCAAATCACTTTCCTAGCTATTGTCTGATTTCAAACAATAGTTCCAATAAGACAGGCAGGGCAGATATCATTGGCAGAGCATATGGAAGTCTGGAAAGTTGAGGGCTATTACCAGATTTGTCAACCATTCGCTGTTCAAGCTTAAGCATGTCTATAAGATAAGGAGCTTGAACTAGTCTGGTATGGTAAATATGAACTCAACCTTTGACCTCAGAAACATTTTAAAGCCTACCTCATCCACTCATAGTCTGTGTAACTCATAGTAAATTTAATTAGCCCACCTAAGTCTCCATTGCTTCATCTGAAAAAGATGGGGACAATGACATGTACTCCACTTTGTTGTAACAATTAAACAAAATAAAGATCAAGCATCTAGCATGATGCTTGATCCAGAGTACATCCTCAATAAACACAATTTCTCTGCTACTACATCTGTCTTCTCCCAAGGTTTCCTTTCAATCATGAAATCATATTCTCATTTTACACACAAGTTTACTGAGTCACTGAAGGTTTAAGGACTTGCTCAGATCAATCTACCTATCAGGTTTTGAAATGGGACCCAGTTCTGATATGGAATCATAATCTGGTTCTCTAGCTAACAGTCTTGTATTACTCCCAAATTCCCACAATCCCTTTGACTCATACAGCATTCATCAAGCAAATACTATGCAAAAGTAAATTGTTCACCAACCCTTAAGGCACCATGATCCTCCCATTGCTATAGTGTCCCTACAGACACAGGATGTTTATAGTACCATACAATTTGAGAATTGAAAGAGATCTTAACAGCAATTTACTTTAACTTCCTACTCAGTTCTGGAATTCCTTTTCTAACATCCCTGATTTTGTGGCCATATAGCTTCTGTCAGAACATTCCAACACAGATGACACTAATGGTGAAAATGCTGTGGCTCTGGTAACATGATTTTAGAAGTCAGCCCTCATTTAGGGCACCTGGGTGGCTCAGTTGGCTAAGTGTCTGACTTAAGCTCAGGTCATGAACTCATGGTTCATGGGTTCAAACCCTTCATCAGGCTCTACACTGACTGCTCAGAGCCTGGAAGCTGCTTCGGATTCTGTGTCTGTCTGTCTGTCTGTCTCTCTCTCTCTCTCTCTCTTTCTCTCTCTTCCCTCCCCTAATTGTGCTCTCTCTCTCTCTCTCTCAAAAATAAAGAAATAAACATAAAAAAATAAGTCAGCTGTCTTTTGAATACTGGTGTCAGAAATTTAACTCAAACTACCCATACCAAAAAGAATATATCTTCTCATACACTAATTTATGTATTTAGGCCAGGCTTCAGGCATTTTCCCAATAAAGGGACTTGACTACTACCATCAGGATCTGAACTTATTCTCCCTCTATTTCTTAGTTCTATCTCTGAACCAGTCACAATACCAGAGAAATGCAAAAGTCTGATTTGCCAAGCTCAAGCCTCACATCCAATCCTATTGTCAGGGATAGAGTCAGTACCACTAAACCCTAAGATCTGAGGATGAGAGAGAGACAGCTCTCCAGAAGAAATCAGGATAGTCACTAAGAAAAAGGAAAAACGAAAATTAAGCAATAAAGTTCACTACATGCTATCTCCTTTCATATCCTGAACCAGAAAAGGTAGTTAAGGCCTTTTTACCCAAAACCTTGAAGGTTAAAATATAGCCAACATTTGCAACATGCCCTGCAATGTACTGTATCTATTAAGAATTCTTTTGACTGCAAGTAAATAAATAACCAACAAACACTGGCTTAAATAATATAAGATTCATTTTTCTCACAGAGAAAATGAATGATTTTTAGCCCTTATTCCAAGCTTAATAGTGTCGGGTCTCTGGGTTGACAACTCTGAGGCTCCGGTAGTATTTCCTGATGGCAGCAAGTTGGTCACACAAACTCTAAGTAATGTGCCTTCAAAGGCAAGAAACAAAAGGCATCTTAGAACAATTAGTATACTTCTTTCTGATCTAGAAGAGAAATCTCTTTCCCAGACACCTTCAGAAAACCTCTCTTTACCTCTCACTGGCCATAACTGGGTCACATGGCCACATTCAGCAGTAGGGCATATCGGTACCTGATTCTTCAGGCTCTAGAGCGGAAGACAGACCAAAGGGTCATGGCTTTGTGTAGCAGCATTGTCTACCATAAGTATGTTATCAAATGTGGTTTTGATCCCTCTTCCTTCCACTCAACCAAATAAGGAAACTTGCCCTTTTAGATCTAAATAAGAAGAGGTCTTGGGTGCCTAGTGGCTTAGTCAGTTACGCATTGGACTCTTGATTTTGGCTCAGGTCATGATCTCCATGTCAGTGAGATCAAGCCCTGCATCAGCTCAGAGATTCTTGGGATTCCCTCTCTCCCTCTTTCTCTGCTCTCACTTGTGCTCTCTCCCTCTCTCTTTCTCAAAAATAAATATTTTTTTAAAAGACTTTAGAAAGAATAGGTCTTGACCCCATAACCTCAGGACCTCCATATTATTCCAAAAGAGTAATCAGACCTTTTTGAAATTGGAACTGAATTGTAAAGTCCACAGAAAGAAAAATCGAAGATTATGTGTATATTCCATAGAAACTAACACAGTGCATGGCAAATTACAGACAATAAATATTTCAAACTAAACCAGCATATCCTACTCAGAGACGGTCACATTTGCATTAATTGGCAATATTAATCACAGATCAAAGTTTACCTATTTACCCTTTTAATGTTTTTCCTTTTAGTAGCAATTGGTATTAGTTCACACGTTGGGAACCATTTTACTGGGTTTCAGTATGTTGGTTTGCTTGTTGATTCCCTATTCAACAATCATGTGATCTGTAAGGAGAGCAAATTATATTAGCCACATGCTCTAATCCAGTGGTTCCCAAACTTTCCATGGAGAGACTATGTCAAAATCCCTCAGGAAGATTTTACTTACAGATTCCAGTTCACCAGCCTGAGAATTTCTGATTCTGTGGGCTCCAGGTGAAGTCTTGGTAATAGCATTTTTAAAAAGTTTCCAATTCAGCTGAGTTTGGAAATACTGGTAAAATCAATCAAACTGATCAACAGGTCTGTTTCCATTTGTACTTTCCAGTCTAGTAGGCATCCTGTTGTCAAAGGTCTGCCCAGCAACCCAGTGACTACCTTGTGTAACTATTGAGAGACCTCAAAGAGTTGAAATCCTTCCAACAAGATAGGGAATGTCTCATTCATGGGGCCTTTTTGAGAAGCTAATTTTAATGCCTGCCCTGCAGATGGTAACACTTGCCAAGCTCCACATCTTCCCAGAACCAGCCCAAAGACAATTCATAATCCAAAGTCATCAACCACTTCTGCCTCCCTGGCAGGAATCTCTCCCTCCCACTCCCCAGACACATGACCCATATCAGTGACGAACACTAAAACATCGTCCTGCCTATATTTACGCTCAGCCAGATTCATGAAGATTCCTCTTTGTTCTTATGCACTTAGATTTAATGTTTTGCCCAATTTCCCCCAGCTCAATGGTCTGCAAAATCTTTGAGATTTACCCCCCACTCCACCTCATAGCTCTTTGCTCCACTTTAAATTGGAGGCCTAGTGACCCAGAATGTCAAAGCAAACCAAGGATCACAATATCATTCACTTATCCAGCCAACAGAAGGAATGATCTGCCTCAGGGTGCATTACTTTTCCATCTACCCAGTAAGTGCAGTTATGTACAGCAAGAAAAGCAAATGTTTATTGCAACCTATC
Source organism: Panthera uncia (assembly GCF_023721935.1). NCBI lineage: Eukaryota > Metazoa > Chordata > Mammalia > Carnivora > Felidae > Panthera > Panthera uncia. The sequence continues at coordinate 24,350,610 of NC_064818.1, read as the reverse complement.
TCTAAACCCCTGAGCACTAAGATATAACATTGCTCCTCCTTTAGAATTAGGTTGTTTTAATCTAAGCACAATTGTCTGTATATAACATCTATCCCACTGAAAAGTTGGTATGTGACTCTATCTTTCTATGAAACACACAAGTGACATACAAAAAGGAATCTCCACCCAAGCAAGACAGGCAAATCCCCAGGTTGTTAGGGCAATAGCCAGTGTTTGCAGCCTTTGATACTTCCTCTTGAAGAGGGAACAAAAAGACAGATTGATTTCCCCACTGAACATATGGTAGGCCTCCACCCAGGGACTTTCAGTCCTAAGAAAAAGGAGATTGTCAATCAAGAGGTAAATTCTGGCTCTTGACTGCTCTGTTCACTTGTCCTCCCTCCCTCCCTCCCTCTCTCATCTCCTCCCTCCCTCCCACTTTCAGTTAACTGGAACATCAAAAGAATAACAAACAATTCAGCAACAGAGTATGGTTAACAAAATCTGATGTAAATACTTACCAGTCTCAGACAAGGAAACAATTTCCCCACTGTATTTAATATTCCTCGTATCTTCCTGGATATGTTATAGTTTCCCTTGGGCTACATGTTGAAAGAATAAAGAATCTAGATGCGAGTGTAACAATTAGAGTTCAGGATCTATTAAGGAAAACAGCCTAATGTTTCATGATTTGAAGCATCTAGGAAGCTGGAGGGGGGTGGGGGAGTCAGTGTGACAAAATAACACTTTCTAAATATATGAAAAGCTACCAAAGTGATACACACTGAGTACTGAGCACAACGAAATAAGCTAAATTATAATAAGAGATGTGGCAATTAGACATAGAAAAAATATTACGTTAATCAGTGATAGCTATTGAGCACAGTTACAACTCTCTGAGAAAATAGTCTCAGAGACTTGCCCAAATTCTCACAGGATTTGAGCCCAGGTCTCAGAGACTCCACAGAGGGTTGGATAGGTTTGTGGAGAGACATGGAAAGAAATAGTAAAAGAAAAACCTCACTTGATTCTCTCATCCTCATTAATGAAACTGACATTATGACCTTATTTCAGTCCCCACCCTTCTCCAATAAGGATGGCCATGTTTTGCCACTATTTATAACAAAGCTTTAGGATAGAATATCTAGGGCCACCATCGCCAGGCAAGGGAAACGTATGTAGATTGTATTATTGTAAGACTGTATTACTGTAAAAAAAAAAAAAAAAAAAAAAAAAAAAAAAAAAGATTTGCTTCTGCCCTTGGGGACTACCTCCCTGAGGGAAGATTATACACCTTGCTCTATTGGCTTTAGGTTTGGTCATGTGGCTTATGTTACCTCTTCTTGCTGTGGGGTTTGTACATCTTCACCCTGTTGAACTCAAGAGTGTCCACATGAATTTCTCTGGCCAGTGTAATATGGGCAGAAGTAATGCATGTCAATGTATTCTCACTTCCAATTAAGAACTTTCAGAGCCAGTTCATGTCCAGCGTGTCTCGTTTCCTTTTGCAGCAGGCTGTCGATGACACAAACAGAAGCTGCTCTGTCAGCCTGAGTGGAAGAACAATGACAACATCAAGCGGAATCATAGCCACCTATGATGAGCATTCAGCATGAGCACAAAGTAAATGTTTGTTGTTGTGACCGTTAAGATTTCAGGGTCATTTGTTACCGCAGTGTAAGACGGTGTAGGCTGACTGATAAAAGAAAGTGATCCTGATGTCTGCATTCCAAGGCTTCCTAAGGGACAGTCCCAAATACAGGATGGGTGGCTTCTTTATCATAACTTCTTTATCCAAACCACTTGATCTAAACTATTTCAACCAAACCCCTTCCTCCAAGTCCTACAAATTTAGATTGGGAGTAAAAAACATAATTTTTTAATCTACATATAGAATGATTCCGTTGGTTCTGTTTAAAAAAGCAACAACAACAATGAAAACACTGCCTAGAATTGGACATAGTTCTTAAGAGCAACCCTTTGTAGTCAATCAGACATGGGTTCTAATTCATTAGTTACCTTGGGACATATTATTTCCTATTTCTTCAAACCATGGTTTACTTGTTGGTAAAACAAGAACAATAATGGTGTTGTGGGGAGTGTGGATTCAGAGAGGTATTGTAGCAATTTCACTAATTATCGGGAAAATTCAAATCAAAACCACGATGAGATATTACCTCAACTTGCTAAGATGTCTATTACCAAAAGCAAGAGATAAGAAGAGTTGGTGAAGCAGGAGAGAAAAGGGAACTCTTACACACTGTTGGTAGGAATGTATATTGGTGCAGCCACTGTGGAAAACAGTATGGAGTCTCCTTAAAAAATTAAAAATAGAGGGGTGCCTGGATGGCTCAGTTGGTTAAGCATCCGACTTTGGCTCAGGTCATAATCTCATGGTTGGTGAGTTCAGGCCCCACGTCAGGCTCTGTGCTGACAGCTCAGAGCCTGGAGCTCCTTCGGATTCTGTGTCCCCGTCTCTCTGCCCCTCCCCTGCACGTGCTCTGTCTCTGTCTGTCTCTGTCTCTCAAAAATAAATAAACATTAAAAAAAAGAATTAAAAAAACAAAAATAGAACTACCATATGATTCAGCAATTCCATTTCTGGGTATATATGCAAAGGAAACTACCTCAAAGAAATATCTGTGACCCCATGTTTATTGTAGCATTATATATAATAACCAACACGTGGAAACAATCTAAGTGGCTATCAGTGGATAAATGGATAAAGAAGATATTATATGTGTAGATATATAATACACATGTGTATTACATATATATATACATATTATATATTGATATATAATGGAATATTATTCAACTATTAAAAATATGATTATCCTGCCATTTGCAACAATATGAATGGACCTTGAGAGTATTGTGCTAAGTAAACTAAGTCAGATAAAAACAAATACTATCTGATCTCATTTACATGTGGTGCCTAAAAAAAAAAAAAAAACTGACCCCATAGAAAGAACAGATAAGTGGTACCATTTTCAGGGGTGAGGAGTGGGGGAAATTAGTGAAGGTGGTCAAAAGGCACAAATTTTATTTATAAAACAAATTCTAGGAATGTATTGTACAGCATAGTGACTATAGTTAACAATACTGTATTCTATATTTGAAAATTGCTAAGGGAATAGATCATAAAAGTTCTCATTATAAGAAAAACAACTGCAACCTAATGAGGTGATGGATGTTAACTAAAGTTATTGTAGTAATCATTTCCCAATATGTACATGTATCAAATCATTACAATGTACAACTTAAGCGTCTATAATATTTTATGTCAGTTATATCTCAATAAAACTGGGGGGAAACAAACACTCTAAAATGCATAGAATAAAAGATGGGTATTGTGGGGATAAAATGAGGCAAAGTACGTAAAACCCTTGCCTGCTTCTGCCACACGGTTAAAGCACTCAACAAATGTTAATTACTTTTATGAACAAGGACACCGCAGGGTATAAGAGGATAAATCAGAATCTAATAGGGCGAACAAAACATAATCATAAATAACTATAATAAAAGCAAAATGTTTTAAATGCTTTAAGAGTAACACAGATAAAATGCTGTAGAAGAACAGAGGAGGAAACACAAAACAAGTGTAACTGGAAAGGAAGGGCAGAGAAATCAGAGAAGACTTCATGGAAAAGGTGGCATTTGAATTAGACCCCGTATCAAAATCCTTTAAATATAGGTCTATGCTTTAAAATTTTCCTAGATTTTAGCTGCAAGAAAATTCTTCTCTTCTTGAAAACTTGTAATCCTTCCCTTTAATAGCTAGTAAACTGTGGCCTATCATGCTTCCTTCTCTGCACTTGAATGAAAGATCTGGACAAATACAATATTTGATTTCGGAGATCATCTCAGACATTGCTCTCCCCTTTCTTCCTTTATGGCTTCTGATTTTGCTCTTGGTCACTTTTTACTACCTTATGTAAACCCTGTGTCTATATTTTTATCACAAGCGTCCTCAAGTCCATTCTTGCACATTAATAAGGTATGTATTTAAAAAAAATACAATATGCTTTTTCTTCCTTCCGATCTTTTTTTTTAATTTTTTTTTTTTTTTTTGAGAGAGAGAGAGAGAGTGAGTGAGCATGAGTGAGGGAGGGGCAGAGAGAGAGGGAGACACAGAATCTGAAGCAGGCTCCAGGCTCTGAGCTGTCAGCACAGAGCCCGACATGGGGCTCAAACTCACAAGCTGTGAGATCATGACCTGAGCCAAAGTCAGATGCTTAACCAACTGAGCCATCGAGGCGCCCCTCCTTCTTGTCTTTCTTCGCCTTTTATTTTGGTAACTTGTTCAAGGATGGAGAGACTACTCACTCCTTTGTGGTTTGTACAGAACTTAATAGAATGGGGAGTAAGAATGCTCAAGCCAGGTGGGTACCATACACTGAGGCATTAGTAAAGTATTAAGTGATAATTTTCAGGTTAGATCCAATTAGCACTATTTCTCACTTTAGCAAAAAAGAAAACCAGCATAACCAAGAGGAAGGTCACTATTATTCAGCTGAATCGTAGTGTGAAGTGGCAGGTTTTTAGGTTGGGAGAGTTACCACCTTAGTTCTCTAAAGAACAAAAATTTTTTCAAGTCAAACCAGTGAAATGATGTCATGTATCCCAACTACAAAACAACTTGGTCCTTTTCAATAAAACTCCAGCTCTCTTTTCTATACAAAAGTAAGGGAGAAATCAAGGACTTACAGAAGACTGCGTAAGAATGAGTTAGAATTCAAAAGTTTTGGGGCGCCTGGGTGGCGCAGTCGGTTAAGCCTCCGACTTCAGCCAGGTCACGATCTCGCGGTCCGTGAGTTCGAGCCCCGCGTCAGGCTCTGGGCCAATGGCTCGGAGCCTGGAGCCTGTTTCCGATTCTGTGTCTCCCTCTCTCTCTGCCCCTCCCCCGTTCATGCTCTGTCTCTCTCTGTCCCAAAAATAAATAAAAAAAAAAAAAAAACGTTGAAAAAAAAAGAATTCAAAAGTTTTGTGCTAAAATATCCAGGAAAAGTACTGATTTCTTCCAAGGGGTATAATTAAATAGATTTTACATCATCTAAGTAGTAAAAGTGAGGCCGTAAGGTATGGATACCAACATCATTAGCATTTTTGTTGGTGGATAAGAAAGCAATTCATATGAAAACATGTTACCAGGAAAACAAGAAACCAACAGACTTATTTATATGAAATGACCATTTGAATCTCTGAATTACCAATTTCACTGGTCATGGATATAAATGCCGTTTCATAAAACCTAAAGGAAATATCTGAAAGGATTTTGAAAACTAAAATGGCCAACCTGCTAATCCCATCCATGAATAATTGTTAACAGAGTGGCAAAATAATACATCCCTGTCAAAATTAAACTTTCATTCAGAGCAAGGAGTAAAGAATTGCAAAGAAAACTTTCTGTTCATTAAAACACATTGTTTACTGCATAATGAGGAATTCTCTCTGGCAAAAAGAGATCAGGAAACAGTTCACTGGTAACTTGTAGCTCAGTTTTTCAGAAATTTTTGCAGGAACTAACATATCTTTCTTACGTAACTTAAGGTTTGCAGTAATATAATAGCATGTCCATTTCATAGCACATTTTCACTAATGCTTGTTTATAAAGAAAAAGTAGAAATGGGGAAATGCCCGTCTCCCAAAGATATAACCTCTGTTGATCTTTGGCTTATCATTCTGGCTTATTGTCATCCTCAGACGCTCTGTTCTACAAGCTACTTAAACTGTACTGACTAAAAATTATATTATGAATCTGTTCCCATATCAATACATCACCATCTTTCATTACTACATGGAATTCTATCATTTAAATTTAACATAGTATATTTAATAAATCACCATTACTAGGGATTTGGGACAGTTCACTTGCTGTGAGTATTGTAATACAATTGTCTTCACACATATATAATTCTTTCTGATAATTTCCTCTAGTGGAATTTTCTATGTCAAAGAAAAAGCACATGTTTAAGGCTTTTGATACAATATCCCAATACCTATTTATATGCTATACACAGTATAAGAAATGATTGACATTCCTTTGTGCTTTCCAGGACCGAATATTATTACTCCTTTTTAAATGTTGGTTCTTATAACATATATGTTTTAATTTCTGTCTTAAAGATTAGGGTGGCTCCATAGCATGATATTCATCTAAGAACTCTCTCAGACCTAGCAGCTTATGGTATAATCATAATCATATTTTTTCCAAAAGTGAGAGAGTACAGTCTCCATCCTTCATCATGGGCTTATTAACCTGACAGAGTTACGTTAACCGGGCCGAGTTGCCCAACCTATTTCTGAGAAAGCACGTCACCTGCAGTTTGAACAGACTGGTGGAGTCACGCTCTCCCCAGCCTCTTGGGTAAAGAGCCACTTCACTAAACTAAATGATACACAGGTACCCGCAGTTTACGCAGTGGTATCCTAGTGTGTCAAAAGGATTGAAGCACTCTTCATCATAAAGCTCTGTGGAGGAAGAATCTTGCTCATTCCTGAGATTTAGAAGGAAGAACTTAACCTTTATGCATAAGTATTTCCGATGTATAAATTAAAAGGAAGCCGGTAGCAATTATAAATGAGCATTGTGAAACACAAATTGTGAATGTCAGGGCTGAATACCATTTAAATCAACCATGAATATTTCCATATCTCTACAGGGTCTGTATTAAAACCTTTCTTTCCTCATGATTAGAGGTTATCGGGCAAAGGTATTTACCTTGATTCTGTAATTCTGAAACAACAAAAAGCCTCACTAGGTTTTTGTGATAAAGAAAATGGGAAATGGGAAGCATGCCCTTTAAATACCAACTTCTAATTGCAAAGATGTGAATATGTAAATCCAATTACATACATTTAAGGATTAGATATTAATTGGATCTGCCTTGATATAAATTGAACACTCAATTCTTTTATTAGAAATGATCATCACTTTCCATTTTGGCATTTGGTAATAACTGACAAAATATCACAGCTTCTTTCTCGCTCTGAGATTTGTTGAGCCGACATTATAGCTCACACAGATTAAATATCTTTGTCCTGAACCCTAGAGCCATTAGAATATGTGCTAACACTTGACTTGAAAGGAAAAAAAAGTGATCATACTACCATGACCTCATAATCACTGGGCAGTTAGACTCTGCCACACATCCTAATTGGCTGACAGGTAGTAAGAAATGGTCAGATGGTAGGAGACAGGGTTCTCGCATGTTCTCTGGGGACAGGACATCTTTGCTTCTGCCTCACTGATACCACACAAGCATTTGAGACTCATTGGCATCCTTCCACATTCTTTTCTACCTGTTTTTGTAGTAATTTGTTGATACCAATGTGATGGCTAAGAGATGTCCTGATAGCTGGTAAACACTATTTCTGGACGTGTCTGTAAAAGCATTTCTGGGAGAGATTAACATTTGAATTGGTGAACTGAGTAAAGCAGATGACCCTCCGCAGGGTGGATGGGCAGCATCCATTCACGGAGAGACCAATCAGAACAAAAAGGAGGGGAAAGAGCGAGTTCACTTTCTCTCTGTTTGAGCTAGAGCATTCACCTTCTGCCCTCAAACGTTGGCACTCCTGATTCTCAGGTCTTGGTACTTGGCCTTAATTACACCAACAGCTTTCCTGTCTCTCCAGCTTACAGAGAGTAGGTTGAGAACTTCTTGGCTATCATAATAACATGAGCGTATTTCTCTAATAAATATCTTTCTAGGTAGATAGACAGACAGATGCAGACATAGAAATAGCAGAATGTATATCACCGAGATCACAGAGACATGATTAGACTCTTCTGGTCATTTGAGCATTGTACTAACATCTACTCACCTTTATAGTCCTTATTCCAATATCATATATGTACAGCATCTTATTGTATACCCTGTTTCATGTACACACACACACACACACACACACTATAATACTACATACTAAATACTAAAATACTATAATATATATTTCATTACGTATGTATTATATGTCTATTATACTATAAATAGATATCTCATATTATCTATTATATACTATAAGAGATATCTATATCTATTATATAATATGTGCCAAGAAGTGAGGAGCAGTTGACAAGACCCTGAGGACCATGTTTGGTGTGTTCTAGAAACAGAAAGGAGACCAATATGTCCTTTTAGGGCATGTGGAGGAGGCAGAGAGTAAAAGGAAATAGCCTCAGAGTGGTAACTAGAGGGAAAACAGTATAGGTGGTGGTAAGGATCTTCATTCAGGTGATATGTCCATTTAGAAAGTTTGAGCAGATTTGACTTATATTTTTTTAAAATCACTCTAGATTCTGAGTAGATAAGAGACATCCAAGAGGCTAGCATTGTAAACTAGAAAGCATTTAAGTGACAGCTGAAATTATCCTGCCAAGAAATGCTGGTTTGGGACCTGCATTTGTTTATCTGGAATGGGAAAGACAGAAGTTGAGATGACTTCTAGCTTTTTGGCCTGAGCAACTAGACGAATGAGTTGTCATTTACTGAGAAAGAAGACTAAGAGACAAGCAGGTTGTGATATTCATTTTTTTAGCCATTTTATTTGAGATAACTACTTAATATAAAACAGAGATTTTGAGTGGGCAGGTAGCTGACATATAAAGTTCAAAGGTTAAGGCAGGACTTACCAGTTTGGGAGTCATAGATGGTATTTAAAGTATAGGAGTAGGGGCACCTGGGTGGCTCAGTCAGTTAAGCGTCCGACTTTGGCTCAGGTCATGATCTCATAGTACGTGGGTTTGAGCCCCACGTCGGGCTCTGTGCTGACAGCTCAGAGCCTGGAGCCTGCTTTGGATTCTATGTCTCACTCCCTCTCTGCCCCTTTCCCGCTCATGCTCTGTCTCTCTCTGTCTCAAAAATAAGTAAAACATTAAAAAAATAAATAAAATAAATAAAGTATAAGAGTAGATGAGATCACAAAGGGAATGAGTTAGAGAAGTAAAGATCAAAATCCTATACCCAGGGCCATTCCAATTTATAGAGATATGAAAGATGAGGAGAAATTAGCAGAGGATACTAAGAAATAGTGCCCAGTGAAGTATGAGTAAGAAAGCTCTCAGTATAAATAAAAATATAATATTAGACCTATAATTAGTCATTAGTCATTACGGATAATTTATTCTGCCTGGGCTCTGTGACAACATGTGAATTAATTAGAAAGTTATTGCTCTCTAAGGGAGCACAATGAATAGATACACTAGTTAGCCTCCTAAAATGGCTATAAATGAGTCTTTCCTCCTAATATTCACACCCTGTGTAATCCCCTCTCCTTGAGTCTTGACTGCACCTAATGACTTGCTTCTAATGAATAAAATATGATAAAAAGTGATGAGAGGTCACCCTTGAGATTAAGCTATAAAACACTGAGAATTTCACCTTGCTAACATTCTCTAGATCTTCTTACATGCTTCCCATGATGAAGAGGACTATTGGGCAGAGACCTGAGGGCAATCTCCAACCAACCAGTCAGAGGAAGTAAGACCTTCAGTCCAACAACACTTGAGTAAACTGAATTCTTCCAACAACTATTTGAGTGAGCTTGGAAGCAAGTCCCTCCCCAGTAGAACCTTCAGATGAGACCACAGACTCAAGGTCAGCACCTTGATTATAGTCTATGAAAGACTACAAAGCATAGAATCCAGCTAAGCCATGACTGGATTCCTGACCCACAGAAACCATGAAATGATAAATGTAGTTCTAAGCCATGACTAGATTCCTGATCTTCAGAAACTGAAATCATGGGGCTCCTGGGTGGCTCAGTCGGTTAAGCCTCTGACTTCGGCTCAGATCATGATCTCACAGTTCATGAGTTTAAGCCCCGTGTCAGACTCTGCACTGACAGCTCAGAGCCTGGAGCCTGCTTCAGATTCTGTGTCTCCCTCTCTCTCTGCCCCCCTCCCCCACTCGCACTCTGTCTCTCTCTCAAAAATAAATAAACATTTAAAAAATTTTAAAAAGAAACTGTGACAGCACAAATGTTGTTTTAGGCCACTAAATTTTGAGTAATCTGTTTTTCAGCAATATACAGCAAATGCAGTAAGGAAAATGAGACAATTCAGAGATCACTATAATACAAAGCAGCATTTATTGGGGCTCCCTTCCCCCATTCTTATTTCAGCTATCTAACACTCTATGATAATAGTTATAATAATCTTAGTATGAATTATTGCTCTCGAGTCAACTTTCCTCCAGTATAGTTGCAGCTTTGGTCTTATCTAAAATTGAAGAATGAAAATAATCAGTGAACAAGTCAGAAAAAAAATGTGAATAAAAATAGTTTCCTAGCACCTCTGAATTAATACTGCAGAAGATAGTCAGATTCTGGCCCTGATTTAAACACTGTAAAGCATCTCGTTTGTTTTGAAACTTCTCTCTCCTCTCCTGCTGACTCTTGAGCTAGTCCAGCCCCACCTTGGTGACATAACTCTAATTTAAGCTTCTTTCCAAACCCGTTATGATTTCCACTTCACTGCCCTTGAATGCCGTTGAATTAAGATATGAGCATAATTAATGGACCACCTTGCTAACACGATTTCTTCTTCACATCTCAGAGGAAATGTCAAGTCACATTTCCTTTGGAAATCAAGACTAGCAACAGATTCACTGTCATTTATAAATTAGTTAACAAATAGAAAGGCAAAGACCTACAGAAATAGTTAAAATATGTATTCACACAATAATCACATGGGCTTCTAAATCGTTTTCTTTTAAAAATCAGGGCACCTGGGTGGCTCAGTCGGTTAAGCGTCCAACTTTGGCTCAGGTCATGATCTTACATTTGTGAGTTCAAGCCCCACGCTGGGCTCTCCACTCTCAGTGAGGAGCCTGCTTCAGATCCTCTGTCTCCCTCTCTCTCTTCCCCTCCCCCCTTCTCTCTCTCTCTTTCTCTCTCTCTCTTCACCTCTCTCTCAAAAATAAATAAACATTAAAAAATAAGGGGACCATGATGATTAATTTTATGTGTCAATTTGACTGAGCCAAGGGATGCCCAAATAGCTGATAAAAGGTTATTTCTGAGTGTCTAGGAGGAAGTATCTGGAAAATACTTGGCATCTGAACCAGTAAACTGAGTAAAGAAGATAACCTTCACCAGCGCAGGTGGACATCATCCAATCTAACAAGGAACCAAAGAGTACGAAAAGGTGGGGAAAGGACAAATTTGATCTTTATGCTTGACCTAGGCCACCCATCCTCTCCTCCCCTAGTGCACTGACTCTCCTGACCTCTCATGCCTTCACACTCAGACTGAATTACACCACTGGCTTTCCTGTTTCTCCAGCCTGCAGATGGCAGGTCATAGGACTTCTTGGCAGATAGTGATTCTGTTTCTCTAGAGAACCCTGACTGACACAGGGACTTCTTGTTTCCAAAAAATAGTAGACTGAGTTAATGCAAATCAATTACTCACTACAAATAACCATAGAAACTCCAGATGAAATACAGCAAAAAACTAGCGTAAGCAAGTAGCTGGGTGCAAGACAAAATAAGGCAAAGTCTTCTTTTTCCCTGGTTAAAACAAGGGGAAATATAAATCCAAAGTGGAAGGGTAGCAGGTTGCTCAACTTCAGGGAGATCTTATTCTAGATAAATGGCATTCCTGGAATTAAACTGATAGGTGTCGACAGGAGTGATACCATGCTGGCACATAGATCTTAGAAGCCGCAGGCTGAGGTTTTCCAGCTCTAGAGGGAGCAGAAGCTATGTGTATTCATTTTCTGTGGCGGCTGTGACACACCTGATAACTGAAAACAACAAAAAATGTATTCGCTCATCATTCTGAAGCCAGAAGCCTGAAATCAGGGTGCCAGCAGGCCACGCCCCCTCAGAAGGCTCTGAGTGGAAATCTGCTCTTGGCCTCTTCCAGCTTCTGGTGACTGCAGGTAGTGCTTAGCTTATAGATGTATCACTCCAGTCTCTGCCTGTGTCTGCACAGTACCTCCTCCTCTCTGTCTGCGTCTTCTACTGTTCCATCTGTCTCAAGTCTCCCCCTGTTTCTCTCTTACAAGGAAACTTATCAATGGATGGAGAGCCCGCCTAATTATCCAAGGTGATCACCTCAAGATCCTTAACTTAATCACAAATGCAGGGACAGTTTTCCACATAAGGCAATAGTCACAGGTTCCAGGGATTAGGACAGATATATCTTTGGTATATCTTCGGGCCGATCACTTAGCCAATTATACTACAGTCTTAACCTAAGACACAGGAGCTGGGAAGTCACCTCCACATAAGGCGAGAAGCCTCAAAGCATCACCCAATCTGTGGGGGCAGGGGAAGGGGTGGGCAAAAAGAATTAGAAAAACTCTACACAGCAAGTTAAAAACTGACAAGAAATTTTGCTGTCTACTCCAGGTTCTAGGTGGGGAAGAAATAAACACCTACTAAGAAAAATATGAAAAATAGACATGCCAAGGCCACATCACATGTGGGTGTAATATACAAATGTATGCTTAGAGGTGGTATGAATCACAAAGCTAGAAGTTGACATAATTTTTCCAGAACCCAGGAAAACCATTATTCACTACAGACGCAACTGTAAAAATCACTCTATAAGGACACATACACAGTTCAGGGAACACAGAAGTCCCGCAGAAGTTATTTTGCTTCAAGAAAACCGGACGACCTAGGTCCCAGTTTTAAATGTCCACCTGGTCTGTGACATTACAAAGCAGTGTGGGCCCTGGTTCCCTATTTTTATAATACAGCCTCTGCCATGCCCCAGGATAGGCATCCTAGGTATATCATGCAAAATTAAAAGGCTATGTATAGAAAGATGCCATTTATAGGGGCACCTGGGTGACACAGTTGGTTAAGCATCCAACTCTTGATTTCTCCTCAGGTCATGATTTCACGGTTCATGAGTTCGCATCCCACATCAGGCTCAGTGCTGACAATGCACAGCCTGCTTGGGATGCTCTGTCCCCCTCTCTCTCTGTCCTTCCCTTGCTAGTGTGTGCTCACTCTCTCTTTCTCTCTCTCTCTCTCTCTCCTCAAAATAAATAGAGATTTTTTTAAAAAGAAAGATACCATGTATAGATATACATACAAAAATACAAACCGCATATAATGATCACATTTCTGTGCACATTATCCCTTTAACACAACATGTACAACTGTAAAAGTTGAAAGGTTCTTCTGAGTAACTTATCTGGTTCGGATACATTTGGAAGAGATTGTTCTGTGCCATAGGACACAAGAACAGCAATATAAATGTGAGCATTTGTCACCTTTAAACATCAAATGAAAAGATTTTTCATATTCAGAAACTGACTGACATTCCCCCTAGAAAGTCATTTCCAAATACCCTTTAAAAAGTGAATGTGTAATGGAAAATTTAACTTTCCTGTTCACAGCTTCATGCCACTGTATTTCCTTACTTTTGAAAATCAATAGATGTTATTAATCATTTCTTTCAATAAACAGCAACTTCAGATGTCTTAAAGGTGAACTACAAAGTTTGGGAAGTGTACTCAAGGAAGAACGCACCCACTTGTGTGGAAAAACTATCCCATGAGTTACAGATAATCACAGGCATTTTTAGTTATTCAAAGATTATTACCATGTCTCCTGGGGCTCCAGTTAGAGACCTCAGTCTGCAGATGTATAACAATAAACCAACATAACCCTCGAATAACAGATAATAAAATCATTGTAAGTCAGACTCTTTCCTTTCTTTAGGTTTGAGACACAGGGAGAGAGCACAAGCTGAAGAGGGGCAGAGAGAGGGAGAGAGAGAGAATCCCAAGTGGGGCGTGCACCGTCAGCACGGAGCCTGACGCAGGGCTTGAACTCACCCATGAACCGTGAGATCATGACCTGAGCCAAAATCGAGAATTGGATGCTTAACCAACTGAGCCACCCAGGTGTCCCATTTGTAAGCCAAACTCTTGAACAAGGACTTTGCTCTCTGAACCATAGCCCAGGGACAGGAATATTTGGGGGGTTATTACTACTATGCTTAATATCTTTCTCCTTTTTGTTTAGTTCACATCCTCATAGTTAATGTGGTAATGCCGTAGTCAGGAGGGCAGACAAGTGCCACTAAAAGAAGAGGTGCTCTTTTCCCAGAGTGAGAGGATCAGAAAGTGGATCGCAGGAGAACTTCTGCAAGACAGTACCCACTTTACTCTAGAGAGTCCCTGTCTTGTCCACACCGAGACTGCAATTTATTTAGAAGCATCAAAGATTAATTTCAGCAGAAGAATTTGCAATGGTTCTCAAACTGTAGCATGCATCAGAACCCTCTAAAGAGCATGTTAACAAAACACAGCTGGTTAAAACCCACCCCCAGAGTTTCTGAGTCAGTCTGGGGCAAGGCTTGATCATTTGCATTTTTTTAAGTTTCTTTATTTATTTTTGAGAGGGAAAGAGTGTGTGAGCAAGGGGAGGGGAGAGACACAAAGAGACGGAGAATCCCAAGCAGGCTCCGTGCTGTCAGCACAGAGCCTGGCGCGGGGTTCAATCCCACAAACCATGAGCCAAAAATCAAGAGTCAGACGCTTCACCGACCGAGCCACCAGGTGCCCTGATAATGTGCATTTTTGACAATCCCCAAAGTTTCTGATTCAGTAGGTCCGGGCTGGGGTGACAATTTGCACTTCTTTCAAGTTCTCAGGTGACGTTCGTGCTATTAATGCAAGGACTCCACTTTGAGAATGACTAATTTCAAGCAAGAAGCTTTTGACTAGTCATCAATAACTCTTTAGAGCAAATGCCCCTTTTTTGTCATGGTCCTCAGTAAAACCACCATTGGAATGAAGACTGCAGGCGATCCCCGGTACCAAAATGCTAAAGAGCAAATGTAGACACGTATTGTAAAGACAATAATGACGGCAGTGATGACGACTAGCCCTGTTATTACAAAGCAGGCACTCTCTCGAATCCTCCTAGCAACACTTTAAGGTATCTATTATTTTTATCCCGTTTTTCAGAGAAAGAAACTGAAGCCTGGCTCTTTCTGAGCACAAAACCTGTATTTTTTCCACTCTACCTGACTCGTAAAAAAATAACAAGATTATGACCAGCATCCCTAGTGAAAGTTTTTAAAAATCAGCTTCCAAGTGACAAGGTATTACTGGTGTATCCTAGAATAGCACAAAAAGGGGTACCGGTGTATTATAACTAGTATTGACTGATGACCGGTGAAAACAAATAGTTCAGTATACCTGTATAAAGTTGCCCCCAATGTTATTGTAGCTCTCTCCTCTAATTCTTTTAGTTATTATACTTCTCAGACCCCAAGTTAAAGAATTCTCCCAGATAATATTAAAGGTCTAGACAATACAACAGGCTCGATCCCAGGGCCCTATGAAAGATTAGCTTTGTTGGGGTAAACCAAATTATCAGGTCTTTATAGAATGTGTGCCCGGCAGAGCTCGGTGCCATCTGAGTGGATTATAAAAGCCCTGCTTGTGTCTATTGGAAGCAGCATCTGTAGCTTGGGGAAGTGAAGTGAAGTCAGCTCTAATCAAAACAAAGCTTCTTCTTTCCTCTCATTTATGTTCGTGGGCAGAAGCAATCGGAATTATTGAACGCAAGCCAGATTACGGTTGACTAAAGACAGCTGTCTTTCTCTAGTGCTAATCGGTAGAGATAAGTGTACTGTCAGCTCAGGACATGTGGATGGGGCAGTTGAACAATTCTGAAGAAAATGCCGTGGCACCAGTCACATGTGACTTATGTATGGAGAAGGTAGGAAGAAACAAAGAAAGCGCAAAGGGCGTGTGCAATAGAGCTCCCGTTTAATTAGAAATTCTTTGCAGCCTGGGTTAACATTTTGGGGTAACCTTTAAGAAGTAGCCAGTGCTAAAATGAGGCACCATCTTTCGGTAGATGGAAGGAAAACAACTTGAGAGCAGAAATAGACTCTTCAGTGTGCATTAATTTATTCAGCTCGGGAGGAGGCGGAATCACCTCCAACTAGGGCAACTCCAAGTTGTAATTAAGAGTAACTCTCCATGCTGTGGGCTGAGTGGCATCTGGTGCCTATCCTGGAATCCAAACGAGTCATGAGTAAGACACTTTAATTAGTGCACAAACTCCATACTCCATTTTGCATTGCTGGATCTCCAGAATAGGGCAAGAGGCCAAGTTTTGACACTTACCCTTTTTTCCAACTTAAAAAAGCATGCTTCTCTTTCTCCAAAAAGATGTGATATTCCCCTTTCTCTTTGGGTGGCATGCCAAAGAAAGGCTTTCACATTTCAAATACTTATTGATTGAACTGATTTATGAATAAAAGGAGATAGAGGCAAATTATTAGATGGGGTTTCCCCCTGCTGCTTACGATTTGATTTGAAAATGTTTTTGCATCTAAGCCAAAACAGCCCAAGTCTGCCGTCTAGAGCCGGTCTCTTCCCCCACAGAAAAATCTAGCAGTTTCCTCTGAGCCCCTGTCACACTATGGCTTTAGTCAGAAAATGGAGACTAGCTCCCTGTGCAACAGCCAGGTGAAGAAATCAGGGCAGAGTGACACTTTTCAGATGGAGCTGAGTCCCACTCCTGGGGAAATTTTCATACTCAAAACTGAAAAGACACCATAAACCCTGTTGAGATATGCTACACAGGGCTAGGAGTAAAGGCACCTGGGTTTTAGGGGCAACTCTGCCCCTTACTATTTACTCTAAGCTAATTTATACTGAGCATACTTTGCAAAGGATTTGAGGCAGCAGCCAAACATTCACTGCATGTCTTGGACAATGCTTTTCAGCTCTCTGGGCCACGAGGCTCTTTATCAGTCCCTGTGACTAGACGGGGCATGCTCTACGGACACTTCCAACATTAAATCTCTCTGATCAATTATCACCATCGCCAAAGATGATTTATATTTGCTCAGCAATTTGGAACTTAACTTTCATACACATCATCCTTTCACTGACCCTTACAAGTATCCCAGGTGGCCGTCATGACAGGTGAGAAAAGAGATCATCAAAAAGGTCAATAACAACTAATTATTATTTGTCAGAGTCATACTCCAGGTTTTCTTCTGGTTTCTTTCCACAACACCCCTGAAAGTGTGAAAGATATAACAGACGACGGATGATTCTACGAGAAGGTAAGTTCTAGTAATCTTCGCCTCATCACTTACTGACTGAACTTGGTATCCTCATTAGCTTAATAAGAATGCCGGACTAGAATATTTTAGTGTCCCTTCCAGTTTCACCACAAAATCTATGAAACACAGAGCAAGTGACTCAGCATCATATCAACCCCTGATGTGGTCCTTGCCTTGATAAACTGCCTGCTACAAAATTCCAAATCTGTACAAAATGGGGACCACTCTTCGCTCTCACCGGAATAATAGCTGTTACATCTACCACTGAGTCTGTGACTCTCTGTAATCTAAGTTACTTAGTATCTTAGCATCTGAGACACTAAGTTGCACCTTCTAGAAGAGGCTTCCTCCACTTACCTACCTCTCCCCACCCCAGCTCCCGGTGTCTGTGCTACACTTTCTAAGCACCTGCCCATCTCAACCTCAGCTTCACGCCATCACTCAAAGCTAGTTGCTCCCCTTCCCCACCATCCAAATAACATTTTTTTCCCTCTCTTTTACAACCTGTGAGTTTGGCAGAGTTGGTGAAGGTCTATTTTGCTGTCACTCTGGCACATATGAAACCGGAAAGTTCAGATGTGAGCTGGCTAATGGAACCCAGGTAACAAATGCTGGTGTTAACATTAAAAAAACACTTCTACGCAGTGACTAACACCTCAGACACTGTAGATTTGTTCCGGAGAGATCTAAGGCCTCTTCTTCACTTCTCCATGTCTCCAACAAAAGAGTTTTATGGGTTACCTGAAGGCAAGTCAGATTATTCAAGGGGAAACAAAAGAAAACAAGAGGGGGAGAAAAACAAAAACAAAACAAAACAAAAACAGGGTAATGGGGCATTACTGCCTTTACTTATCACAGTGATTTCCCATATCCTGACACTTGGACCCACTGACACCCACCCCAGGAGTTTTCTGATATTTACAAAAACAAGACAAATGCTGGGACTCTGGATTATTGGAATATTCTTTTCCAGCATTTTAGTCATCTGAGAAAGCCCCAAATTTACCAATAAGTAGGCCTACTCTTGGATTCCCGCCACTTACGTACACACACACAGACATACAATGACAGCTTTTAACCAAACCGTCAGTACCAATCACTGCCATGTACCTTGTGTATGCACAGCCATAACCAGCCACATCTTGCCTATAGCTTAGTAATGGGACGGAACTGCCGGGATGTCAGGGTCTGGCCTGGCCGAGAGCAGCACTTCTCACCTTCAGCACCTGAGATATTCTTTGAACATCTCCCAGCCAAGGGCTTAAATTGATACCAAATCCTCAGGGATCATTTACAACCTAAGAATAAAACCTTGCACTGACATTTCCCTGGCCCATCTCTGCTTATATCCAGAGTGCACCGCCACGTAGATACAACCACCCTTTCTCTTCCTCCCTCCATAGCAATGGTCTCTTCTCAGAAAACTTAGTCCAGGCCAAATCACAATTTTTGTAACTCTGAGCAAGATTCTAATCCATTCCCCCAAATCACCACCACCTACACTTCCACGCAGCTGGCAAATTGCTAAAACTCGGCCCCCATTTGCTACTTCCTACCTCAAACACTGTCAGAGTCTGATAAAATAGACCCAGCCACCTCCACCTGGCATTTAATTTTCTCTACGATCTTCCCAAACCAATCTCGTCTCCCACTCAATGCCCTGCTGCTTTCCAAACTCCAAGCCTTGCTCATTACAGTCCCCGGGGCATAAGCTTTTCTCAGCTCTACTTGGAAAAGCCTCCTGTTTGTGAAGCCTCCGCTCAAATGCCTTCTCCTCTAAGAAACTTTCCATAACTGCCCTGTCATCCAGCACTCTTAGTTTATGCAAAATTAATACCTCCCTCTTTTTTTGTTACCGTTTCTAAATCTCTTGTCGTCTGCTACACACAGTATAATTATTTGAGAATCTGCTATGTCACTTTTTGCTAGATTTGGTGGTATAACTGCTGGCGTTCACATTTTCCACGGGACCTAGGACCATACCTTACACATTGTCTGTGTTAATAAACAGGTACTGAGTTAGACTATTCTCTCCTGGATATCCATTATTCTACATGACGAGCCTTATTTTTCCTCACATGAATAACGAGTTCTTGTAAAGATGGACAACGTTTTTCAAAAATAGAAAGGGGTTGGGTGCTGTGCTCACTTTACTAGGTTATATCAGGAACACATTGTCATGAATGGCTTCAAGAAAAGCATCAACAGAGATACCCTAGGACCCAAATATTACTAGTTTCCAAGTCCAATCTCTGACACAGTACAGAAATTTCATTTCATCATCCCTTAATATTCTCAGTGATGGGACACACTATCTCATACTGCTACTTTAGAAAGTGAAACTGTAAGTGACCCAATTTTCCTTCATTGGAGGCAAAGGGTAAAAGTGGCTCCTCTCTGAACAGTTAGCCTGAGAATAATTTATGGAAGTTAATTAAACCCAAGCCTAAGCCTGATATTTTCTATTTTTAAAGGGGCAACCAATTATTTACTCATTCATTTCCTTTGATGTGCATTGCAGCACTTTTAAGTACATTGTCAAATGTCAAGCAGAGGTGAGTGGCAGCCTGGAATTAAAGCGGTCCCTCTATGCCTCAGGCTTAGCTTCGCGTGGTCTGCTGGGCACCGTGACTTAGAAATGGAGCTCTGTTATGCTCTGATGCTCTACATTTTTTTTTCAGATTTCATTTTAATAACTTTATTGACACGTCAAGGTAGACAAAATTGTCAAAGGTGATATCAAATGGCCAAATAAATCAAAGCTTGATCTAGCCTCATTTCCCATTACTTTACCGTCTATTTCTAACATAACCAGGGTCCATTCACAAATCTCTGATGCTTTGCAAATGTCAGACAGACTTTCAGTGTCTCCTTGAAGATTCTTCCTATCAAGTTATGGAACATATGCCTCTATTATTTCATATCTGGGAGTTTGGTCTTTAAACACTAGCCTGTAAGGAAATATATTCACAACTGTGGCTCTGCTTCTCACATCGTTGTGCATGGAAATTTTACAGGGTTAGAAAATGTGAGTGACCACTTTCCACTCCTACCACCATGGCAGACATCGCTCATTAGCCACAGCCCATATATTGAGTGTCTTCAGAGAAACAGAACCAATGGAAGCTATATACATAATGAGATTTATTATAAGGAATCGGCTCATGTGATTATGGAGGCGAGAAGTCCCAAGATCTGTAGGGTGAGCCCCAGAGAGCCAGTGGTTCACCTCCCATCTGATTCCAAAGGCCTGGGAACCAAGAAAGCTGATGGAGTAGCTCCAGTACTAAGGCAGGCAGTCTTGACACCCAGGAAGAGCCAGTGTTTCAGGCCAAGTCCAAAAGCAGGAAAAAGCTGATGTCCCAGTTCAAAGACAGTCAGGCAGGAGGAATTCTCTCTTACTCAAGGGAGGCTCAGCACTTTTGTTCTATTCAGGCCTTCAACTAATTGAATGAGGCTTACTTACATTAGGGAGAGCAACCTGCTTCACCCAGTCTGCCAATTTAAATGTTAATTTCATCCAAAAACACCCTCACAGAAACCCCCGGAATAATGTTTAACCAAATATCTGGACACCCCATTGCCCAGTCAAGTTGACACATGAAATCAACCATCACAGCCCTCTTTCCCAATGAGCCCAGACAAGCTTCAGCATTCATCAGGACTGTGCCCCACTCAGTCACTCCCAATCAACCAGAGTTGGAACAAGAGCTAAAGCTATTTGCTATTTCAGAGTCTAGTAAAAAGTCATACTAGGTCACTGAAAAGAATCATAAGAGCACTAGAGCTGGTCAGATCTATGGTTCATTAAGCTCAATATCCTATTATAGAGGCAACTACAAAGGAAGGACCGAGGGAGGGATCAGTGTCCTCGCTGACATCAACCTTAAAAGCTATCTCCCCTTGGTACTTCTAATGGATCTGCAGCTCATAAAATTTAGCCAAGGCCATTTTGAATTCTAGTTCGCAAATGAGTAATAACTAAGCCAGCAGAAGTCTACAGGACTGATAGATACTGCATGGAGACTTCTTAACACCCTCGATGTACAAGTTTGAGGTGCATGGTGCTTGCATTTTGTTTTTTTGCATTTTTATTTACAAATCCATTCTTTCCAGATTCATAATTCCCCTTGCAGAACCTATAGACACATAATATTTTTGCCCCTTCAGAGCCAAACCATAAGAGACTCTTAAAAACTGAGACTAAACTGAGGGTTGGTGGGGGGTGGGAGGGGGGGGAAAGTGGGTGATGGGCATTGAGGAGGGAACCTGTTGGGATGAGCACTGGGTGTTGTATGGAAATCAGTTTGACAATAAATTTCATATAAAAAAATAAAATTGAGAGATTTCTTAAAGAAAAAAATATTTTTTTCCCCTTCATGGTTATGACCAGGTACTGAGTACCTACTGTGAGTGATATAAGTTATTTCATTTGCAATTTCCCAATTACACACCACACACACGTGTGCACACAAACACACACACACGTGGGATGCTTTTGTCTCATGATAGCCTTGTGACTCCCTGTCTTAGGTACTTTGGTCTTTAGTCTTTATTAAGTAGCCACTTTCCAATGAAGCCTTCTGAACCACCCTATCTAAAGGGACAAATCATCCCTCCCATTCCTAATAGTCATTTTCCCTTTCCTGCTTTATTCTCTTTAGCACTTAAAGCAATCTAACAGTCTGTATTGGACTTCTTTTTCCTATTTACTATTTTTATCCATCACTAGAATGTAAGTGGATGGAGACTTTTGTCTGTTTTGTTCATCGCTGAACTCCCAGCAACTAAAACAATGCCCACTACACAGTAGGCATTCAGCAGATCTGTGAAATAAATCAATGGATAAACAATCTGAGATAAGTATCATTCTTACCATTTTACTGATGATAAGGACACACAAGTGCAGAAAGATCAAGAAACTTGCTCGAGGTCATAAATACGTCCCCCAAAATGAAATGACAGAAAAGAGAGGGAGGGAGAGAGAGAGAAATTACCCTAAAAATCTTTCTGTGACTTTGGAAAACAGTTGCAGTCGGTGGACCATAGACGTACTTTTCATGCATCTCATGCGCATGTGTGGGCTTAGCGTGTGTCCCCAGGCCTTTGTTAACTCTCTAGGGACTAGCAGGTCTCCTCCCAGAGTCTATCTGTAAAGTGCGCCTTAACCAAAGGCAGCAGCAAATCTATTCCAGGCAGGCAAAAATCAGGTTAATTTCATTCAACTCCATAACGCAAAGATTTGCCTTTGTACAGTTCCTAACTCTTTTCTTAGTGTGCTTTCACACAGACTTAATTTAACATCACCTCTGTGGAGCGGACTGGACCGGTACTATAGTATCTCCATTTCACAATACAGAAAACGATATCCAAGCAGCCACGCGTTCTGCTCACGATCATACATCAGGTGGCAAGACGTCCCCACTGGCCTCTCTGAAAAGCCATCTTTGCCGCCTTCCGGGTCCCGACCCGGGTCGCCTTGCAACCAACCGCCTCCGCCACCGCAACTTTAGGGCCAGAGCCCTCCAGCTCTCGCTTTCTCTTTAATCCGCGTGCCCCGCGGTGTCAGGCGCGGCGGTGGGCACCAGCTCGGAGATGACCACCGCGCACTTAGGGGAGAGGGAGGTTGTGCGGGAGGCAGAGCAGAAGAGAAGCACCTGCCGGTGGGAGCGCTCAGAGGAAGGTGGGCGCAGGAGGCCTGCAGTGAGGGAGACGCGGGAGCAAGAGGATGGAGGGGAAGACGAGGCGGCCGAGGCAGCTACGCGCACAGGGCAGCGGAGGATGACGAGAAGGTGACGTCCACCCCGAGAAGCAGAAGTCCGGCGAGGATGACTAGACAGCAAAAAAGGAAAAGTTGGATTTAACAAAAACAGAGGCCACCGTGACCTATTTGCCCTCCGCCTCCCGTGTCAGACTCTCAACGCGGTCACCTGCGAGTGGATGGTCCCGCAGGAGACAGAGCCCTGCCACCCAAAGCCACCACGGGAATCTCCGGGGGGGGGGGGGGGGTGGCAGGGATCAAAACTTCCAAGGCCCTGCTTTCTCCCTTAAAAGTACTTTACAAGTGAGGAAAATGTGTTTGTATTTTTTATTTACATTTTGCATTTTGATCCATACTGTCAGGGGTCAGTCATTTTTAATGATCTCGGATGATCAAACCAGGCTCGCGAGCCTTCTCTGTGCTGCTTCTGACTCTCATGGTGTGCTCCTGTTCATTATCATCTCAAAGGAGAAAAGAAAAACGGGGTAAAAAAAAAAAAAAAAGCAAAAAAAACAAACAAATACAACAACAAAATCTTATTCCAAGAATTCCACTTTTTTGGTGAATGTACTTATCTGCACTATAGGAGCTGGTTTGTAGGAGATGGTTAAAAAGGCCAAGATAAAAGGTTTCTTTTTTTTTTTTTCTTTTTCGTCTGTGAAGTTGCTGTTTGTTTATTTATTTGGCGTGTTTGATGTATGTGTGAAACAAAGTTGGCCAATAATAAACCAGAATTTTTTTTGCGGAGGTGTTCTAAAACAAACAGCAACCAAAAAAATGACAGGACAGCACTGAAGCTGGAATCAGACAAGGCATGTACTTGAATCCGACAGTATTAAACCCATACTTTGCTGCTTCTAGCTGTGAAGCTGAGAGAGGTTAATTAACCTCTCGGAATCTCCATTTCTCTATCTACAAAATAGGGACGCTACCCCATCACAAGGCAATTGTAAGACATAAATGACATGATGTAGCCAACTCAGTAAGCCCAGTGGCAGGGACATAATCCCTGAATGTCACCTCTCATTCCTGTCCCTGCCCTGATCCCCTGCTTTTCCCCCTGCTTCCTAGCCCAATATGCTTCCAACTGGAACAATTATATAACTCTGAAAGGAGACAAATTTTTTTTTTTTTTTTTACGGACTTATTTTAAAGGCTGGTACACATTTCGGTGAATTTATCAGTAACTCAGTCAGAGAACTCAAGACCCAGTAGGGTACTTCAGAGTCTAAATGCCAGATGTACTTCTCGGAGGCCAAAGCATGTGTGATTAGAGGTGGGAGCAGCTACTGACTTTCCCAAATAAAATCTAAGATGCTGTGGTTTCGTGGAGGGCCCCCTGTGACAAGTATTTTTCACTATAAAAATGCAGTTCCTTGCTAGCAGGATTCCAGTACCCTCAATGTGCTGCAAAAGAACGGCCAGTTTTATAGTTCATTGAACAGACCCATTTTGATATTAATTGGCGTCCTCTCCTCCTCTGTCTGCAGTGTTTATATGGACAGTATACCCTTCAATAAAACATGCTTAACAACAGGGATCCAGTGCTACAGCACTGGTGACAATGTTTAGGTGAAAGCATGGAGTTGGTTACAAGCACATAACATTGCTGGGTGGTAAAATTTGAGGCCATGTTGAAAAGCCAAAGGACTCCGATTATGGTTTCCCAAATCAGACTCCACTGCTCGATTCTTGGGAAAGCTGTTGTTTCTCTGGTGCGGTGGAGATGGGAGTTCTCATCGCTAGGCACACCACCCAGTATACTCAGTGTGCATTTGACATCCACTGACACCATCTAAAGGGACTTTGCTAGGTTGGTAACCTAGTCAACAGATATAATAGGCAAACTAGTATTTTTACTGTTTCTGATCACCATAATACATCACTCTTATTTTAATTTTTTTTAATGTTTATCTATTTTTGAGAGAAAGAGAGCACAAGTGGAGGAGGGGCAGAGAGAGAGGGAGACACAGAATCCGAAGCAGGCCCCAGGCTCTGAGCTGTCAGCACAGAGCCCAATGAGGGGCTCGAACTCACGAACCCTGAGATCATGACCTGAGCTGAAGCCAGACGTTTAACCGACTGAGCCACCCAGGTGCCCCGGTATCTTACTCTTAATACAACAGCAAAAATAACCCCAAAGAAGGGCGCCTGGGTGGCTCAGTTGGTGAAGCATGCGACTCTTGATTTCAGCTCAAGTCATGATCACAGGGTCATGGGATTGAGCCCCACATCAGGCTCTGAACTGAGCATGGAGACTGCTTGGGATTCTTTCTCCCCCTCTTCCCCTCTCAAGCTCCTCCTCCTCCTCCTCCTCCTTCTTCTTCTTCTCTCTCTCTCTCTCTCTATATATATATATATCCATATATACATATATCTTTTTAAACAATCCCAAAGGGAACAATTATATTAAGAAAAGAAACGTAAGCCATCAATTGCTTTATGGTTAAACCTTAACTTTTGCTTATGAACACTGACAAAGCTAATCAAGCTTTGTGCTTGACATGACTTTAGGCCAGTTTGCCTAGGACAGCCGGGCCCAGAACTCCCTCTCTGTCACTGCCTGCTCCAACTCAGGCCCACACCCCATCCCATGTGCCTGACCACAAACATTTCCTGCCATAACTTGCCTGTTATTGCCATATCTGGGCAGTTTATTAAGTTGTAAGACCTTCCCTGGCAGTTTTTGGCACTCCTCTTCCTCTTTCCATAGTCATCTTTTCCAGGCTATGAATATAAAGGCTTTTACTCACCTACCCCATCCCTGGGAAGCATCTGGCTGGGGTTCTGAGCATCTTCTTATTACAGGAGATCACCCTCCTCCCCCACTCAGTAAAGTATTTCCCTACTAACATGTGTCCAGACTCTTTTTCCTTTTTTTTTTTTTCTTTGACAACAGTAATACGTGACTAGTGTCTCCTTCTCTGATTCAAAATCTCACACTGACAGTTTCATCAAATATAAGCACAAAAACAAACAGCGCACTCACTCCCCTGGTTATTGGGTTAATTCACTCTGATTCACCACCAGGCTCTAAGCTGAGAAAAGAAACTATATCTTGACTTTCTTCTTCATTTTATCTCAGTGTCTAGCAAAAGGCCAAGTACAAAGTAGATATTCAGTGTATGCCTCTTGAATGAATTAGCAAATTCCTTCCAATCAATGTTACTTGTTCACCATTGGTCATGTACCAGGCACTGTTCTTTGTGCCAGAGATGTGTCATAAACCAAACAAGCAGAGACCCCTGCCCCGGTGGAGCTCACACTATAATAAATACAATGAATAAAATTATAAAGGATATTAAATGAGACAAGCCAAGGGCTCAGGGGGACAGGATGAGAAGGATCAGGAACTGGGACATACAGATAGAATAGTCGCCATTTTAAATAGGATGGTGGGGCAGCTGGGTGGCTCAGTTAAGCTTCCGACTTTGGCTCAGGTCGTGATCTCACAGTTCAGGAGTTCCAGCCCCATGTCAAGCTTTGTGCTGACAGCTGCAGAGCCTACTTGGGATTATCTGTCTCCCTCTCTCTCTGTCCCTCCCCCACTCACTCTCTGCCTCTCTCTCAAAATAAATAAATAAACATTTTTTTTTAAATAAAAAGTGAAATAAACAGGATGGATAGGGTAGCCTGGAGGGAAAAGAGACAATTACACAAAGACTGTAAGGAGGTGGGGAAGGTAGCTATCCAAAAATCTGGTAGAAGATTGTTCCAGAAAGGAGGAACAGGTGGTGCAGAGGCCCTAAGGCGAGAGTGTCCCCACCGTATTTGAAGAACAGGAAGGAGACTGACTCATGAGGCTGAGGCTAAGTGGGTGGGGAGCGTAGGGGGTGAGATGCAACAAAAGGGTAGATCACAGAAGGCTGCATAGATCATTGTAAGACTCTGGCTTTTACTCTGAATGAAATAAAGCTCTAGTGCAGGCTTTGTGCAGAGGAATGACGTGATTCACTTGCATTTTCAAAGGACCACCCTGGCTGCTATGTTGAGAATAAACTAGAGGGAGAAACGGCAGTAGCAGCAGGGAGACTACGTGGGAGGCTCTTGTAATAACCCAAGCGAGATACGGTGGTGGCTCTGGCCAAGGTGACGGCTGGAGAGGTGCAGAAACATGGTTAGATTCTAGAGATAGTTTGAAGATAAAAACAAGCAGATTTCTGGAAGTGCACAGGCACCTATTAATATTTGCATACAGGAACAGATTCAAGTTATCACTCTAATGACATGCTTTTCGTTTGTATTCCAACTTGAGAAAGGGATAGCATGAATTGGCATAAAATCCTGGTTCTATCTACAGGAATGTATTGAGTATGTAAATATCATCCAAGATACAAGTCAAAGTGGAAAGGAGAATTTTTTTAAAGGTTGAAAACTTCACTACTGAGCAATGCACTAAAAGCTCTAGGCATTTGGGCTGAGCCAAGCTTCCGCTCTAGCGGGCAAATTAGTGGATTTCCCTAGGCAATGCCCCCCTTTGGATAGGGGTCTTAGCCAGATCCACATTTTAACTAATCAGAGCCTTAACTCTTTCTCTTCTGTCTCTTAGGTGGCCTCCCCTTCCTTGGGGCCCCTCAACATACTCTGAGCATTTATAAGCCCTTATTTGGGATTCAGGTGTTGGTTTCATTTCCAATGTTCTGTATAAAGGAGCTCCTACTTGGAAAATCCAGGCATATATACTTTTTTTTAATAAATATCACAGGCAATTGGAAATGCATTCAAGGAAATGGAGGCCGAGTTCAATGGATTGGCCATGTGGAAGGGGAGTATAGAAGGTTAAGTACTACAGAGAAAATCGCTTCTGTGATACATCTCTCCAGACGCCCTTGCACCCGGGCCATTCTGTGTCAGGCTCCACCTTCATCCATGCTTGGACCTTTCTGGCTGGGAGGGCCACTGGAGAGCAGCCTCCTGGAGTCTATTCATTCTGAGACACTTCTTTAGGAAATAAGCTGACAAAAGATCTCCAGTTCTAAGATTTATGCTGGTGGGAAACAGTAATGCATTTCAATGAGGAATGATATATCCCAAAACATCATTTTTTTTCATTACACTGAGGTACAAAGTTACTATATTTATTAGATTTTTTAAAAGTCATAAACCATTTAGAGCCATTATCTTACAGACAGATTTGGAAATGTCATACAAGGCTTCCATAGGTATAAATTAATACACAATCTTCACTTCAAGTGAAACCTTTAGGCTCCCCAGTGAGAAGCAAAATCATATTTTAACAGAACGCCACATAGATTTCGAAGTGTCTTAGGTTTTGCTCACTAGAATTGCAATTCTTCACCAAGAATAAAGCATAATTCTTTGACAATAGAGAGGCAGAAAGCACAGTCTCTCTGCATATTCTTCTATAATGTGTGAATACAAAATATTCCTACTTATATTCTTTAACTGAATCCTTGTGACAACTCTGTCATACAGGGGTTATCACTCCCATTTTACAGCTAAAGAAACTGAGGCTGAGAGAATTTAAGTGACTTCCTCAAAAGTGCAAAAGAGATAGAGTAGAACCCAAGTATGTCAGACTCTGTATCTTTGCCATCAACTTCTCTAAGGTGGTCCAGGGGTCCATAAATGTAGTTTTGTGATACCTATCTGGCAATATATCCCTTGAGAGACTTCAACACGCTTGCTATGCTACACCTGGGACCTAACAGCCTCTAAGAGAGGGAACAGAGTATATTCCATTTGTCCCTCCAGATTTACTCCCCACCCTCTTCACTCTGCTGTGTTCATGAGAACACATATTTGTGTAGACTCCATCACCAGGCTCCCTTGCCCCCTAGTTTTGCACTGGGTTTGGTCAAAGGCAAGGAAGGAAGAAGAATGAGCTGGGGTATTTGTCCCTTTGGCTCCTTCCCTGCAGGGTCACCACAGATGGTCTTCATCCTTCAAATAGAGACTACAGCTCCTGTCAGAAAACTCCCCGTGTTTCCAGATACTGATAACCTCTCCACCCTCTCTCTTTTTCAAGGTTAGGGATGGGAAGAGTAAGAGGCAGTTACTAGCCCCATGGTTCTGCACTACCCCTCATAATTTTCTACCTCCCCACCCCACTTTTCTAAATAATTCTCTTATTAAATTCTCCATAAATTATCCAATTTAAGTGTGCCATCTGTTGCCTGCTGAGACCCTAAGTGACACAGAGGGTTTCTTGGTGATTTTGCTATCATAAAAGGGATTAGTGGCTAAATTCCTCTGGACAATAATTCCTAAGCAAATGCTCCATTAATGAGAAAAGGCCGGTGTTGATACAGAGGAAACAAAGACAAATGGCGTGCAGTGATGTAAGTTTCACAAATGTGGTGGATCATGCCAGGGTCTGACTGACGGGGCGTGGTAGTCACCTGTGAGGTAACAAACTCGAACAAGGGCAGAGTGACTAGCCAACCCATATCTACTTCTCAGGCTGGCCTCCCCACGTGCCCAGGACAACTGGTCAATGTCTCCTGTTCGGAGAAGCAGAGGACCACACAGTGATAATATTAAAATAAACAGTTACTATGCCAGCTCTCTCATGTACCTCATGACAGAACTTATACATAGTTGAACTTGAGGATCAGAGAGGATAAGTAACTCAGTCATGATCACACAGCTAGCAAGTGTAAGAGCCAAAGTGTGAAAGTGTAAAAGTTCTCTTCCTACTACAAAGTAGGAATGAGCTTTCCTGCTACAAATCTCATTAGATTGCTCATCCCAGAACTCTGGTTTCACAGCTTGACTCGTATATAAAACTTGTTTCTGACACTGCTTCCCACTCTGGTTGGGTTCCTTGCCCACATTTGCTACTTCCGTTTCCCTTATCTTACAATATAGCTTCGGTTCTCCATTTCCATCATTAGAGCCAATGATTAGTCCATCAAGCCACCATTTTCATCACTGGACACACACCCCTCACTCAGAGGGGTTCTACAATGGCTCTCAAATACAGTATCTGCTTCCTATAGGTTTTGTTTTGGTTTGGGTTTGGTTTTTTTTTTTTTCCTAAGTCAACATTGTTGAAACCAAAACCCCTGTCAGACACAGGTTGTATTCTTTAAAACATTTTTTATTGTTCATTTTTTATTTTTAAGAGAGAGAGAAGAGAGAGAGCATAAGTGGGGGAAGAGCAGGGTGGATGGACAGAGAATCCAAAGTGGGCTCCATGTGGACAGCAGAGAGCCGGATGTAGGATTCAAAATGACCAACCATAGATCAGGGCCTGAGCTGAAGTCGGGCACTCAACCGACTGAGCCACCCAGACACCCCACAAATTATATTCTTTAAAGATCCGTTTTCTTTCCAAGTAATTATCCAGAAAAGGATTACACCAAGGAAGAGTCTTAGATAACCAACAGCTTTCAGTACCGAAAGCTGAAGCCCTTAAAAAGCCAACTTAGTGGGCCAGAATTTAGCTGAACTCCTTAAAAACCACCAGCCCCTGAAAGTTATGTACAATGGTTAAATCCCAGAATTTACAGAGTGTCAAAAATTTAGGGAAGGGTTCATATAAGAAATAAGTAAATTCCCAAAGCATCCAAATCCAAATTATCACTTTTCTTACTAACCTGCTCATCTCTGGAAAAGTACCATTGCTATTTTGTTCCGTATTCATTTTCTTTTTGAAACTTTCAAATTATCACTAAAACTTCCAAAGTTGGCAAATAACAATTTTCTGATATTTATCAAATAGGTTGTAAGCTCCTTACTGGGGCCCAGAATCACTAGGACCTAGAAATTTGTGAGTGAATAATGAGCCCTAGGCTCTCGGCTAAATCATCACAAACGACATTGTCTATCGGTTATCTGACTTACTTCACTTAGCACAATGCCCTCCAGGTGGAGAAAGTGGAAAAGTGGTTTGCAGGGGCTGAAGGTGGGGAAAAGAGGGAGAGGTTGGTAAAGCGGTGAAAACATTCAGCTGTAAGGTGAATACAGTCTGAGGATCTAATGTACAACATGGTGAATATAGTTGATAACACCATATTGTGTAACTGGAATTTGCTAAAAGAGTAGAACTGAAATGTAAAATAAATAAATAAATAAAATAAAAGGATAAATCTGTGAGGTGATGAATGTGTTCATTAACAAGATAGGAAAATCTTTTCATGATGTATGTGTACAAGAAAATCATCGTAACATCCGCTTTAAAATAGCTTACAAACTTGCCCATCATACCCCAAGGAAACTGAGAAAAAGACACTGCCCCCGAGGTTGCACCCCTGCCCCAGAATGAGAGGGGGATATTAACATTAAAAGGGTACAAACACTTCTCAGGAGTTTCATGCAAGCATTGTATTTTCTTCCTTTGATGACGTACAGACAAGTTGTATTTCCTTTCATCGCGATTTGTCTGATAGCAGATTCACCTGTGGCGCTAATTGAAAGGATAAATTTCCAGACTCCACTCCTGGCCCTCCATCAGAATCCCTCATGGGTTATTCTAATTCCAGTCCGCTAATCAAAGTGACGTGAGCACCTTTCAAAGCAAGGAGGCCCTTCTCCCCAAAGACCCCCCACAATCACTTTCATTGAGTTGTGACCGCCTTGGCTGGCAAATTAAGCCCCCTAGAAAGTAGGCACAAAACATCCCACCTTGGTCCACACAGCCACAGCCTGGAAGAGAAGTTATACTCAAGAAGTCATTATGAACAACAGCATCTTCCTCCATCTCTGGCTTTACCCTCTTCCCGGCTCTCATACCTGTGGATTCACCTGATCCTCACGATAACCCTGGCTGCCTGAGAGACATCTGCACTCATTGTTTCCTCCCTGGGGATTAGCTGCTGATGTCAGAGGAGAAGGGAAGTGCCACCCACAGTCAAAAGTGCCTTGGGAGGCTCACTTGAAGAAGACATTTCGTTAAGCCCAGCGGACCATCTTTCCAGAAGTGTGACACCGCGTTCAAAGAGGTGAAACCTCCAATTGAGCAGCTTAGGGGCCACGTGTCGAGGAAAATGGATATGCAGACATTTAATACTGACACCACATGTGAGCATCAACCACATAGGTATTTGCGCGAGTGTGTATTTCTGTACCAGGCTCATAACTGCGGGTGGCGGGCTATTCACACCACGTGGGGCTGCCCCCAGCGAGACCCAGTGGAGACTCACCCGATTCAGACCTCCCGCGTCACACTTAACTCCGCGGTGGATGCTCACCGAGTGGGAACGTGAGTAGCAGCCACGCACACTATTTAAATCATCTCTCTTCCCCATGCTCCCTCGCTCTTTCTCTCGGCCAGGTTCCTACACTTATGTATAGAATACGGTTCCACTCTGTCTCCACGTTTCGTGGGAGGAATCTGACGCCATTAATGCCAAGTATTTAGCAGCTGACCTCTTACTACCAGGGAAGAGGGGTGACCATTGGCACCAGGACCTGGTCTTTCCTGATCTGGGAAAAAAAAAAAAAAAAAAAAGAGGACTTAGCACGGAAGGGCCTTCCTCTGTGCCATGCACGTTGACATGGATGGCTATGTCACTTCCTCCTCAGAGCAGCCAAATGAGAACCGTGTTATTTCTACCATTTGAGCGAGGAGCAAATCGGGAGTGCAGAAACATGAACAGTAGAACTAGGAGTGGCGTCAGTGCCTCTCCGAACTCTTCACCATGGTGAATTGCCGAGCCTAGAGGGTCTCCTAGAAACGTACCGTAGCATATCTACTAACGTCCAGGCCGCTGTCTGACAAGGTGAGAATGGTTCCAGAACTGCCAGTCAGCCAGCTGGGACGATTTCCATCACTCTTTGGTGGTTCAAGTCCCTCGCTACATGCTGGGAGGTTCCCTAGCCCAGCAGCCATCTCCCGACAGTTACCCCTAATGTCAGGGATTTAAAAATCATGCTCTTGTCTTTCCACCTATGAGAGAAGAAATGGAAAATTGTCTCACCACGTCCCTCCTTCAGAGAAGTCTGCCTAACTGCGTACACACTGAAGTTCATAAACAGATTCAGAAGTAAACCAGTTTCGCACAGTGTGTACATACTGCACAATTCATAAATGGCATTTTGACAAAGTGCCAAGTTTCCAGGGCTTCTCATTTTATTCCCGTGACAAAACTAAGCTATGCTCAGTGCCCTCTGATGTATTATTCCCATGAATAAAAGATGTTCCTTGACACTAATTCAGCCTGCCTCTTTGACTGCCCATCGTGCCCTCTGCATTTGTCTACAGAGTTTGTGAGTTTCAGAGGAGATATGGTGCTCCACCCTGAACTCCCTATTGATTGCACAGTACAGGGGTGCTTTATTAAGCAGTTGGTGTCACCTGCTAATGCAGCATCCAGGGTTCCAGTTAATGGCTGTGGATTTGGTGGAGGGAGGGGCGGGGACTGGAAAGTGTGGCATTAGGGGATTCTGGCTATCTCTCACACTCAAAGCACCAAAAGAGTCTCTGAGAATATTTATGCTACTAAACAAAGAACATCCATGCAAGTAAGAGAAATCCATGACTCCCTGTAAGACGACGATTTCCCAAAGCTTGCTAATTAACCAGTTCATGAAGGGAGGTGGTCACCCACTTGATCACTCTGCTTCCCCTACTAAAGTTCAAAAGAAGAAGTGGAAAGATAACTGGATTGAAGAGTCAGGATCCTTGGGTTTCTACTCAGCATTGCCTCTAGCTGTGTGTGTGTGGGGGGGGGGGGGGAGCACAATATACTTCATGTCTCTAGTCCTTGGTTTCTCATTTATAAAAGTAGATGAGCATATGAAATAATTTTTGAGTAGCCACACAGCTCTATGATTTATGCCCTCTCCTGGGCTTCATCTTTATGCTGTCCTTTAAAACATCCTTGTTAAGATGGTACTAGGGGTCAAATGAAACTCCAGTAAGATACTTTTGGTTCAAGACATATCATCTCTCCGACAGCATAGATTTCAAATTGTTGAAGTTCCAGCTATATTGAAAATACACTTAAAAATCCTTCCAATCACTACTGTGGATAAACTGTGGTCACAGTTTGGGTATTGATCATCAGGGTCAGCCAGAGAGTCAATCAGATGAGAAATACCTAAGTACACAGAATTTTGCTAACCATGCTAACGTATTTTAAAACTGGAACATTGCTGGCTTTTATTCATTGCCCTAAAAACAGTCTTGGGAATAGAGTAAGAAATCTGTGGTGTCATCACATTGAGAGGATACTTGCCTTCAAAAGGTAACTGTCTATTCCCTCTCACGCACCTGCTTCATCTCATAATTCCTTCCTGCTTATTCCCTCCCAATTTACAGTCAATTTACCAAAAAATTCACTCACAAGATAATATTTTTTTCAAGATGGCAGAACTGCCAAATCACATAAGCAAGACATAAAAAGGTCTGGCCCAGCAACTAGTCCCATACTGAGCCAAGAATGTACACTCACTGAATCCCGATCAGTTGACTGATTGATCTAGTGCTGGGGATCTGCCTTTCATTCCTATCCCACTGTGCTGAAAGGCTAAGCACTTGATGTTTCCCATTCAAATGATCTGGGCCTCTCTCCCCCCAGTTGTAAAGTCCAGGTGACAGCCTCTGCCTCTAACACACTCCCCAGAATTTTGCACGAACCGATGGGATCATGCCTGTGAACTATTCTGAGCCCTTCAGAAAAATCCATACCACCCACAGAAGGCCATGTGATTATGCATGCAATGGATGGCAGCGGTTCCCAAGGATAACCTCGGGAAATTGGAGAGCCAAACACACACACGAGCAAGAGTACACCAGAGGAGGTTCATGCATAATGGATTTCTGACCAGCCATGAATAATACATTGCTCAAATTTTAAAATGCAATAAGTAAACTACTAGGTGCTATTAGTGTTACGTACATAAATATTTTAAAAGCTCCATGTAAATATCCCATAGTGACTTCACTTAATTGTGATCAAAGGAACATATGTCCTCAAATCTACACTAAGCCACTGGAGGTGGTTTGGGAAAATGTAGGTCTGAATGAATTGAAGAGTAATTGCAAGCCCTTCTTAGAGAATCTCAGATCAATTGTACTTTTCTAATCTACCACTGCTTTGGATGACTGCAAAAGAAACTGACTACATTTGAATATTTTCAAAAGAAAGAAGAAAGATTACAAAAAAGAAGAGGGCTAACTATATCAATTCAGACTCTTCAGCATAGTTTATAGTACTAAAGCAAGTAGTTGAAAAGTTGAAAAATGTAGCTGTAGACCTTAGGAGAAAGGCCAGAAGTTCCTAGAGAGTAGCCATTCAGAGAATGCGAGGCGGCATCCCTCCCATAGGTCTCCAAGAAGAGACACGGGATTGATGGATTTATCTAAGGCCTTGGTATCATCATCAACTTCATACTCAGAAACTTAGTTGTTCGTGTTCCAGAGAGGATCCTCCTCCAGATTAGGTTAGGTCTCAGGCTAACAAAGCTCCCAAGAAACTACCGTACACAACCAGAATGACAACATACGATTTTTTGATGAGAAATGTAACTATTAAACAGATTGGACACATGCATTGGCCTAACCAGGACATTCTACCGTTGTTTGAAAACTCAAAATATTAGAAAGTTTCTTGATGATCTAGACTAGGGAGGTAACTTTTTTTATATAGGGCCAAAGAGTAAACATTTTAGCCTTTGTGGGCCATACAATCTGTGTTATAGCTACTCAATTACAAGCCAAGTTTGGCCTACAGGCCACAGTTGGCCGACTCTTACCTAGAACAGAGGAAGTTGATCATGTGATTTAATACTAAAGACTCAAATAGTTTTCTATAGGGATGTTACTCACTTGAAAAAATGTTCAGATGGGCCCTGGGATATTTCTGTGTTTCTTGTTTGAGATATATGCGGCTGGCAACTTCCTCTTGGAATGTTCTATTCTTTCCTTAGCAACACTAGTATTTCTTGTCTTGTAATTAAATTAACTAAGGAACACATACTTTTTTTAATCTTATAAACAAAATTTACAAACAATACAAAAAATAAGAAATAGCTATGACTTTCTTAACAATGAAATAATACCTGGACCCTTGGTAAAACCATCCATAGGAAAATATCAAAGGCCTCAAATGCAATCCAAGAAGCATTGGCTCAGTCTTCATTTAGTTTTACTGGGGCTCAGACAACTCATTTCTTCTCATTTTACTGTGGCCCAAGTGCTAAGGAAACACTTCCATGGTCTTCCTTCCCCCATATGTCACAGCAAAACACTCGTGGTCCTAAAGATGGAAGTTGGTGGATGACAGGCTACAGCAGGCTTTTATTTTGTTTTGCTTTTGGCTGCAGAAATGAGGTGACTGCTAGATCATGCCTGTCCAGACTTCCTGGGATTCAACTTCCCCTCGCACTTGGGGTCCCTGGCACCGTGCTGCTTCTCAGGTCTTCAGAGCTGCCAATGTGCTTTAACCCCTACTTCTCCGCTGCTCTAGCTCCTGTCATTGCTGAGGTGCTTTATCTGTTCCCTGAAGTCTCGCTGAGCCAAATGCAAAAAAGCTTTTTCCTTCTCTTGACATGACACCACTCTCAGCCCTGGAGTCTACAAATGAGCCACGGATGCCCTGAAATTGTATACCAGATTTTGTTTATGTAGCTGCAAAGGTACATTTTTCTCAGGAAAAGGCACACAGCTTTCCACAAATTCTCAAAGGGGTCACTGACTGCCGAAAAAATGGAACCGATGATCACATGGTAATTGATTAAAGTGGAATGCGTCCAATACAGATTTAGTTGTGCAAATCCAACTGTACACACTTAGCAGAGAGAGACATCAGGAGAGAAATCACAATTTAAATAATGCAGGCAAATCCATCTGCCTTTGTACTCAATGAGCACATAACTGAGACTGAGCCTGAGATGTGGACCTAAACCTGCAGTCCTTGATTGGGAATAAATGCTCAACGCAACTGTAATATTTCTTCTAAGACCTACAAGAAGTGCATTAAAGAACATTATTCAAGAAAGATATTCTCTCTGAGACCATGTTCACGACAGTCCGGGAAAGAGAAAAATAATATACACTTCCTCCCAGAAGCGTGTATATGCCTCCTTCCCCCTCCCTAGCCTCTTTTATTTCCTTCTCCCTTCCCACTGTCATGCTAACACCCTCCTCTTCTACCGTCTCATTAGAAATACTGCATTTGACTTGGGATGAGCACTGGGTGTTGTATGGAAACCAATTTGACAATAAATTATATTAAAAAATAATAATATTTTTTTAAAAAATACTGCCTTTGAGAGGAGCCTAGGCAGCTCAGTCAGTTAAGCATGGATTTCAGGGTCATGAGTTCAAGCCCCATGTTGGGCTTTTCTCTGGGCATGAAGCCAAATTAAAAAAAAAAAAAAATACTGGCTTTGGAAATCCATAGAAAACATTGTTCACATCACTCCTGGCTGGAATATATGCAATGGTTTTACTTTTTTCAGACTCTAGGATAAAGCTAGAGTGAACATGTTGGAAGGGGGACAAGATAGGGTAGAAAGACAGGTAGCCTAACTGTCCATGTCAGCTCAAGCTCTCCATCAGCTGCCTCATATCCTCACAGATTCACCAACACTTCCCCATACAATGGAGTTTTCACAGAACCCAAAGCATCCACTCAGGCAAAGCCCAGGGCTCCGGCAGCCCACTCAGAAATAGCACTTGAATAGTACTTGGCAGACTAGCAATGGTGAGTTTCCAGAGGGAATAACTACTTTGGAATCTCTCTTCCCAGAGCCATGTCAAGTTTTTAGAGAGAAGCCACTGATATTATTATATGTATAATTTGAAGCAGCCTAGAATCCAAATCCTTCCATCCTCAAAGCTAAATCCAGTTCTCATCTCTTCCCTGTAACCTTTCCTGAAACTTCGAGCCCAAAGTATTTCCCCCTATTCTCTGAACTCCACCAGCAGAGAAAATTGGAAGCGCACAGAAGTATTGTTCTCCAGTGAAATGGAAAATTAAACGGTGCCAGTTTAGGACAAGCCAGGGGACTACAAAGGCAAAACAATGTCCTCTACTCCCAAATTTCACTAATCCTCAAGTCTTACCTTCTGACCTGGGAAATAGAAAACTGAATAAAAGGTTAGTTGGTAAAGAAATACACACAGCCCCTGTCCGCTGCTCTGTTGATAAGACACAAGAATACTATTCCAGAGCAAAAAAAAAGGCAAGGATATAAATCTTTTTTTAAAAAAATTATAGAGAGAGATATATACATATTTTTTAAATGAGTCCCAGGAGTAAAAAGACAACAAATGTGCATGCAGAATGACAGAGGTGGTGAATCTGAATGGTCTGTGGACCTAGGAAGATACTCTCCAGCACTAGGAGAAGATACGCTGCTCCCCTAAGGGGTGGGGGTGCAAACAGGGCAGGAGCAGGCGAAGAGGTTGACATGCTGGGAGGGTCCAGCCATATAGCACAAGGCAGCCCCAACCACCCATTCCAGTGACAGAAGACTGAAACAACCAGGAACAGCACTCAGAGTCACTACAGGGGGCACAAAGTGGGCCTCACCAAAATGACCTCAGCTGTGGAAGTGGAAGACGTAAGGGCATGGCTAGACTGAGAAGGGCCCCAGAGGCAACATTAGTGAGGCCACAGAAGAGAGCGTGAGTACCCCAGCCTTCTTCCCAGATGGGGCCAGGGGAGCTCGAGGCAGAGTCTTTTGCCTATAGGATCTAGCACAATGTCTGGCTCATAGTAAATGCTTAATAAATATTCTCGAGGAAGGAGAGAGGGAGTTTGGCTGATGGAGCTCAAAATCAAATGGTGTCAGTGGTCATGACGGTTACCCATAAGCCTCCCACACCTGCCTCAGACCTAGAAATGCCTGTTACACTGCCACAGAAACACAGATAATCACAGGACCCAAGGAATTATACCTGGGGAAATAAATAGCAAAACAATCAATAAATACCTTCTCAGTATGTGTAGTCATTAAAGCCAAAAAGCTATGCTAACCCAACCTGATGTGGAAAATTCAGGCATAATAAACAGCGGGGAAATCGAGGATCTTTGAATCAGCCCATGATGACTCATGTGTTTTTTAGGAAAAATCTCTCTCCATCCGGGGGATAGTCAGCCTGTTTGCAAGCAGTCTTTTCAAGACTCTTAGACCGGGAAGAGAAGCATGCATTGAACTGTGTCACATGAGTCACCTGAGTGGGTTGTTTTCTTTTTTTCCAGTGGGAGGCTTTCAAATGCTAAAACCAATCCATTAGTGTTTACAAGGCGAAAGGATAGGAAGTTCTATAAAGAGCTAATCACCTCCCCTGCACCACCACAAACACTTCACTCCTCTCACCCCTGCCCCAGAGAGCATTAGGCTGGTATGTATCTTTTCAGACCTTTATCCTCATTTATCTAAATACACTCATGCATGTGTATACATATCTAAGGTTTAGTCACTTGATTGTCCCTCAGTAGACTCATACTCTTAATAGGAAACCCGCTTTTTTCACCAAACAATAGGTCATAAGCAACCTTACAGTGCAGACTACAATCCTTTGTCTTTTCTCCTAATTATGTATGTGC
Source organism: Panthera uncia (assembly GCF_023721935.1). Classification (NCBI taxonomy): domain Eukaryota; kingdom Metazoa; phylum Chordata; class Mammalia; order Carnivora; family Felidae; genus Panthera; species Panthera uncia. The sequence continues at coordinate 24,311,340 of NC_064818.1, read as the reverse complement.
CACATATGAAGACACAGTTTTACACAAATGGTATCATAGCATGTACGTTGTGGTATACAACCCTGCTTAGCATTTGTTCCTTTGTTTTTAAATCCTTGCCTCTTCCTTTTTGTCTTTTCCCTCACCCCACCACCAGTCACAAAGATATTCCCTGCTCTCCCATGGTTCAAGGAGAAATACTTAGTGGGTGGAAAGTGGGCTTTCATGTCCAGTTTGCCTCTTTTGCTTCACTCTTGGAACTAAAGGCCAGGTCCAAAGGGCGCCTGTCAGGCACGGACAAAGTCACACGCACTCTCTGATCCTGTGAGTTGTGAAGACCTGGGTCACTGCCCACATCAGCGGGGACAGACCTGTGCACAAAGAACTCAAGGTCGAGGTCAAGTTCAGTAGAGTAGTCCAGCATTAGCGTTAGGACACACTCGGGTTCCAAATGAAGCTGGACGCCAACTGATGCGATGTAACCAATAAGGCACCATCAAAAGGAAGGCATTCCATGCACGGAGAGGGCCTGTGATCTCCAATAAAAAGGAAAGGTTATTGGCCCCAAATAATGAAAGGTCTGTTTAAAAGGCATGTCGGGGAGGTTCCCAGACCACAGCCTTCTTTCACCACTTTTGACCACAAGAATGAGAGGAGAAATGATAAAGTAATGCCAATTGTAGTTCAAAAATAAAGATCCAATTTACTCATTACTTAGTGCAATTATTTCCTTACCATTAATATACCTTGAAAAGTAATTTGAATTGCACAGAACATTTTTTCCAAGTCTCTGCTGCCACCCACAGTTTGAGGTGGGAACCGTGAGACAAAATCCTCCGCAGCATGCATGAAAACTGTGCTCTAAATTGACTTGTATGTGTATTGTTATACTCTGTATGTACAGTTCTTAATATATGATTACTTATCTTTACACACACACACGGCCATCTGGTAGGTGATGGATAAACAGGGTAACACTTGAATTCCATTAAACTCACTCCAGGTTTGGCCCTTTTCCCACACCAAGGGAATCAGTATCATCAAAATCGGACTTGTCATTTAATTAAGCCTGGGCATTAATAGCCCCGTGGCCTAAAGAGACATCTCGGTGCCTCACTGAACGGGTTTGGACTGTCAGGGTCAAGAGACAGTATTTGGGATGGAGATGCTGTGAATGAGAGCACATTACAAAGCCTTCCGCCTAGAATGAAAACGTTGCAATATTCTTCCAATTGTGGAGGGAGATTCTTTTCAGTTGAAGGCCATACAGAGATCAAACACTCCCAATAATTCATGAGGGGGTATCATTACCACCATTGTCCAGATGAGAAACGGAAACTCCAACAAATGAATTTGTCACTTCTCCAAAGTCTTCCACCAACTAGCAACCAGCATTCATGTAGAGCTTTACAACCTGCTTTCCTATTTTAAACATAATAATAGCAGTGTTTTAAATTCAGTCAAAAGATAAAAGAATACCCAAAAAGAATTCCTCTTTTCCTGTTGCGGGAGTCTTGACTCTCAGACCCTTAACCCTCTGATAGCAGGTTTCACGTGAACTAGGTTCTGGCAACTCCAACAACGGCCTGTGAATTCCATCTCGGTGACTGAGTGAGCTAAACCCAGCCACCCCCATCAGTCCCCTTCTGCCACTCCCAAATCATTCAGAGAAAGAAAGACTTGTTACCACTAGTTTGGGAAATAAACAGTGTCAGCCTGACATCAATAGAAAATATTCCAGGGCCCCAGTCTCTAAATTAATGGGAAGTCCAATCTTCCCCCTGGGCTTTCCAGCCCCTAAGGCTGTTTGCTAGTATTCTAGACCTAGTCCTGATTGTTCTTGCCACTTCAGCTGGAGCAGGAACCCAACAAGAGAAGACTCCTTTATGACCATGGCCACTGGGGATGCTGGTCGCACAAGACACGGGCTCCCAGCGGGCTGTCACTGCCAGTTCCCTCTACCAGCACCTGCAGGAAGGGGCGGCTTCACCAGGCAAGCAGTTCTCTGCCCATGACCAAAGCTACTGTCATCACTTTGACCTCGAGGAAGAAAACAATAATGTTTCCTGTTTACTTCACTCCAAGTACGGCATTGATCCTACGCCTTAGTTACCAACAGGACAAACAGAATGATACACACAGAGAATATTTAATAACTATTGCAGAGATGCAGGCCCATCTTGGAATCCCTCATTTGACTTTCCTTAGAGGCAACTCACTCAGCAACCTCTGAAACGCTCCTGGAGAAGTTTCTTCTCACCCTTGTCTAAAGAACCAATGTTACCCCTCTTTGGGATGCCTAACAGTGAGAATTTCTGTTCTTTTGGGTCCAGTCCTAACTCCACCAAAGGGTATGAGGACAAGGGTGACGGCAGCTAATGTCAGTTAAGACCCCTATGAGACAATCACACAATAGTCTCATTGCAATTCTTTGCCGAAGATGGGGTTATTTGGTCTTAAATGGCATCCTCTATGGGACACTTGTATCCCAGGCTTGGAAGCAATATGCCAACTCAGGCCAGACACTTTCCAGCCTGTCACCTCCAAGGTTTCAAAAAAAAAAACACAGAGTCCAAACTGACCCTGGCCACCAGGTTTCACTGCACATCCTTAGCAGGAGAAACCACACAGTGATGGACAGTTCCGGGACAGGCTCAACACGGAGACTCCAGAGCCAGTCCCCCTGGGTCCAGATTCTGGCATCCACCTTCCCAGCTCTTTATGACTTTAGAAAAATTACTTCACCTGTCTGTGGCTATCAGTACACTCAGCTGCTGAGTGGAGAAAAGAATGTGACTCACAGGGTAGCTCTGAAGATTGAAATCCTTTCATACACCTCTTTCTAGAACCATGCCCAATGCATAGAAAGCAATCTATGAATGTTAGTTATTATTATTATCACCCAAAGGCAGCAAATTGAAAAAAATAAAAAATAAATTAAAAAAAAAAGAGCTAAAACTAAGCATGGGAAATTCAGGGCAGGGAAAAAAAACCCACAGAATGATATTGACTGAAATAATTTCCTGCCTTACAGTCACGTAACCCTTTTGCATTAGCCAAGGTTACAAGCAGGGCAGGCTGAAGACAGTTCTGCGGGAGGCCGGTGCCCACAGAAGTTGTGGAAATTGTCTCCGGCCCTGAGGAACTTAGCCTGCCACATTTCAAGCGCTGAGGTTCATTGTCATTTTTTTCTTTAAGTTAAACTTTTAAATTGGTCCATGTCACGTTAACCTAAGTCAAAACCTCTACTTTAAAGTTCAGAATTCAATTAGCAGGAACAAGTAATTACTTTTACCTCACTGGCAGGCAATATTCTTTAGGGAGAGGAAGTTCATACTTCACCTCTGGCAACAGTTCCAAGATCTGCTGCCGCCGACATGACTCCCACACAACCGACCAGATGGCCAGACCGAGCCCGGCCTGGACCCTAGCTGCTGCCACCTAAACACATCTCATTGGGGAACAAAAACCTAGATCTGTTATCCCAAGCTCTGGTAAGAGCCCCCCTTAAAATGCTGGCTGGCAAAACACGCAGAGTTTCTTGCTAGCAACCTCGTTGAAACCCTCAGAGACAGCCGCTCATTAAACGTTCCTATTGATAAGTCCACGTGTGTGTGTGCATGTGTGTACAGATGGTTGTGTTTGACAGCCGAGCCCTGGGACCGCGCAGTGTGTTGCAAGTGCAGCAGACCTGGAGTTAGGGGTCCTGAGTGTGAGTCCTGACTCTGCCACTCACTAACAGTGCAACGTGAAGTGATTCACGTCATTTATGGGAGGCTTGACTACCCCCACGTGCAAGCTCCCTCCCGGGTGTGCTCCCTCCCGGGTGTGCTCAGTGATTAAATGAGATCTTGTGTGTGAGAAGACTCGGAGAAGCATAAGGCGTGTATTCTAGTATTTTGTAGGGTCAGTCCCAAACAAATCTCTACAAGAGTAACTTTTTAAACTCTACCTACTCCCTGACTCTGACATAGGCACCATACCGCATGCTTTTTCATAACAAGTCATGCTTTTCATCTCCACAGGCCCAGCGTCTAGCACAGTAATTGAGACATGGTGAGAGTCGAACACAAGTTTACTGAATGAATGAAATGGCAAACAATTGTTCAGAAACAAGTCACCGGGGCAGATGCCCGACAATTACGTGCCTTTTCCCAAATCTTGATTTGGCATCAACGAAGGCCTCAGCCTGAAAAGTATTGACAGGATGTGGGTAAGTGGAGCCTGTTGTTTTTAAAGAGGCGAGGCACAGAAATGTACAAAATGGACTTTGTATTTAAGTCATGTTTTAACATAGCAGAGTACCTGAAAGCAATGGGGACAATAAAAAAAAGAATTTCTTGATTGTGTTTAATGTCAATTTTAAATATTATGGGGACTCACAACCCAAGGCAAACTAACTCCCTTAAAGGATAGAAACTGAGACTCAGAGAGGTCAAGTGCTCATCTAACATCTCCCAACCAGATGTCTACACTGATGTTAGCTCTACCAGACATCAGGACCTTGGACTCTGTGTCAGTGCTCTGGATCTTAGGGGCGCACTAGGGTGACTTCAAATTCAGGCTGCCACACAGCAGCAGCAAACTATCCTGACTTTCCCCTGCTCAGAGCAGCTAGAGACTCCTGGCAGCAGAAAGGTTCAAATGCCCTCGGCCTTAAGCTACCAAGAAGGGAGTCGGGCAGCAACGGAGGGGCCCCAGCCCCTGGGGCAGAGGCAGTGTGGGATTTGTCTATAGTCCTAAGCCCAGACAATCCTAGGTATGTGGCAGTCGCATGGCCACAGAGCATACCCCTGGCCATCCCACCCCTGATATTCATTGCCTTGGCTTCTGTTCCAGCTCCCAGAAACTTGGTCCTGACCAGTCCCATGTCCCCAAGAGATCAGGTGAGCTGTTCTCGGAGCACACACAGCACCGGGGATGTCGTGGTTCTCCGTGGGCCCCACACCAGGTCCCTGGCCGTCACAGGAGCCAGATGAGTCTGGGCATCCTACTATGAGGACTGGAATCCAAGTGTCTTGCCTCTTCATAGGGACTTTCTGGCAGCTCAGTGCAGGGCTTCTCAAGCGTGGCAGCACAACACCCAATCACATGACAATCACACGTCTGATAGGGGAGTCCTAGAGCAAAGGCTCTGACTAAATCTGCTTAGGGTGCAGCCAGGGGATCAGAAGTCTCAAAATCTCCCCCCAGGGTTATTCTAATAAGCATCCAGGGACACAAACGACCGAATTCAATGGGCTCCACACACTCCCCTCTAGCACTTGTTTAAACTGTAGATTCCTCAGGGACTAGAGAGCACAGTTCCGTAAGCTAAGACTGGGGCTGGGAAACACATGTATTTTTGACTAGCACAAGCCCCTGAGGCAGGCACGGGGCACATACACACTAGTGAAAGTCTTGATTAAACCAAGGGGCAGAGATGGAACTATTGGTAATACCGTCTTTACCAAGAAAAGGAAAATCTAGGTCAGTCCATCAGCTAAAGAGCACCTAACTGTCTGCAGAACATTTCATTTGTGCAAGGGCCCACAGGCTATGGACCTGTTTCCTGAATTAAATATTTGTTACTTTTGTTTAAAAGCTAAATTTCTGGAGTAGCTCTACATATGACGACAGCAAGTCCGTACTTAAACACCGTTAAAGCTCTAATCCAGTCTTGTGCCGAAATGTCCGTCTCGGCACCGTTGCTTCCGGATTCCCAAGGAGAGGGAGTCCCTTTACAGCACTGTCATTGTCAGATCCAGATCGCTCGGGGCACCTGCTGCAGGAAGCAGATAGGCCTCAGTTCCTCCTCTTGCAAGGCGGTGCTATAGTCAAGGGGAAAATCTCAATTTCAAAGTAATTGGGGAGGAAACCCTCTTGGTGCAGAATACGTGCAAGAGAGATCATTGGGGGAAAATGAAGAAGAAGAAGAAGAAGAAGAAGAAGAAGAAGCTGCCGAATGTCCCTGGCTAACAAGGGGCCTCATTTGGTGTAAAGCAATTGGCTAAATCTGTCTCTATATTTCCTAGTAATATGATAAATGTAAGGAGAAGCGAATTTGTCCTGGTATTCCACAATGTGATAAATGACAGGAAACGTAATTGTGCAATGCCAATAGCACCAGAAAATTGCAAATCTCCAAATGAAATGTTCCTTTCAATCACATAATCAAGTGACTGACAGGGCATTCGAGATATTACCTAAATTATAGCTAATTTCCTGTAGCAGCTTTCTGCACCTTGCTCTGCCGCACTGGGAAAAAGGTAGGCAGAAACAAAAGTCATTAATTGCATAAAAAGGAGCTGCAACGGCCTGGTTCCTTCCCTGATGCTTCCTGACAGCATTAATTCAGCACACTGCACACCTTTGGTCATGGACGTTGCGTGGCCCTCCCCAAGCAGAAACGGAAAACCGGGAGGGGGCTCCTGATCACCATGGAGACCGAGGTCGGGTTTGGGGATGTTTGTTACCTTGAGAGAGAGTAAGAGACAGTGGTGTAACTAGAAATTCTGGGCTCCTGATCAAAACTGTCAGAAACAAACCCACTATTCCTTGTTCCTTTTAAAATACAGAAATCTCGGGGGGCCAGGGTGGCTCAGTCGCTTAAGTGTCCAACTTCCTTCAGCTTGGGTTCGTGAGTTCAAGCCCCTGACAGCTCAGAGCCAGGAACCGCTTTGGATTCTGTGTCTCCTTCTCTCTCTGCCCCTTCCCTACTCGAGCGCTCTCTCTCTCTCTCTTTCAAAAATAAATAAACACTTTAAAAATAATAAAATAAAATACAGAAATCTCCTATGAGGTAGAGGAGCTCTCAAGCGATACCTAAACCTATGGGTAAAAATTTTTATATTGGGAAATGCATCACAAAATCCTTTTGTACTTTGACTGAAGGAAGCAAAACCCAACTTGGGTTGGCTGAGGCATAAAATGGGAGTTTATTTTAAGGATACAGAAATGTTTCAGACTCCCCAATGGCAAAGAAGCAGTGGGGTCTCTGGCACCCAGAGAGAAATTGTGCATCATTTTTACTCTCTGATTCTTTTTACACATCTGTTTCTTTCCTATTTCTTAGAAAACCAACACTTTCTGCTCCCCGGTTATTATCTGGCTGGAAGAACATGGCTGCTCTCATATCTTGGGTTTTTAAGTTAGTCCCTCAGACAATGGAGACTGATGCCCTCATGCCCATCTCCAAATTCCCAGGGCAGAGATTCAGAGTGGCCCAAGTTAGGTCAAGTGCTCACTGCTAATCCGGTTCCTTATTTTCAAGAAGGTTTCGGGTTGCATTATATAAACATGACAGACAGAGACCCATCCCTGTGAGTGGAGAGCTGGGGCTGGCAGCTGAGGGGGTCAGTTTAAGCTGGGAAAACACTGTCATAAGGCAACTGCTACACAATTATCATGTCATCTGAGTCTCACAACAACCCTCTGAGGTCGGTAGGAAACTCAATTGTTAATTATGCTTATTTAATAGATAAGGAAATTGAGGTTCAAAGAGGGAGCTGGTAAATATTAGAGCCCTAGCTTGAATCTAGGTCTGCTGCCTCCAAATGTTGTGTGGAAAGAAAACAAACACAGGCAATTTTCTGTCCTATTTTGCCTGTATATTTTATTTTGTTTATTGCACTTTTCCTGCCCAGAGCATATCCCAGTTCCTTCCTTCAACCAATTTTTTATTACATACATGCTCTATGCAAGGTATTATGCTAAACCTTATGGGGAATATGGGGCCTGTCCTCAAGATGCTTAGAATCTATCACATCAGACATTTAACAAACTTATCTGCCAAGACTCCAGGCACTAGGGCTACCACATATCACAACTCCAGTGGGCACCACTCACATTTGAGTCTGGAGAATGCCGCCCGTTAGAATGCCGCCCGTGAATGGTATGAAGTCCACCAATGGCCACAGCTAAACACGCTTGTTCTTTCCACATGCCTTTTAGCAGCCGGTTAATTTCCTACAACCTGGAGTCCAGCTGATTTGTAACGTTAGCATTTTCCAGATCCTGGAAGGTCTCTAATACTAAGAATCCCTGCATTAATTTGCTCAGGCTACCGTAACAAAATACCACAGACCGGGTAGCTTATAAACAACAGAAATTTATTTCTCAAAGCTCTGGAGGCTGGGAAGTCCAAGATCAAGGCACCAGCATGATCACGTTCTGGTGAGAGTCCTCTTCATGGTTCCCAAGGAGGAACCTTCTTGCTGTGTCCTCACATGGTGAGAAGAGCTGGGGATCTCTCTTTTGTAAGTCACTAATCCCATTCAGGAGGGTTTCACCCTCAGGACCTAATCACCTCCCAAAGGCCCTACCTCCTAATACTGTTGCCTTTGGTGGGGGTTAGGATTTTAACATATGAATTTGGGGAGCACAAACATTAAGACCACAGCAATCCCTTACTGAAGTGACTGAAGTAGCTGGATTTCTGGGGCGGGGGCAGGGGGGTGGGGCGTGAGGGTGGAAAGGAAGGTGCAGGGAATGACTTGAACTAAATAGGTGCGAGTCTCAGCTGTGATGTCTATATTGAGTTCTGGGCAATTCAAAGCCCTGGGGACACCTCCAGTCTTCCAGAAAGTGCCTAAACAGTAACTCCTCCTCTGGGGAGAAACCAGCCTGGGTTGATTGAGACAACCATCTAGGGTTGTGAAAAGGGTGAAAAATAAGAATTGTCAGAGGATTACATGCAGGTCTAGGGACTAAAGGAAGCAGAGGCAGAGCCAGAGGGAGGGCACAGAGTCACAAAAGACAAATACTCCACAGGGCTGGAAGGTGGGGCCCGCACTCTGGGCTGGTAGGGAAAGGAAACAGACAAGGGCACTTCAACTTTTCCTTCTTCTCCTGGTGACTTGTGGTCTGACCACTGATGTTTCAGTCTAGCATAAGCAGACGGATCCTTGTGTTGGCACATCTTTCTCCAAAGCCTTTTTCTCATTGTCTTAATAACCATCATCTCAATAAGTTACCTTAGGGAAAATTGTCAAAAAAGCACTGCCTGTGGGTAAGAAGCTCTAGAGAGCATTTGTCCCAGAAATTCCCCCACCCTGTGATAATCCAAACAGACACTAATCAAGTCTAACAAATCATTTCCAAGGTCACAAGGGATTAGCTGTTTATTTTTTCTACTACATGTTGAAAATCTGACTACAATATGTACCTCTTCCATGTACCACCTGTTCTACCAGGATCACACTAAAGTACCAAGGCATGAAAGAGTCCCTTTAACATTACACTTGAATTTGAAATCAAACATGCCTGCAGAGACAGTCAAGGAGGACCTGTCTTCATTAAGCAATGCACAACAGCAAATCTCTCATTTTATAGTTTTCCCATGAAAAACAGAAAACTGCAGGCACTTAACTCAGGCCCCAAAGTGCACAGCTAAGGAACACCTGGCAACATGAATAAATTGCAAAATGTATCTGTTTTCCTTAAAAAAATTTTTTTTCATTAGATAGTGCACTTCCAAATGTGCTGCTGATAGCGACTGCCTTGCTAAAGACCAACAGAGCTCATTACCAGGCAATGCAAGAGCCCAAGGGAAGTGAATGAATTGGTTTTTCAAACCATTGACAGACTCCAGAAAGTCTGCAATGTTTGCTATTTTAAAATTAAACATCTGGTTGAAAGATCTGTTATTTTATGATTTTTATAACAATTCAGAAGTCACGTTTAATTTCGTTCTTTCTCCGTCAGAGATTCAAGCAACTTCACTTGTGATCACAATAGTTCCACAAGCCTTGGGCTCAGAAAAAAGAAAAAAAGAAAAAAAAAAGTCCCCTTAGAATATCCATGGTCAGTTCAGCCCTTACCTTCCTCCTAGGAAGCAAAACAAACCAGCTATATGGTTTGCCTTCCAACAGTCTGTGGCAGTTGAGCGTGACTGTGGGTTTATAGTGCCTCCAAAGATTAAAAACAATCCCACTTAAAATGTTCAAATCAAATTCACAAGCAACCTAATGAGCTGTGAATGTAAATGTAAATGCTTTCCTAAGCGAGCACCCATAAAAGAATTATGTGCCCTAAGTAATTATGTGCAGATGCCGACTCTCAGGAGTTCAGTTTGGGACGTTCCTCAACCATGGGGGGTCCTATGTTTATCCCTTAGTGTGAGCGCCAATATTAAGAAAAGGCACATCTCTTCCAGAGGAGAATGTGAGCTGCAACTTGTTCAATGTGTGAACCCCTTCACATTCCTGGTTCCCGGCAGGGTCCCTGCCTTTACCATTCCATGTGGGACTCTTCCATGGAGAAAGTAGTTCATTTGGGCGGGCAAAGTTGAACCTCGGAGCATGGCTCCCACAGAGTTGGACAGAGCTGGAAACAGAGAACACCTATGTTTCAGGGTCACATGATAATGATGGGAAATAGTATCCACAACAGGAAAATTGTAATGTCATCAGAGTTCCCAGCTCCAGACTCCACACCCAACTCCCGTGGATTCCCACTGGGATGCCACACAGCCAGCCCTCTGCTCTCTTTACTAAGCAAGCAAGGACTTTCTGTCTCTGTTTACACTTCTATGAAAACCCATCCTCCTTAGCCATGTCTCCTGGACACAGCTGCCTTTGTCAAATCTTTTAACTTTGTTTTTAATGTTAATTTATTTAGTATTTGTTTGTTTGTTATGGGGCAGGGGCAGAAAGAGGGGGAGAGAGAGAATCCCAAGCAGGCTCCACGCTGTCAGGGAAGAACCCAATACGGGGCTTGATCTCATGAACCATGAGGTCATGACCTGAGCCAAAATCAAGAGTCAGAGGCTTAACCAACTGAGCCACCAGGCACCTCACAAATCTTTTAACTTTGATCAAATAATTAATGCTTAGCTCAATCAAAATAATTTCATCTTTTCAGCCAGTTTGCAGGGAAAATTAGAGGGCAGGGTGAAAAAGGGACTTAATTATTCCTTAAGTCAGTCTACTCCTCAACTTGTCCTAAAGATTGATAAGACTTGGACCCTTTAGGACTGGGTGAAAAATGATGTTGATCTTCCTCTTTACTGGAGATCCTCCTACTCGCCCAAGTTTAATGAACTTCCAGCTGTAACTGCAGAAGACCTACTTCCTACCTACTAAATCAATCAGATTTACCCAAGGGTCACTGGCTTTTTTTGTATGTTTACTGCCAATGGACATCCCTTCCTGCTAATCTCTCTAATTTCTCACCACCAATCTCTCCTTATTCCAAGGCATTCAGATAAAATCTCACTTGTTCATCAGACCAATCATCAAGATATTCCTTTGGCATTGAATTCAATTCCTTTGTGACAAGATTTTTTTTTAACGTTTATTTATTTTTGAGAAAGAGAGTGCGAGTGGAGGAGAGGCAAAGAGAGAGCAGGACACAGGATCCGAAGCTGACTCCAGGCTCTGCGCTGTCACCACAGAGCCTGACATGGGGCTCTAACTCACCAACCTTTAGACCATGAGCTGAGCTGAAGTTGGATTCCCAACCGACTAAGCCACCCAGGCACACCTGTGACAAGGATCTATATGTGTTCGCTGGATCATGCTACTCCGGAAGCTTCAAGTGGTTATTTCACTTGAAACACACACACACACACACACACACACACACACACACATACACCACAACACAGACAGAGGCCCCAAATTTCAGCCTCCTCCACCAGAATTGTGATTATAATCATAATGAGGAATTCCCATCATGCCCTACTATTAGCTCATTTTCTACAGGGCATTGGAATATTGCTATTCTTCCTCCGTGGGAGAAGTTTAGTGTATGAGCCATCATCCTAGCTATTTGAATGGTAAATTAACCCTAGGGACTTTCAAAAATTGCTATTCAAATTCTTAAAACAGCTCTTCTTCTTTCAGAATAGTTTTGATCATTGAAATAGAGCTTACCTATCTGCTGAAAAACCCTTAGCGCCTCCCTCTTATGGCATTCCAAATAAAGTCCAAATCCTTAAATCTGTAGCTAAGGTGCTATAAAATCTAATTCCTATCTAATCTACCTTTCCAGTATTCCCTGCTTTCATTCCTCCCCCGCATGAATCCTTTCATCCAATGACTGATCTACATCCCACAGAGACACGTTTCCATTCCTTCCTTTGTTGAACAACAATTTATTCCTGTCTCCGCACCTTTGCTTGTATTTGCCCTCCCAACAGAATATCTTCTCCAAACCATTCTACTTTCACTTAAAACTCAGCTCAGGGCACGCAAGTGGCTCAGTTGGCTAAGTGTCTGACTTTGGCTCAGGTCATGATCTCACAGTGCTTAGGGTTCTCTGTCTTCCTCTCGCTGCCCCTCCCTCGCTCGCGCATGCCGAGATTTCTCTCTCTCTCTCTCTCTCTCTCAAATATAAACTCAGTTAAAAAAAAAAACACGTCAGCTCAGGTCTCACTTCCCCTGGAGCTTTCTCAAACACATCAGTCCACGATGCTCATTTTACTAATTAAATCAGCGTGCTACATCATACCAAGAGTTAGAAAACAGAGGACTAAGCTCTGCCCCTTGCCAGCCGTGTGAACAAAGGCAATTCACTTACCTTCTCTGAGCCTAAATTCTCTTCATCTAATACAAAGGGTTTTAAATGATCTCAAAGGGCCATTCCGGTTCCAATATCAATAAAGTCTTTGCACCTTTATAATAAACTCCCAGTTATCCATCCATGAGTAAAAGTGCCAGATTTGGCAAATAAAAATATAGGACCCCCAGCATGCTCCGTGCAATATTTGGGGCATTGTTATGCTAAAAAAATTGCTCTTTGTTTATCTAAAATTCAAATTTACCTGCATATCCTATATTTTATCTGGCAATCCTATGCATAAGTCCATGTTTTTTAATCACCAATTCCTTTCAGCTATCTGGAGACGGGGGCTTCTGACATAGTGCCCCTAAAGTTTCTGACAAAGTGCCATGCACAGTGTATGCTCACAAGTACCTTGTGATAAATGGACACCAACTCCCTCAAACTAAAGCTAACTGAGTGAGCATAAGCTCATAAAAAGTGCTTCACCCTCTTCTCAAATTAATTTAAAAAAAAAAAACTATTCCTCTCCAACTGCCTTAGTCCCACCTGCTGCTGCCTTACCTTACTTAAGACGCCCCATGAACGTGCCTATAATGTAGCTCAGTAACCAGTCCACATAAATCCTTTACTGCTTACCCTTCCCTCCAGCCATATATACACAGGGAGCAAAAGCACTTTCTTTATTACTCGTGCTCAGTGTGTTTATGAGACGCTATATCTCTGGCTACTGTATAATACTCCTCATCCTCACTCCCATGTTCCTCTCCTCACTTAGTCAAATGGCATGCCCTATTTCTCCTTCCCATAGAAATTAGCACCTCTCTCCTTCTCTGTGGAAGGAAGAATATCTTTGCTTTGTTCTGTCAGGAGAGAAAGCTTTTTATGTCTTGAAATTAAGTCTTGTGGGACCTCTGTCTATGTAAAATAGAAAGAAGATGGAAACAGTGCATCAGAAGACTGGTGGGCGCTGGGTGACAAACAGAAGCTAGACTGTTAAGAGCCCAGAGCAGGAGTCAGGAGGTAGGAGTTAACTTTAGCTCCGCCCCAACCCCATTACCTCAGTTTCCCTTTCTGAGCATGAGAAAGCCCAGCCTGAGAATTTGCAAGGCCCCTTCAGTTTTCACGTTCTATGGCTTTAAGCAAGATTTACGTGGAGGCCAACTGAGGATTTAAACTCAACCGGAGGAAGTGAGATAAATACACCATTTATAGCAAATCGCTCTGATGTATAATGAACACTGCTTCCTCTACAAATGTAATGGAAAAGTGCTGCAGAGTCACCCAAATCACTTATTTACCTCGGCAACAGCACTGCACAGAGGAGCAGAGACTCTAATTGTATTTTATTTCCCTCTTGTTTTGATCCAAGGCTGAGGTGTGGCAATTAGAAAGACACAGAAATAAGAAAAAGAGACTTAAGCAGATAAAAGAGTAAACTCACTTACTTGGTGGTAGCCATTGATGTTTCCCTTCAACTTTATATTTGCTGGTGTCAGCTGGCCTCCCAGACAAGTCATTTCCCAAGAGTTAGACCAACATGCCTTGCATCCCAACAGGGATGTCACAGGACAGAAATCCCAGACAAGGAGGTGAACATAATTGGAAAAGTGCTAATCAAAAAGTAGTTATCAAAATTTTCTTGGGGCTCCTGGGTGGCTCAGTCGGTTAAGCGGCCGACTTCGGCTCAGGTCATGATCTCGTGGTCCGTGAGTTCTAGCCCCGCGTCGGGCTCTGTGCTGACAGCTCAGAGCCTGGAGCCTGCTTCAGATTCTGTGTCTCCCTCTCTCTGACCCTCCCCTGTTCATGCTGTGTCTCTCCCTGTCTCAAAAATAAATAAGCGTTAAAAAAAAAATTAAAAAAAAACAAAATTTTCTCTGGCTCTACCAATGGAGAGAATTTTAAAAGAATCAGGACACTGTCCTGCATCCGAAAAAAAAAAAAAATCAGGAAAGAATCCATGTGCACATTTAAGGTAAGGACACATGTAGTCAAAATAATTGGATGAGTGGTGGAAAATTCAGCCTACTACCCAAGTATCGGGCCGAATAAACTCAAAACTTCTCATAACATATAGATGTAGTACAGAATTTTTCCACTTTTTCCTTGGGTGCTCTGGGAGGGACCACGTTAATGAAACAGCACTTGGCAAACTCTCACAGATATTAGGGTTTCCAAATAAGCATTTTATGAAGTGAGAATCAATAGGATCTCACAGCTCTCCAGAGAAGTTGTAGGTCATCATCAGCTAAATATGTACTGCAATTGTTTTCCCCACTGAGCATTTGGTAAATACATTCAATTCTCTTGCAGTTATAATGCCATCATTAAATGCCAGACAGGGACCTCTGGGAGCCATATTGTCTACCCCTTTACCCCCAGGAAAGCTCACACTTAACTGTTTACAATAACAGTCATGTCGAATCCTAGCCTAAATGATCCCTCAGGAAAGAAACACAAATTCTCAGAAATATTGGCATAAAAGTACTACGTGGACTCTGGGGTCACTTGCACGGATATATTTCTTAGTGTACACGTGCTCACTATATTCCAGAGTTCCGTTATAGCTAAGGACCCCCTTGGTCCCTTGGAGGACCATAGTCCCCACCTTACCAGGTTATTCTACTCAGATTTTGGATCTCAGATCAAATGCCCCTCCTTCAGGAAAATCTTTCCTAACTCCCTGAGCAAGGGTTGGCAAACTACAGCCTGTGGACCAAATGAAGCCCACAACCTATTTTGTACAGACCACAAACTAAAAACAGTTTTGCATTTTTAAGTGGTTGAAAAGAAAATTCAAACAAAGACTACTATTTTATGACTTATAATCCTTACATGAGAATCAAATCTCAATGTCCATAATAAAGTTTTATTGGAACATAGCACGCTCCTTTGTTTGCGTGTCGTCTAAGACCTCTTTCATACTGCAACAGCAGAATTGCACATAGTTAGATCAAAGGCCATTTGGCCCTCAAAACCAAAAAAAAAAAAAAAATTACCACCTAGCCCCTTACAGAAAAAAAGTTACCAATCCCTACCCTCGACTCTATGCTTTCGCAGCACAACACACATTTTTGTATCTATGAAACTTACCTCATATGAAAATTTCACACGTCATTGATCACTTCCTTAATAGCTGTCTCTTCACTAGATGGTGAGCTCCCTGAAAGGAAAGCCTATGGCTCTCTTTTCTCACCATTTAGCTCAGAATCTGACACACAGTAGATGTTAACTACCTATGTGTTAATGCATGAATAAGTCAATAACTCCTGAAAGTGATATTCCACAAAGCTCAACTTGGGAAATGCTACTCTAAGTACGTATCCTCCAACTAGGAGGCAGAGTAAAGAAACAGACTCTGCTCACAGAATATTTCTGCAAACTGATATTATGGAGGGGCTAAAATTAGCAAAAGAAAGGCTTTTTTGTCTTGAGGCTGCTCCGCCCTGGAGAATCTGAAGGAACTACAGCCAAACTCATTAGAGACCTATAGGAATCATTCAGAGAATTTCAAGGGGTTTGGAACTATCCAGGAGAAAGCTGGATCCCTTGGGGCAGCTGAGGGATAGAAAGTGTATGTAAGAAGAGGAAGGGGGCATGAGAAAGATGAGACCACCAGACCCCCTTCTGAGGTACAATCTATTAGGACTAAAGGGGACTCAGTGAGACAAAAAGAGTTGTGCTTCCTCTGGACACCACAGGTTTTGCCCAATAGTGAAATTGTTCTATGGGCTAACAGTGTGCATTGTAGCCTGTCTAGACATAGCAGTCCTCAAGGAAGAGCTACGTGATTTCCTTCACGTTCTGGAAACTGACCTCTGACTCCTTTCCCGTTTTGATCCAAAATCACTACTTTCCTCATCAGACACTATTTATGAAGTTTAATGGACTTCAGCATTACCAAGAGCTCAGAGACTTGTGTCAGCAAGACGTTGTTTCCCTGAGTTTCCGACCAGCTGCACTGGGTAGTTATCTGCTGGCCTGTCTTCATGATTATAAATGAGAAGACAGTCCTTCCAAGGAAGCATAGAGTAAAACCACCAGACCTTTCCTGGTTTCAAGAGAATCAGCTCCATCTGTAGTTCTTCAACAAAAGAGTATTTCTCTTCACTAATTTACTATTCAACAAAACTTTAGTGAGTAACTACTACATACCAGACACTACTAAGCAAAATCATCCCTGACATGGAAGAGTTCACAGTATAGTTGAGAAAGCAGACCTTAACCAGACAACTGCACAAATTGACAAATATATCCAAATTCTGAGGAAAACTATGAAGGAAAACTACAGGGCACCATGACCGTGTGTGATAGGGGGCATGACTTAATTGGGAGGTCATGGAGAATTTCTAAAAGATGTGACATTAGAACTACTACTTAAATCATTTTCTCGAGCACCGGCTCCCCAGAAACGGTCTTGAGCCCTCAATCCTAGATTTCACCTAGAAATCTTCTATCATTGATGCATTCCAAACCAACTAATCCAGAACTAAAAGTAACTACTAAGGCAGACGGGCAACAATGCCCTAAGTCACTAATGTTAAGAATCGGGCCCTCTGTGGGGCGCCTGGATGGCTCAGTTGGTTGAGCATCCGGCTTCGGCTCAGGTCACGATCTCACGGTTTGTGAGTTCAAGCCCCGCGTTGGGCTCTGTGCTGACAGCTCAGAGCCTGGAGCCTGTTTCAGATTCTGTGTCTCCCTCTCTCTCTGCTCCTCCCCCACTCATGCTCTGTCTCTCTCACACACTCTCAAAAACAAACATTAAAAAAAAAAAAGAATTGGGCCCTCTGTCACAGGGTGCCATGGCCAGACTGATAGGTAGAAATGTTCCCAGGTTTCTTGTAAACTTACTAGGGTCCTTATGATCCCAATTTTATAGATGGAAAGATCAAGGAAGAAAGAGGACAGGTCTCAGTAAAGGAACCCTCCTTCTGAAAAGATCACAGAGATGAGCTATTTGCTCTAGAGCCATTTTGGCTGAATCAAAAGGAAATCAATCGGTGGATTAGGTACCTCCTCATGTAAGGTATTAGCCAACAAAGAGGTATTCATTTGGTTTATCTGGAGCTCCCTCTGTGCATAGAGCCTTCCTCTGAGCATTAAGGGAGGAACAGGTGTGTATTTTAAGAAAGATCCTTTTTTAAGTCAACAGAATAAAACAGAGAGAAAATTATAAGGGATCAGGGAGGACAGGACTCTCCATTCCAATAGGTCACCAAGAATTAAGGGAACCACATGCTTGGTGTTGGACTGTGCCATATGGAAAGCCAAAAGTAAGTGCAAGCTGTCAGGGAATTTGATCTGTTTGAGAGAATATAGCACAGACACACAGACACACACACTGATCACTACAGCTAAGTGGATGAGACAGAAATCAGAAACGCCATAGGAGAGCACAGAAAGGTACAAAAAGGTTCAGAAAAGTCTTCATGACAGCGGTTGACTTTTACTGAGCGTCTACTATGCATGTACCAACACTCACACTAAGCCGTAACTCCTGCTTAAGACACTGTGCTAAGTGCTTTAACACGTTATCTCACAGGGGTCATGGGGAGGTGCTGAAGAAATTAGACTTGAGAAATAAAGCAATTTGGCCAAGGTTTCTTAGCTAGCATGTAGCAGAGCAGCAAACAGAACCTGAGGTCCCTTCTTAACCTATAAAAGACCCTTCATATCTGTAGATTTGCAACAAAGAGACTAGGATGTGCCTGGTTTTCATGCCTCTCTCAAGACACCAAGCCTTCTTCACCTCATTTAGCATTGTAACTGTTATCAATAAAGGTATTTTCAGGTCAACACCTGGATTCAGTCTGAACTATCTGACACCATGGCCTGTGCTGTGTTATTTATGCTATTCTGTCTTTACAAAATGGAGAGAGAACAATTAATACTTAGGTAGAAGAACAAAGGGAAGACTTTTTTTTTTAACTTATTCCATGTCTGGAACTGTTCTCAGTGCTTGAGATATGATATATGAACAAGTCTACCAAAGTTCCTTTTCTCACAGAGCTTACAATTCTGCTGAGAGAGAAAATAAATATATATAAATACATAATTAAATTACATAAATAAAGCAAGGACACCTCAGTGCATGATACATGCTAGATGAGTAATGCTGGATAAGGGAATAATGAGTGTCAGGGGCGGGACGTTTAAATAGTGTAGAAATGTAAGCAGAACATGTATAGAAAGGCTTGCTTATAGGAAGGGACAATTGCATTGTGTGCTCAAGACAGTAAGGAAGTCATGTAGATGCTGAGAGGTCATTCCAGACAAAAGGAGTATCAACTGTTGGTATTTTAACCCCATTATCGCCTTTTGGAAATTAAGGATGATCTCCCTCCAGCTCTTGGAACTGGGAGAAGTCCCTGGCTGAAGGCCCTGGAAAGTTCCTTTTGAAGAGAAGCCATGTCTTTGTGACTCTAGGTAAATTGGATTGTCACTATTCTCCAGACTTGACAGGAGGAATTCCTTATGTGCTTCAGATATCCAAGGCAGCCTTGAAGGTTCTTTCTGCATTCCTCCCGAGTCACTTCATATTTGGGGAATTCTTGTACAGGAGCTCCCTGTAGAGAGATTTGGGGGTTTTGTTTTTTGTTTTTTGTTTTTTGTTTGGCTTAGTTATCTCTTTGAGAATCTTATTCTCTCCCCAAACCTCCAAAAAACAAAACAAAACAAAACAAAACAAAAAAAAACATGTGCCCTAAGAATTATGCATAACATTACAGAAGGCAATTCCTTTAAACATATCTGTGAATGCCTCCCAGGTCTCTACACCTTAAGTTAAGAACCCGTATCAGAGAGCTTCGTTTGAGGGTCACTCTTTGAGGGTCACTCGGCTATTCCTACTCCCAGCAATAAAGCCCTGCATGATCTACAAAGCCATCATCCTTCACTAAATGGCATTCCTTGAGGGCAGGGGCTGTGCTTCATTTATCCTTATATTCCAAGTGACCAGCAGGAGACTAAAAGCCACCTTGAATTAGTGAAACACAGAAAGGAACAGTTATAGGTTCACATAGCCAAGCCAAAAAAAAATTTACAAATAGGGCTGGAATTAGTAACTACCAGAATTGGGCCCTTAAATATTTTCTTCTTTCATGTCTCTCTGTCTCTCTCTCTGTCTCTCTCTCTCTCTCTCCACACACACACGCACGCACACACGTCTTTGGATGTTTTTTTCCACATTCCAGCTTTATTGTCCTTAGGTCACCTGTCCCCACAGGATAAAAATATGGCCACAGGCAGCTCTGGGCTTGTATCTTAACAACTTATATCCAGAGGCAAAAAAGGAAGCTTGGCTTCCAGCTTCTGTTTGAAAAATGACAGTTAAGGATTTTTCTTCACCCAGTTTGAGTCACCAAGCTCTGTGACAAGAGAGATGGGAGATGATGCACTATGATTGGCTAGTCACCCATGAGGTGTGACTGCAAAAGAGAAGAGATTTGTGTCCTTAACGTAGAGATACTGTCCCTAGAGGAAGGAGGGTAGTGGATTGATGCTTAGCAGACAAAAGCAATCACTTTCTCAAATAAAAATAATGTTAGTAAAACCTAACTATCTTCTACTATGTTCTAGACGTTGTGGTTAAGTATGTTTCATGGATTATCTCATTCATCTTTCTACAAGTAATAGTTGACCAGGTAGCATGAGGCCACATGATGAGCAAGCTTGAAATCCAGGCTAAGGAATTTAATAACATATGGTAAGAAGTGGAGAACGAGTAAGGATCCTGAGGGACAAAGTTACATGACAAAAGTAGCATTTAAGGGTGGTTAGTGCAGTAGTTTTCCATTTCTGTCTCCAGTTTCCAGTGATCTGATTGGCGGCGAGGGAGGCAGTGCACAAACCCTGAGTTTTTAAACTCTGGATAGGATTGGAGAATTTTCCTACCAAAGAGTTCTCTATGTCTTTATGCCCAAGTTCCCTATGAAGACTCTTCATTTTCCTGGCCATTAATCCCTAGCAATGAAAAGAAATAATGATACTGTTGAACTGAGCAGTATTTGGAGAAACATCACCTGTTAATTCCAGGACTCACCTACCAGCTCAGGGGAAAGACAAACATTTCCTGCTGGCAGATAAATGCAAGCTTCAAAGTAAATTTGAAAGCAGTGAGAACATTCTGTTATTTTCCCTCTTAACAAGGCTTGATGAAAGCAATCTCCACAGAGGCTGCCTAATTGGGCGGGGAGCTCATCTCTGAGCAGTGCTGGCAGAAGGAACCCAGGGCTGGTTAGTACATTCTGTCTGAAGACTGTCCTTTTTCCAGAGGAGGTAGGGGCACTTTTACCCACAGTGCCCGCTGCCACACACCTCCAGGGCCCTCCAAGAGCCACCCGTCAAGTGGCCATTCTGAGTGCTTTCTAAACAACTGGCTCCCTACTTTTTTCATGGCACGGACTCTGGTTTTCTAATTATCCTGCAGGGGAATGTACACTGTTTATTTACTGCTCTGAAAATATGCAAACTTTGCTCCCTGCTGCTAAGATGCCCTGAGAAACCAATATCAGTAATTGTACCCCCTCTGGGCCACATGAGGAAGACTGGGAGGCCAGCCACATTCCCTGCCCACCCAGAGCACTGTGCGGAGAGGGGACTGAGGGCCATGGAGCCAAGTGAACCATCCTTAGTTCTGGGTTCAACCTCCGCTAGGCAACTCCCCCACCCCGACCCCTATAACAAGTCCCTCTGCTGTCCTCCTCATTGCCCTGACACTTCCCAGGTCCCTCCAAACCTGACTAGCCACCACGTCAACCAGGACCTACACTAGAGGAACAGTAGGAATAATGATGATAATAATAATGGCTAATATCTATGGGACATTTTTTGTGCCAGATGCTCTACGTAGATAGTTAATTTTATGCCCCGAACATTTCTATGATTTTCTGCATTTTAGAGATGAGTACCTGAGGCTTAGAGAGTTTGTGTAACTTTACCCAAAGTTCACCTACTAAGGAGCAAAGCTACTGTCTCCCCAGTGGGAGGGAGAAGGAACACGTGTTCTGAACCCCTCCACCACATTGCTGCCCTGGTAGGGATGTGTGCCCTCCAGCAGGCTCCACTGTTCTTTCAATCCATTGATCAACATTTACCGAGCGCCATCATGAGGCAAGCGCTGGGCTAAAATATTTGTCATGCTCCCCTCTGTTCAAAAACTTCCACTCCAGCTAGGAGACAAGATGCATACATTTGACAACATGACAAAAATATACTGAATAACAATATAGAAAAGATCGTCAAACACTAGAATAAGCATAGGTTCTTATCCTGGGATTCTTGTGGACACGAGGACAAACTTCTCCATGTTCCTGACAACAAACTTCCCGACCTGGGCAACAGTACGTTGGACGGGTTCAGAGCAGGTACCACCATTGCTCTCCTAACAGAGAGACAGTAGCTTTGCTCCTTATTAGCTGTGTCAACTATGAGTAAACTCCTATGTTTCAGGGAGCTCTATGAATACCCTTAAATTATTTGCAGATTTTTCTTCATGTGCACATTTTACTGGCTTCCCTTGGATCAGTGTTTCTTAACCAAAAGGGATTTTGCCCACTAAAGGCATCTGACAATGTCAGGATACAATTTGGGTTGTCCCAAATCCAGCATCTTGCTGGATTCTAGTGGGTAAAGGCCAGGTATGGTGTTGAACACCCTACAATGCACAGGTCAGCCCCCACAACAAAGAATTATCTGGCTCAAAATGTCAACAGTGCTAAGGTTGAGAAAGTTTGCATTAGATTCCCCAAGGCATCTCAGTCAGCTCCAAAACAACTGAAAACTGCTAATCCAGGGGCATCTGGGTAGCTCAGTCAGTTAAGGGTCTGACTCCTGGTTTCGGCTCAGGTTATGATCTCTCAGTTGGTGAGTTCAAGCCCCACGTCGGGCCCTGCATTGACAATGCAGAGCCTGCTTGGGATTCTTTCTCTCTCCCTCTCTCTCTGCCCCTCCACCCCTCAAAATAAATAAATAAACTTAAAAAAAAAAAACTGCTATTCCAGAGCTTTATTTGCCCAATGAAGGGTGTGAGCAAAAAGTATTTTTACAGCTGAACACTTTCCAGCATCTGATGGCTCATGCATGCTGCAGGGTTGTCCTCCTAAGGCTCCAGGATCCCTCAACATCTTGTTAGGTGTTTTTGTGCAAAATCTGAGCATTTGATTCCATTGTCAAGGCCCAATGGATTGTAACACGCCAGTGTACTATGCTTACATTTCCACAAAGTCATTCAACACTGAACAAAAGTCACCTAAAAATGATGAGCATATCGACCAAGCCATGCCTGGTTGGACATAATTGGGGGCATGGAATGATGAGACGGGAGTCCTTTATGTATTATGCCTAAGTCCTTGTGTCCATATTTCCAACTGGAACCCAAGTAATGGAAATGGGGAGCTGTGGGGAGTTCACAAGCCTGGGAGCCAGGGTACCCAGATCTCCTATGAATGAACTCTGGGGACCTGACCTGGTTGTTTTTGTTTTTATTTTTGTTTTTGTTTTTGTTTTTATAAAAATGCAGGGCTTGGAGTCTGTATCAGTAAGGGCTCTACCAGAGAAACAGAACCAGCAGGAGATATATATTAAGAGATGCATTGTAAGGGATTGGCTTACAAGATTATGGGGCCCTGCTGGGCAAGTCTGAAATCCATAGGGCAGGCCATCAGGAGGGGGAGGCTGGAACTCTCAGGCACAAACTAAAGCAACAGCCTGTAGGAGGAATTTCTTCTCCCTCCAGGAAATGGGTTTTGCCCATAATGCCTTTCAACTATTTGTTTCATGTCCACCCAGATCATCCAAAATAACTTCCTTTAATTCAAGTCAACTAATTGTGACCATAAATCACATCCACAAAATCCCTTCACAGCAACCCCTAGGTTGGTGTTTCATTGAATAATGGGATTATAGCCTAGCCTAACCAAGCCAAGCTGACATATAAAACTGACCATCAGAGGGGCGCCTGGGTGGCTCAGTCAGCTGAGTGTTCGACTTCAGCTCAGGTCATGATCTCATGGTCCCTGAGCTCGAGCCCCACATCGGGTTCACTGCTGTCAGTGCAGAGCCTGCTTCACTTCAGATCTTCTGTACCCCCACCCCCCACCTTCCCCAGCTTCCCCTTTCTCTCAAAAATAAACATTTTTATAAATAAATAAAACCATCAGAGACTCTGTGGTCTCTGTTCCTTTGCAGCTTTTAGAACCTGTGATTCCACTATTAATCACCCTGAGCAACAACATGTCATTTAAAGGCTCTTGGACCACAGATATACCAAAAGGAGCACCTCTGAGCAGTTGGCTCAGAGGTTACTAGGTTCTGTGGATGCTGGCCTCAGAGACAAGATGCAAAGATGTTGGTCTGGCCAGAGTCAGGGCCTCCCTCCCTCATGCCAACTGAGGAAGACTGAGAGGAAATGTGGCTAAACAGGAGCTTTTCTTCTATGACGACACTGGCAAACTGTCCGTCTGGCATGATTAAATGGTAGGCAAGAACTTTGAAGGAGCCAATTATTTGCTTGAGAAAAACTGGGGGGAGAAACACAATATTAATGCAGAGACCACTGTGATTCATGGCATTTACCCAAAACTTAGAATCACAGAATTTTCAAGCCAGAGAAGATCATAAAGTTAACCTTGTCCGACTCACTCATGTTACAGAAGATGGGACTGAGAAGCAGAGATTCATGAGCTGCAGGGTCAGAAGCTACTCAGTGTCACAGACAAGACAGATGAAGTGTCCTGATTCCCAGACCAAAGCTCTTTCCCCACACCAGCCTCCAGCCCACCAGGAAAATGTGCACAGACCTCAAACACAAGCCTCCTACCTCCTCAACGAAGCCTGTGGCTGAGCTCTTTACCGCTGGCATTTATTCTGACAGATATCAGTAACTATGAAAGGGGATGCTGTTAACACAAGATGACAAATTCTAAAATTGGGTTGTTTTCACAACCGTCACTTTTTAAGGGGTGAACGACCTTTCTCTGGCTCTTTAAAAACCTCTGGATTCCCGCCAGCTCAACATCCCCGCACTTCCTCCCACAATCGCTTGTTATGAAAATGTCATTATTCTATTTTGAAGAGGATAGAGCAGTTGCACTTCCTTTGTAATAGCTATGTTTTCTGAAAGAGGGGAGAAAAGTCACGAAAGCCAGGGATGGAAAAGCTTTCACGGATCAATCATGTTCCCCTCACGCACCAAGACATAAAGGTAAAACTACGAAGTCAAATCCCATGTCAAAGATGGAATCCCCCCACCTCTGTGACTTTACTTTGACCCAGACTGAGAGAAATGTCTTGTCGCCCATTTTCAAAGACTGCATCCAACAGCCCTTCACCTGAAGAACCACCTGTTCTGAGGGACAGAAACACCCAGCTCCAAATTCTCTTTCCTGAACCTGATTAGTTAGGAATCTTTGGTCAACAAGAAACAGAACTCTGCAGTGAGATTAGGCAAACAAAGAGGTACCACACTGGGTTTAAATTTCAAAAATCTTGGGGCACCTGGGTGGCTCAGTCAGTTAAGCAGTCAACTTAGGCTCAGGTCATGATCTCATGGTTTGTGAGTTCGAGCCCTGCATCGGACTCTGTGCTGACAGCTCAGGGCCTGGAGCCTGCTTCAGATTCTGTGTTTGTCTCTGTCTCTGTCCCTCCCCCACTTGTGTTCTGTCTCTCGAAACTGAATAAACATTAAAAAAAATTTTTTGAATTTTTTTTCAAAAATCCTAAATAAGTGACCATATATTATCTCTGTAACAGTTTTGCCCTGAGGACTAAGAGCCAATAATAAAACATATTGTCTCTTTCCCTAGGAAATGACTCAGAGAAAGACAGACAGAGACAGAGAAAGAGAAGAGAAAGGGGTGTGTATGTGTGTGTGTGTGTGCGTGTTTTGTTCTTCTTCCTGTTCTTGGCTCACATAAAGTAGAGGACCACACAGAGGATGTGGCCAGTCCAGATAGTTTCAATGTAATAAAAGGCCTTTTGGGCCAGTCTCATTTTCTCCACAAGGAGCATGGCTAGTTGACTAATGGAGCTCTCCGAGGACAAATAATCACCAACTGTTGACAACTGTCATCAGCTAATGGTATCAAGAATAAGTACTGCTCTAGCTGCACTTCCTGATAACAAGTAGCCCCATTTTGACTATCAGCAGCCTATTTAACAGGGAAAGAAGCAAGGTAATCACCTTGCCAGAGATGAGGGAAAATCAATTAACTTTTCATTACTTAATGTCCATATAGTATCGTTCATTTCAATGTTGGCATAGCCCATCCTCTAGGTAGCAAGCCAATTGCTCCAAGAAGAATATATTACATGAATCGAGCAATTGAGGCAAAAACTAGTAATATCCCTGTGTGGAGCTTTTTTCTCCCCATGGGCCGTGGTGCCTGTCAGCAGATCTTCTTGGTAAGGGAGGCACAGAGAGTTGTACTTCAAAGCACGGCATTCGGCGTCTACACCCAAACGACCGGAGTTTTTGTCTCCACTCCATAGCCCTATCAGGTGTGTGGCTTGTGCAAATTACTTACCATATGGACTTCTTATTCTTCTTATGTGTGAAAAGGAAATAGTAAGGCAACCCATCTCATGAAGCTTTTATGAAATTTAAATAAGGTAAAAAATGCAAAGCACATAACAAACAATAAATGCTAATGATTACTCTGAGTCAGAGATTCCCAACCTTCTTCATATCATAAACAGACATTGTGAAACAAAAGTTAATGTATGAATGGTGAACCAGGAAAGGTGAGATTGCTCATAACCAAAAAGAGAGGCCTCCCGGGGGCTAAGGGTTCTATTTCTTATTACACCTGCAACTCACGCACTATTGGCCAGCTGACAAACTCTCCTCTCCACACTGGATGTTGCCTTCATTTTACAGACAACATGTCTCTCGGAAGGCTGTCTCAGCCCCCAACTTAAACATTCCACACTTTCAGCCAACACTATTCTGTCTCTTCTTCACAGATAGTTGTAAGCCATTATATTTCTGATTGGCATAAATAGAATTCTTCTTTGAATTATTTACCCCACACAATATTCCCAAACATGGAGTCATCCCCAAGTCATGGTTAGAAACAGTAAGATGAAGGGGTGCCTGGGTTGCTCAGTCGGTTAAGCATCCGACTTCAGCTCAGGTCATGATGTCACAGTTCATGTGTTTGAGTCCCACGGTGGGCTCTGTGCTGACAGCT
Source organism: Panthera uncia (assembly GCF_023721935.1). Classification (NCBI taxonomy): domain Eukaryota; kingdom Metazoa; phylum Chordata; class Mammalia; order Carnivora; family Felidae; genus Panthera; species Panthera uncia. The sequence goes on along the minus strand of NC_064818.1, from coordinate 24,284,689 downwards.
CAGAGCCTGGAACGTGCTTCGAATTCTGTGTCTCCTTTTCTCTCTACCCTTCCCCCAGCTCACATTCTCTCTCTCTCTCTCTCTCTTTCTCTTTCTCAAAACACATAAAAAAAAGAAAGAAACAAAGAAACAAAGAAAGAATTTTTAAATTTTTTTTAAAAAGAAAAGAAATAGTAAGATAAAGGACAATTCTGAAACTGAGGCTTCCATCACCTAAACCATTTTTTTTAATGTTTATTTATTTTTGAGAGTGGGAGTGGGGGAGGGGCAGATAGAGAGGGAGACAGAATCTGAAGCAGGCTCCAGGCTCTGAACTGTCAACACAGAGCCTGATGTGGGTCTCAAACCCACAAACCACGAGATCACGACCTGAGTCGAAGTCGAATGCTTAACTGACTGAGCCACCCAGGTGCCCCTCACCTAAACCATTTTAAAGTGTATCACGCTGGCAAAGGCTGAAGCCAGGAAGGCCTGGGGACCAGGTAAACCCATCAGGCCTCCATGCTGTCGTCATTCTGGGCCCCCTCTGTCCAGGTATTGCATCATCTTTCTTTATGCTGGCTTCCCCATCCCATCAATCACTTGGCAGGCATGGCTGCCCCTCGTCTTTCAAGGTCACATAATAAAGTTGCAGCCCTCTCTTGATTCTAGTTACTGGAGAGAGAATCTGACTGAACCAGCTGAACTCAGTTGCCCACATGGTGTATTCGGCAAAACCAAGACAGCAGTCAAGCCCAGTACAGCCCAGTAGCCAGAGGCCATTCTTAAGTCATAGTGCAGACAATTGGGAGAAAGGTCAGTCCACAAAGAAAAAGAAAGTCATAGACACAAGGACTGAATCCATTACGTTGTCCATTACATTGACTACCTTGTCTTCAGACCCGAAATTCCCATCACACGTCACTTCTTTGACACTCTAAAGATCCTCGTTAAAAGTATGTTGGTTATCTAGCAACATAATATTCCAAGATATTTTCAGTCATTAACATCTAGAAATGAATATGCATATTTGACACAGAACAGAAATGTTTTGACAGAGGTAGGGGGTTTGGTTGTTTGTGGAATAAAAGGCAATGTGTAGGGAGCAGTTCTCTCGTGCAGAGCATCCTGGGAAAATGAGATGCTCTCTGGATACATGTAGGGAAGCTGGCAGGTAGAACATAGAAAAGGGAGAACGGTAGTACTGAGAAAGATGACAACGAAAATGAACATGTAAACCGTCCTTATAATTTCACCCACAGCCAGGGCTGTTAAAGGGCCATGGCACTAAAAGGAATTTTAAAACCAGCATTAACTAGTGACCCCAGTTCTATCCAAAACCAAGCCAGAGTGAAAAATCAGAGCTCAGTAGAGGGTAAAATTGTTCTGTCCTGCACAAAGAGGAATTTAACTACAGGCCCATAATTTCCAAATGAAAAACTAGAACACAAAGTCTGACAAAGAATTTGTGTGCTATTTCAGAGTGAATGAGGCAGCCTGAAAAATGTTCTCTGGACACTTAACTATTGGATGTTACTAGATATTTCAATGGCATATGGGAAAAGGAATAAATTATGCAGAAGAGAGCATCAATTTGGTAGCTGGAAAGGGAATATTTAACCCATTTTCAATTTTAAGGAACAATATAACAAACAGCAACACATTAAGCCAGAGAAATCTTTCAGGGGACTGATTGAGGTTATGGTCTATGGAATTGGAATTCACCTCAGACTATTAGTCAATGAGCCAATATTAATTAAGAGGTCATAAGGTGCTTTCCAATGGGTTTTTTTTCTTTTTGCTGCAATCAAATAACATTAATTTGACTTATGATGAGTTAAATGAGTTGCTTTCAAGGTTGTCTTAGTTTCTCACATCTTCCAACACAATCTCAAACAAGGGAACTTGCCCTCCATCTCCTGACAACCCCCTTAAAAAAAATGTTAAAAAACAAAAAAAAAACTGTCATTTCACATCCACCCCCTTGAAAAACACTCACTTAACATTTGCATAAGACTCATGACACTCACTTTATCAGTTGGGATTTGGATGTAAGTAACAGAAAACAACTTCAGCAAACAGGAAGGGAATAATAGGCCACTGGGCTGTCCCAAGGAAGCCAATGACAGGTGGTTCAGTCCACCACCACCGAAGGGAGTAAGTTTCTCTCGCCATATCCTGTGTTTATCTCTTTCTGCAAACAGGTTTCACCTACAAGAGTTGGGAGATGGCTGTTCCACAGCCACTATGCTTACATTCAAAAGATCTCCTTATGATGGGGCACCTGGGTGTCTCAGTGCGTTAAGTGTCCAACTTCAGTTCATGGGTTGGAGCCCCACATCAGGCTCTGTGCTGACAGCATGGAGCCTGGAGCCTGCTTTGGATTCTGTGCCTCCCTCTCTCTCTGCCCCTCCCCCATTTGCATGCTCTCTCTTTCTCTCTCGCTCTCTCGCTTTCTCGCTCTCTTGCTCTCTCTCTCAAGGGTGGATAAACATTAAAAAAAAATTTTTCAAAAGATCTGCTCATGTTGAACTAAAATGCCTTAGTCTGACTTCCAAATTTCTAGGAGAGAGAACCTGATTGACTTATCTTGACCCAACTCTGGTTTAGTCACCGTGACCATCTCCCAATTTTTCCGACCTCCATAGTAATCCTGTCTCCTATTCATACTTGGGTTATAGGTTCCTCTGATCTCCTTTTCCCACCTAGTGGATGACTCTGCTTTCTATCTTCCTGAAATATCTCACAAGTTTCTATTCCACTGACAGCACTCTTCCTTGTTTTTCATAGCTTTTATGGAAATACTCCCATTATACCATTTCAAAAGAATTCCATCAGGAGGAAGTGGTTTTTGGTAATCTGCCTGCTGTCTTAACACAATAACCCTATTTTTTTCTAGATATTTCTCCTTCCTCTTCTTTATAACCCTTCCTTTAATATCATACTGTATCAGAGCGTAACTTTAATGATGTCACTCCCCAGATCAGAAGTCTCCAAAGACTTCCAATGGCTGAGAGTCCAATTCCTTATTCTAATATGTGGCCCAAATGATTCTTTCTGGAAAACTCTAACCATTTGCCTCTTGAACCTAACTCTCCCCTCCAGATAAAGGCCCCATTTGTTATTCTTCCCCCAAACAGTCACTACATTCAAGTTTTCTGCCAACTCCAGGCCAACAATCATAATCCTGATTCTATAAGTCTGAAAAAAACAAGACTGACCTTCTCTTGAAGCCTTCTTACCCACTCAGATCCATATCATACCTCCTTTCTGAAAAATTCATACACCTGTGAACAAATCTTTCTTCTGACTTTATCTCCTCATGGCTGTCCCTTCGTTCCTGATTAATACATTCTCTCTCTCATTAAATTATAAGCAAATGATAGGGAATTTCTTATTCATCTTTTATATCCCCTGTAACACTAATACATTATATTGTACAGAGTATTTACCCAAAAGGAATTTTTAAAAGATGGAAGGAGGAATTAAGTCTTCATTTGGACTTTATTCCCTCCTTTCTTAAATAACTTCATTACTTCTATTATAGTGCAGGACCAAATAACTCGTGTAAGCTACACTTCGTTGAATTGGTTTTACATATTTGTAATCTTTGTTGCAACCTAGTTAAAACTAGAATCCGGAGGGCTTACTCTTAAAATAGTTTCATATCCCCAAAGAAATATAATCCAGTAAGCAAAAATAAGCTTAATCCCAAATCCTCAATTACATTACTCATAAAGCACAAAAGGGGTTCAAATAGTCCATAGCACCATATTAAAATATGAAAATGTCTCTTCTGTTCAATCTATTTCCATCAAACCTTGCAGCCACTCCAGAGTATCACTCTCTATAATCCCCACCTCCTTTTCATGTTATTTCACTGCTCAGCTCAGTACTGCTTTGTTTCCCTTATTTTCCTCTACCTTGAACCAGAGTTGGGCCAAGATGGGTTAGTCAGATTCCTTCTCCTAGAAATTCAGAAGACTAAGGTATTTTAGTTCAATAGGAGTAGATGTTTTGAATATGAATACATTCCACCTGTCATGGGAGAAGACTATTTGACAAAAAAGAATTCTCCTCCAGTAGGAAAGAATGATTCCTCAGAAGGCAAGGACCAAGGGGGCAGGGAGATGAAATGATAATTACAAAATTCTCTTAGCCTAGGTAGCTTGCAATCTTATGACAGCATGCATCTAACATTTAAACTAAGACAGCTGTCTAAAAGCCTGCCACATACTTCCTCTCCAACCATTCACCTTTTAGGAAGAACTTAAAAATACACAAATAAAATAAGAGAATATGAAAACACGTAAACAAGCACTGAATATCAGAGTTCATGTGCGTTTCTTTTTTTTTAATTTTTTCTTTTTAATGTTTATTTTTGACAGAGAGAGAGAGAGCATGAGCAGGGGAGGGGCAGAGAGAGAGGGAGACACAGAATCCGAAGCAGGCTCCAGGCTCCAAGCTGTCAGCACAGAGCTCGACGCGGGGCTTGAACTCATGAACCTTGAGATCATGACCTGAGCCGAAGTCGGACACTCAACCGACCAAGCCACCCAGGTGCCCCCATGTGTGTTTCAATGCAAGCTGATGAAGATGATGAAGGCATTTGAAAAGAGATAGAAAAAAGACTGGAAGTATTTCAGGTGTCTTCAGCAGCTCCCCTGATAAGCACTCGAGAGGAAAGCCTGGCTTATTCTGCGTATCCAAAGGTGTCTGACTCTTGGTCCAGAAGTGCCATAGACAAAGGTCCAAGATGCTGTGGGGAAGGTCCCGGGACTGAAGTCGCTCCATGGCTTGTGTCCCTGGGCCAGGGCTCCTCTTCCACTGTGGACTCACCCCTGCAGGAAGCCAGTTTCTCAGTCCTTGTTTGCCCTTATGCAAGGGACCTTTTTCATTTAGACCATTTAGTTGTCTAATACTCAGGCATTTGGTTTTGATTTTCTTTTAAATTATACCCCCCAAATCGTTTTTATTCTTATGCATTTTTACTTTTAAGCATGTTAGTTATTTCCTATGCTTAATTTTTAATCTCATCTACTTTTAGGCTTTTAACTTTTTATCCTATCCCCTACATCCTAATCTTTTCTCTCTCTTACTGTCCTGGTTTTAACCTTTAATCTCATTGGCCTCTAGCCTTTTTTCATTTATTTTAAGTCTCATCCACTTTACCTTTTCAATATGTTTAAACTTTACTCTTTACTTGGAGTTTCATTCTTCTATATTTTTAACTTCTATGTCCTCTATATTCATTTTTTCCTCTGATCTTACTCTCAAATTTTTAATTGTGTCTTCTAAATATCTACTCTTCTTCATAAAATGAGAAAAGTTCCCTCTTCTTCCTTTTCCCTTATAATTTTCTATGCTTCAATTTTTTTATTTTCACTGTGACTGGTAAGAGGTAAAGCCAAAGGGGTGTTGAGACCACATACAGAGGAGGTTAGAGACTTTCTATTTATTCTTCACCTCCAGATCCCCCTGCTATTGCTGTTGTTTGGTGGAGGAAGTGAGGCTTTTCATTGTTTTTAAATTCATGGAAATGTACAGAGTGCTAAAATAGAGATACATAGAGAAAATGATGGGCAAAAGAGGTGAGTGGGGCAATAAAGTGGAAGCGAGAGAGGGAAAAATATCTTTATTAGATTTAGCGCAAAGCATGTCGAGAGTAGCCCACACATGAGTAGACGTAATGGCAAGTAACAACCTACCTAGGAAGAATTCACCATGCAATGCCCTGAACTGCTTTAGTGAGGCCAGAGGCCTCACTAAACAAACTGATATGTTCAACAACTGATATGTTCTTAACAAACTGATATGTTGAAAAGGAGACCCGCTGGGAGGATTGTCAGGAGACTAGCCTCAAATGAATTATCTCCATGTTCATCCATCTTTTATCTTACCAGCATCATCAGATGACCTCCTAGGTCTCCACTTCCTTAGCACGCTTATTAAGGAAAAGCTGATCTCAACTGTCATTTTCACAAATAGGGTACTTTGTAAAAAGGGACTATTAATCTTCTACGACCCATATGGGGAAAATAGGTCCCCTGAATATCAAAATCTATGAGAAGAGTGAGGCCCAAATTTTTCCCACATCATGGGCCATGTGTCTTCCTCTAGGGAAACTATTGGGACATAAGGATATGTCTGTCATTGGTCTTCAGGTATCTTTCTTTTGCTTCCTCAGAGAAGAACAGGATGCAGTTCTGGAAATGATTTACCTCACTTTAGGTCTCAATAAAAATGGCAACATTCTTGGCGTGTCTGGCTGACTCCGTTTGGTAGAGCATGTGACTGGATCTCCGGGTTGTGAGTCTAAACCCCATATTGGGCATTATGACTAATTAAAAAAAAATTTTTTTTTAGGGGTGCCTGGGTGGCTCAGTCAGCTAGGCATCCGCCTTCAGCTCAGGTCGTGATCTTACCGTTCATGAGTTGGAGCCCCACATCAGGCTCTCTGTTGTGTGCACAAAGCCCGCTTCAGACCCTCTGTCCCCCCCTCCCCCACCCCTCCCCTGCTTATGTGTGCTCTCTCATAAATAAATAAATAAATAAATAATGGCAATATTCTTCATTTCGTGTACTTCCTTTCTATTATAATTCTTGCTTGGTACAGACCACTGAAGGGGAATTTACCCATCAATGGGCCCTACCTCATTGGTGCACATTGATTGATGATAATGTTTAACAAGCCTCATAAATTCACATTCCCAGCCCTTTCCTGAGAATCTGGACTCCCTAGCTATATCATCAATTGCTTAACACCATTCTCCATAGTCCTTGAAAATGCTTGATTGGCCACCTCCCTCATATAAAGCCTCAACCCAGAAAACTAATAGGCAACTTTATTTCCAGAACCTCGTTAGCCATATTCTGCCTTGGCCAAGATGATCTTGGCTTGTAAGAGAAGCAACTTTCATCAGTAGCATTCAGCATATACTAAGACATACTTCCTTACATCTGGAGTGTGCCCTATGATAACTCAAATTCATCTCCTGAAACATAATCTATTGGAATCCCAAAAGTAGGAACACTGAAATGTTGACATTTGAGGCATTTGAATATCATTTGCCCATAAAATATCTGGATTTAAAAACATTTATTTACCTACATTTATTGCTTTGCAAGTTTTATCTTTCCAACTATAGAGACAAATGTTTGACAAAGTGAAACTTTGGGTGACTTGTTGAGTCCACTAATCCAAAGGATCATAAATTCTTCCTTTCAACCTGAATTTGCTTTCCTATCTTGAGGTTCACTATGATATGTGGTGTTTCTTTGATTAACTGTGTGGTATTTACTTGACCTGACCCAGTTGGGGAAGGAAAGAATACCAATACTTGCAAGAAGTCCAATGTAACCCCACAAGAAGCATTGGAAAATAAATATGTTTCTTTTGGACTTTATTTTGAAGGTGATACATTAACCTAAATGGAAAACTCCCTCACCAGATTTATTTATGAACAGAAGCCAATTTACCCATCTCTGCTCTAGAAATAAGCATCACAGTTTGTATCAGAGTCAGCCCTCTTTTTACTACCCTCTTTAACAGTGATGCTACAACCAGATTATCAATTCATAATGTAAATATCTGTAAAGCCAGTATGCATTTTGGTAGCAAATGTGTAGGGATTTGTTCCCTCCTGCCTTCATGTACTTTTTCAATATGACCATTTTCTGCCGTGCTTATTTTTTTACCTATGTATTTAGTAGTTACTTTTATCTTGCATTATTTATGGGGAAAAAACAAATCTAGAACAAGTTAGACAATAAATAAATACAGAGACATTCTTTAAAAGTTATGGGAGTGTAATTAGTTGTGGTGTGTAAACACCAGGATGTCAGTAAGTATTTTGGAGCATGAGAGTTATAGGAGTTATATCACTGACATAGATTTTGCTATAGTGTCAGTGCATTGGCTGAGATGGACTGATTATAGGAATACCAGTTATGAAATGATTGCCTTCCCATAAACAGTGGGCAACAACAAATAAGGAAGGAGAAAAGAGACCACACCATGGAAGAACCCACCAGGTTTGGTGAAAGAACATTACATATACAGAGAACTGGCAAATTCTAGATCAGACTTGGCCAGGTTATGAAACCCCTCAAAACTTTAGTTTCCTCATCTACAAAATTAGAGCAACAACACTTACTTCATAGGGTTTTTCTGAGAATTTAAATGAGATAATACAATGAAGCTGTTTAGCACAGTGCTTTCACACAGTATATGTTAAATAAATGTTAGTTATTATTAGAATATAAACACAGGAAACCAATGAGTTAAAAATACCTTCCAGGATTTGAGCCCAGTAACTGAGGAAATGGTGTTGTCACTGACAAAACTGATAGTTATTCTGGGAAAGAGAAAGTCTGTATCATATTGGGATAGAGTTCTATTCTCAGAGACTATGGTCATAAATTTTAAAATAAAATAAGAGGGAAATGTTTCATATTACCTCTCAGGTTATAATTGTTTCCAACCATTTCCCCCAGTATTTCCCCCACCCATTTCTCTGAACATGCTCTTAGAAGGGCATCCCATTTGCCTTGATTTAAAAGCTACATAAGGCCCATTTCCACAGCTCCCTCCCTCATTGGTATCAACCCACTTAGACGCATCTGCCTGCTTTATTTACATGCTGTTGATTTCCTTTCCCAGATTATTAATGAAAATGTTAACTAAACCCATCCCCTGTGGCTTACCACCAGACACCTTTTCCCAAACGGGAGTATGCCATAATTCATCATCAACCTTTTATTTTTCTCTGCTCAAGTCAGTTTTGTGAATCACAAGTGGCTTTTTAAACAAAACAATTGGAACTAATTCACACAGTACATTATAATCACATCTGCCACATCTATAAATGGCAATTGATATGCATTAGCTGTAAATCCCCAAATACAAAAGACCAAGAGGGAATAAGATGGTCAAAAAGGAATTTATAGGAAAAGGTCTGGGATATTCTGTACCTCTCCAGTGGTAGAAAAACATCTGAATCATACTCCTACCCCCCAAAGCAAGACAATTAAAGTTTTCACCTTGTGACATAACTGTAGATCTTTATTTTAACATATTGAATATCTAATTTCTTTTTTTTTTTTAGTTTTGTGAAGCTTTCTTGAAAGGTTTTTATTTTGTTCTTATTCTTAATGGTTTATGCTAGTAAAAGATATTGTTTAAACTAGAAATCATCAAGTCACATCCAAGATTTGTGGATCAAAGTATGCTGTCCTCTAAAAAGAGTATGTACAACCACAGAAGTCTTCTCCAGCTTGGGGAGAGAGAGATACAGAACTCATAAAATAGTATAAGCAGAAAAAGATCTTGAGGAAGAAAATAATACATTGAGTCCAATTAGAAGCTCACATTTTGTTAGCCCTCCCCTGCCCCTAAGGATGGTTGTGGCCCCACAATTACAGACTAAGTTGAGTAGCCAAGATAGGAAACAATGACCATTTTATTCCTCTCCCAGGCATGAGTATCCTCTGTTGGGTGCCTGTTGTGGGCACACAGTCCCCCAATCCTGTCCTCTGCTCAGATTCACAGGGCTCCACAGCTTTAACTTCTTCATATTCATCATTGGAAGGTAACCAGGTGTCAAGAATGGCTTCCATATCTGGGCTCCATTGTTTACTGACTCTCTGAGCCTCAACCTCCTCATCCCCAAGAAGTGATGACAGAGCAGAAGGCAAGCTTGCAAACTGCCCTCCCCCACCCTGCAAGGTGGGTGAGCTATGTGTGACATTCCTCAGGCACTCCTGGCTGCCCAAGAGCAAAGGAAAAGATAAAAACAATGGTTAACTGATACAGGTCACAGCCATGCAGGTCATGAGTCTCCATCAGTTTACAAATGTCTTAGTAAATTATAAGAAAAAGTCAGTCTTATCAATAGCCTAACCTCCAAAAACTAATAGGCTCAATTTCCTGGAGCCCTCACATCACCCTCCCCTCCTTAGTGATGTGGGGAACAAAGACAAGAAGAAAATGTAAAAAACATTGAATTTTTTTTTATAACCTGCACTCCATTGACAAATACTTGAGGCAAATAGAGTATAACATCTCTCCAGGAACTCCCTACTGTCTTCAGTGTTGATGCCTTACTAGAGAAAAAACAACCTTAGCTCGACAACAGCAAGGCCTCTGGTATCTTAGGAGTCCTTCTTAGCATATGAAAGTCCTTCTGGAGGCCTCCCTTTTGTCTTTACTTCCCCCAGCTCCCTAGTATATAACCAGTTACTCTTCACAACCCCTGTGCAGCTCTTTCTGCTCACGGGTCCTGTCCCCATGATGAAGTTTTGGGGTGATGGGGGGTCCGTGGGGTCTAGAGACAATGGCTGAGAAAGAATTCTTAAAGATGTCTTTGGTGCAAACAGGTGACTTTACAAAAGCATAGTGACAGGATCCATGGGCAGAAAGAGCTGCACTGGGGTTGTGACAAGTAACTCATTATATACCCTCAGGTTGGGAGGGGGTCAGGGACAGAGTAAGTCTCTAAGGTATTTTTGAAGCCAGGTTTCCAGGGCCTTGAGAGACTAGGTGTTGCTAGGGAAATGCCAGTTAATACTTTTTAATAAAACCCCAGTCATGAGACCCTTCAGATGTATATCAGGGGGCCTTAAGCTGGGAGTATGATTGCCAGCATATATCTTGGGGCAGTTGAGACAAAGGAAGTAGATTTACAGGATCCTCAAGGTTGGGATAATGTTTGCCCCTAGCAAAGTGTCATCATTGAGGCAGCTGAGCTCCTAGAGCGAGGCTACTCTGCCAGTTTCAAGGACTTATCAATGGGCTGTAGGCAGTAAGAGAATTTAATTTTTCTTTTGCCTTGGTTTCCCACATTACCATGGCAAGCACTTAAACCCCTTTCCTTTGTTTTTGGGTAGCCAGGAGTGTCCAAGGGATATCACACATATTCCATCGGGGGGCAGGGGAGGGGGGTTGCCAGCCTGTATTTTGCCCTCAGCTTGCCCCACATTCCCTCATCACCCATGCTTTAATAAAATCACCTTCTTGCACCAAAGACGTCTCAAGAATTCTTTCTTGGCCATCAGCTCCAGACCCCCACCACTCCAAAACCACATCAGAAGTAAATGTCTACTTGACAATACTGTTCAAAGGATTCAGTAAGACCCCTGGCACAAAGCATATCCCAAAGCAGCTGATAGGAAATACAGATGAGAGGTTGGCCATCTGCTCCCACCGGGAACGATCTGGTGAAAGAAAAGAGCCTTACCTTTTTTAAGTCATAAATGTTGACGTGTAATGTCTCAAAGTCTCGGGCTACCTGTTACAAGAAAAACTGCCATTTAGGCAGCAAACTAAAGAGACCTGATAGAATTTAAAAGTGAATCATGGGTCCCACAACTGGTGCGATTCTGCCTTCGTGTTAGTCTAATGAGCACCTAATGACTCCCTGCAACCCAGCCAGGGAGAAAGAAGGAAGGATGAGCTATCACTCACACCATCAAGCCTAGGTTTTCAGGGTAAAATGAAAACTGGAAAAATGAAACAAATATTTCTTTCCAGGACCGTCGAACAGTCACTTGGTTCGGTGTTGTTTTCCCAGGAAGGCAATTGAGTTGAACTTCCTTCAGGAGATTCTGAGGCAGGAAAAAAAGACACGGTGGAAGCATGATGCAATGAGCTCTATCAGTCAACCCGAGGAGACCTGGAATCACTGAAACGAGCTGCAAGAACCTGAACACGGACAGAAATGAGGCTCTGCTTCTGCATACATTGCCCTAAATCTTGATGTCTCTCTCCTTACAGCCCGCTCTGTTCCTGTGCAACATCTTTTGGAAGAGGCAGCAAGCTAAACAGAGTTTATAAATCTTTGCACCTCAGATGAGGCTCACTTAAGTTCCTGCGACCCATCTGTTACATATTCAACATTTCCCTTCACTTCCTTTTAAGCAATTTTGGCGCTATTGTATTGCAAAAGTGACCTTCCAGGAACAGGAAAATAGTACCTCTGAGTTAGTAATCACCTGATACATCCCTTTAAAATGGCCATGCAGGTTCTGTAGATTAAGAAAAGATAGGCTCCCTGCCCCATTAAAAGTGCCAACAATACCCGGAAGGTGGTTCTGTTCAGAGGGAAAGAGGTATTACAAAGACTTGACCCCTTCCTGTCCACCCCAGGGTGAGAAATTAAACTATTCAACAGGGAGGCTTAAGGGACCTCTTTTCTCTCTTTCTCATAGAATACACTGAAGCAAAATAAATCTGGGGAGGGGCAGCTCCTGCTGACAGCAAAGATTCCTGACACACGAAGAAAGCATTCTCCTCACAGGACAGAGCTCCAAAGCAGATGAAAGGCACCGTCTTGGTTCTAGCTCTAAAAACACAAAAATCATCACAATAAATCATTTCTCCATGGAAGAACTTCGTATATATGAAGCTGTCAGAAGCCTCCCTTGTACACGGAAAAGGGTACTGCATTATACACCAAAAAGGAGTACTATAAAACTAACTCACAAGCAGGAAAGATAAATGAGCACCTACACAGAGGTTGGGCCATTCCTAAATAGCAAAGGTCAGGAGAAATTCCTGGAGTAGGACTTTGATGCATTTCTATTCTCTTCATGACTGAGTGTGTCCCAATAACAGCCATCAATAAATGTCCATCAGTGTTTTATGACCAGCTCACGTTTGCCAATTTCAGTTTCCATCAGTTTTTCAGATAGAATACCGACCTGTCGCTGTTCCATAAGATGGAACCACGAAGCCCCGTTTGTTTTGGCACCGGTAACTTTTTATCTATTTATTTATTTTCAGTGTTCCACAGTTGATATGAGCATCCCCTCCCTAATTGGTATTTTCAATTTTTGTTCTGCCTGGGATGGTCTCACTTCATAAATCTGTAATTAAGGAAACCACTGGAGAATGTGGTAACCCCAAGGTTGAGGTGTTTTTTGACATGGGTCATATCTCTGCTCCTTCTGCCAAACGATTATGAAATATTCATGTTAAATTAGCATAAAGCACATCCTGTTTTATGAGGAAATATTGCAGAACAATACCTATAACTGATGCATAAAATATAAGTTTTCTATTTTCACACACAAGAACAGACTCAGATATATTCCCGAGTCACTGAAATTTTCCCTGTGGTGTCTAGAACACAACAAATGTAATTAAGGGTTCTGTGGTTTAAACATTTTAGGTCTTAAAATTTGGATAGAATATCCCTTAAAAATCATTTTGTCATTATGCAATTTGGGGAGATAGGACATTAAAAAGGGGATGCTAAAGGAATCATCATCTTCAGAGGTTTTCTTCTTTCTGTGTTGACCAGGGTAGAGGGTAGGGTTACAGTGATGCAGGCAGGCCAGGTCTGAGGACCCAGAGGGGGTCCTGCAAGGATCAGCCAAGCAGGTCCTTGGCTTTGCACAGGATAGAAATCAAACTTGAGCCAATAGGAAGTGAGAGCAGAGTTTACTGAAGACAGAGCAAATACAGACAGAGCATCTGGAAGACTCAGAAAGGAAAAGGAGCGTGAATCTCATCTTTGCTTGTGGTCTAGGATTTTTACTGAGGACTGTGGTCTGGTGTACGTGTCCTCTCAGGCATCCAGGAAGTGGCCGAACATGGACGAGTGCTCAGGTGTCCATAAATCACCTGTGCCCTGAAGCCAAGCGTCTTGGCATCTAGGTGTCTGGAATCAGTGGTCTTGGAAAACGTACATGACTGTACATGATGACCTCGCCTGTCACTGCTCAGGTGTTATCTATTGTGCTGGGAGACTCCAAAGAAATCATTAACTCCTTGACTTTTACGAGGAGGACATACATTAAGACAAGTGAAAGATGGGGGGGGTGGGGCGGGGAGGCAGGTCCTAGCAAGACCAGAAGCAGGAAAAAAAAGCAAAAAAAAAAAATTTTTTTTAAACTCGTTTTTTTTCTTCATGGGGTTCAGTTTTCCTATCCCAACAGGTAGCAGAGTTATGTAAACACTCAAGGTTTAGAGAGTCTCTTTTGGTTCCATATATATCATGAATATGAATGGTGTGTGTGATATTGTGACTTATAAGAAATATGTATTTGGTGTTAGTCCCAATTCCTGGCACAAATCGCCAAAAACCCTTCAAATTTCTTAAGTGGGGACAGCAGTAAAGGTGTCTTGTTATGTTAATGAGGTGACTGGGGAAACAACTGAGGATGGATGGGAGCTGGTTGCCAGAGGAGCAAAGCCTATGATTGGAGGGTTGGAACTTTCAGTCCCATCCCCTAACCTCTGAGGAAGGAAAAAGGGGCTGAATCAATCATCAAGGGCCAACAACTTCATCAATCATACCTATGTAATAAGTTTCTATAAAAAACCAAAAGGAATGGGTTCAGGGAGTGTCCACATTGGTGATAACTGAGCACATCCCTGTGCTGCCATTTCTGGTCTCATACTCCAGGGGACCAGAAGCTCCTTTGTTTCTCTATCTCTTCATTTAGCTTTGTATTTGCATCCTTGCATATTTTTTATTCATATATTCATATACTCATATCCCACATACTAGATTTCATATCCTGATAATCTAGGGAGCAAACTGGTTTCCTGAGTGTGTGAGCCACTCTAGTAAATTAATTGAACCCAAGGAGGAGGCTCTGGGAACCTGGGATTGCTCGCCAGTGGATCAGAAGCACAGGCAACCATCTGAACTTGCCAAGGACATCAGAAGTGGTGGGCAGTCTTGTGGGACTGAGCCCATAACCCGTGAAATCTGATGATATCTCCGGGTAAATAAATAATGTCAGAACTGGATTATAGGGCACCAAGCTGGTGGTGGGGAATTGCTGGGCAGTGTGGATAAAAACCCACACATTATAATTGGAATCAGAATCAGAGTGTGTAATCATCAAAAAAATATGAGAGAAAAATATTTTGATTTATTAAACCTTCTTACTCAGACAAAGTGGTTGAGCTAAAGACAATGAAACTCACATGGTTTCATAACTGGGTCTTAGGGAAGTAAATTAACATAAGAACAAAACCTGTAATCCCTATCAAAATAACACCAGCAGGGGAGCCTTTGTGGCTCAGTCTGTTAAGCATCCGACTTCGGCTCAGGTCGTGATCTCACAGTTCCTGTATTTGAGCCCCGAGTTGGGCTCTGTGCTGACAGCTCAGAGCCTGGAGCCTGCTTTGGATTCTGTGTCTCCCTTTCTCTCTGCCCCTGCTCTCCTCGCACTCTGTCTCTGTCTCTCAAAAAGTGAATAAACGTTAAAAAAAAGGTTTTTTAATAGAAAAATAACACTAGCATTCTTCATAGAGCTACAACAAACAATCCTAAAATTTGTGTGGAACCAGGAAAGACACTGAATAGCCAAAGTAATGTTGGAAAAGAAAGCCAAAGCTAGAGGCACCATAATTCCAGATTTCAGGTTGTATTACAAAGCTGTAATCAAGACAGTATGTTACCGGCACAAGAACATACACTCAGATCATTGGAACAGAATGGAGAACCCAGAAGTGGACCTACAAATGTGTGTATGGCCAACTAATCTTTGACAAAGCAGGAAAGGATATCCAATGGAATAAAGACAGTCTTCAGCAGCAAATGGTGCTGGGAAAACTGGATAGCGATGTGCAGAAGAATGAACCTGGAGCATTTTCTTACACCATACACAAAAACAAACTCAAAATGGAAGAAAGACCTAATCCTAAAACAGGAAGCCATCAAAATCCTAGAGGAAAAAGCAGGCAAAAACCTCTTTGACCTTGGCTGCAGCAACCTCTTACTTGAGATGTCTCCAGAGGCAAGGGAAACAAAAGCAAAAATGAACAATTAGGACCTCATCAAGATAAAAATCTTCTGCACAGCGAAGGAAACAATCAGCAAAACTAAAAGGCAAACCCAACACCCAAAAAACAAATAATCCAGTGAAGAAATGGGCAAAAGACATGAATAGATACTTTTTCAAAGAAGACATCCAGATGGCCAACAGACACATGACACCTGAAAACATGTTCAACATCGTTCATCATCAGTGGGTGAAATACAAATCAAAACCACCATGAGATACTACCTCACATATGACAGAATGGCTGAAATTAACAACTCAGGCAACAACAGATGTGGGCAAGGATGAGGAGAAAGAGGAACCCTTTTGCACTGTTGGTAGGAATACAAACTGGTGCAGCCACTCTGGAAAACAGTATGAAGGTTCCTCAAAAAATTAAAAATAGAACTATTCTACAACCCAGCATTGCACTACTAGGCATTTATCCAAAGGATACAGAAGTGCTGATTCAAAGGGGCATGCGCACCCCAATGTTTATAGCAGCTCTATCAACAATAGCCAAAGTATGGAAAGAGTCCCAATGTCCATCAACTGATGAATGGAAAAAGAAGATGTGGTGTGTGTGTGTGTGTGTGTGTGTGTACACACACACACACACACACACACACACACAATGGAATGTTACTTGGCAATCAAAAAGATTGAAATCTTGCCATTTGCAACAAAGTAGATGGAGCTAGAGTGCATTATGCTAAGCGAAATAAGTCAGTCAGAAAAAGATAAATATCATGATTTCATTCATATGTGGAATTTAAGAAACAAAACAGATAAACATAAGGGAAGGGAAGGAAAAATAACATAAAAATAGGGAGACAAAACATAAGAGACTCTTTAAATACAGAGAACAAACTGAGGGTTACTGGTGGAGGGTTCGGTGGGGGGGAGAGGCTGAAGGCGTGAGAGGCATAAGGAGGACACTTGTTGCGATGAGCACTGGGTATTATATGTAAGTGGTGAATCACTAAATTCTATTCCTGAAATTATCATTACACTGTATGTTAACTAACTAGGATTTAATTTTTTTAAAAAAATAATAATGATAAATTTAAAAATTAATTAATTAATTTCATTTCACTTAATAAAAAATAAAAAATGTAAGAACAAAGCCCTACTTCTAATGTAACTATTTTGACAGAGTGAGAAGTGTATAGACAAAGACTCTCCTTTACTGAACTTTAGTGAGGTTTCCATGAGCCCTTTCTTACATAAGCCTCGCTTGGTCCCTGTACTGTCCTTACCAGGCCTGCACAGCTCTGTATTAGCAAGAAACCTGCTAAGTCAGTTTCCTGGGACTCTCCCTCTCGAGATGCCTGAATCTCATCAAATTCCTCATCTATCACCTTTAACATCTGATCACCTTGGCCTGTCTTCTGCAAAAATCACGTCAAGTAAATCTAGCAAGATTACCCCTAGCTTGACGTCTCTGCTGAGTACTTGTCCATCTACTGATCCCCTCCCTCTATTGATTGGCCGAAGTCTCCACTTATCCTGGTCATAATCAGAATGAGCCCCACCTCTCTCCCCTATTGCAATTATCTTCACTCCTACTGCAATGGTGCTGAATAGTCTTTCTTGTCTTTTAAGTGTCAGAATAATTTTTTCTATAAGATGATTCAGATTCGTGGACAGAAATTTGGAAGGAGGGTTGGAGTAGTGCACTGGCCAATTGTACACCTGTCTTCCCAACTTCAAGATGGGCAACTGTCAAATTCAGATAGTAGTGAGAATGTTTACATCACAGAAATCAGCAAACACTATACATCAGGGCTTCCCTTGGCCCTCCCTTCCCCCAGCCCCATCAGTTGCTAAACATTTACCAGCACATTTCCAGGTGGAGGTGACTGTGAAGGGTCCCATGCCAAGTGTCAGACTGGGCTGCTATGAAAGGTTTGCTTTTATCCTTTAAGTATGGTGCCTTGAGCACAATTCTACTTCCAAGTCCCGGGTCCAAATTAAGATAATAAGTTGCACAGCCATCCTCGGAGATATTACTTTGCGTCTGCTACATCTGGAATGATGATAAATTCATTTCTCCATTTGTGTCTGGTTTGCCTCTGATTTAGAACTTGTCCCAGAGTTTTCACCTTGTAATAAAAGTATTACCCTTAGTCGTATTTTTTTGAATGGTGAAATGGGTTCAGTAGATTTCTACTTTGTGCCCCCAGTTTCTTCCATGCTCCGGTCCTGTGTGCGAAGCACACATACAGTGATTAGAATTCTCCCTTTAACACGTGTGAAGAATCTGAATGATGATTTAATACCTAGATAAAACAAAATTCATCATCACATTTATATTTGGTAAAATCTGAAGGATGACTGGTGACAATTCATCTCTTTTCTCTGACCCTTTCCAACAGCCCCATTTCAGGAGAAAGGCAGAGTGCCTAATGACAAAGTATACTCTCATAGCAACCAGGGACCGGTACCAGCCAAGGTGTTGGGGGGAGGAACAAACAGCCCATGCACTCCCGGCCCTGGTCAGCCAGTGGGCAGGCAAGTTCCGTGACCTGTGCTGAAGTCTGCAAGATGCACGAAGCTGCCAGACCTCCAGAAGGAGGACTCGGGGACAAGTATGAGAAATTATAGCTTAGATGTATGAGAAATCTATGTGAAAAATTGAGTCTAAGCACTTCTGCTGTGCTGCTTATAAAGTCTCTTTAAGGTTAGTAATATTCTTTTTTTTAATTTTTTTTAACGTTCATCTACTTTTGAAAAAGAAGGAGAGACGGAGTGTGAGCTGGGAAGAGGCAGAGAGAGGGAGGGAGACACAGAACCTGAAGCTGGCTCCAGGTTCCAAGCTGTCAGCACAGAGCCCGACACAGGGTTTGAACCCATGAACTGTAAGATCATGACCTGAGCCAAAGTTGGACATTTAACTGACTGAGCCACCCAGGCGCCCCCAAGATTAGTAATATTCTTAAGAGGACTGTATCCAAAGTCAGTTTAACAAATGAAACTGCATAATATGCATGTACATTATCACTAGAAAAAGCATGACTTTTCAAAAACCAAAAATCATTTAAATTAAGTTTCTCCATTTTCTGTTTCACATTTTCTTGTGCCTATAAAAAAAGAAGCAATAGCTGTCAATGTGTTGGCTCCATTAGCGGAGGAAAAGCTTTGCACACAGATGACACCAACTTTATATCAGAATTATCAGGGCCTTCCAATAGAAAATCAATCAACTTAATTCTATAATGGTTCTCTCTCTCTCTCTCTCTCTCTCTCTCTCTCTTCAACCAATTCATAGCATCAAAGTAAACCTTTGGGAACTTCCTTCTGTTGAAAGTGAAACATCTGACGTTGCTGCAAATATTATTATAAATTTAACTTTAAAGTTTATTTGAGGGAAAAAGTATATCTTTGCAGGGAGGGTAGGAACACGAATTTTGATGGAGCATAGCGTGGCCAAAACATCATTTCCCCTAAATTAGGAAACTTATGGAGCAGAGATGTTATTGGAATTAGTTGTATGGCACACATAATTCATAATTGCCTCCAAATAACCTATGATTCTACCCACCAGAATAGATGCTGTATTGCTTCTATTTTATATACAAAGAGTAACTGAACTACAAATTTTGGCAATTGAACTAATGTTGAATAAAAGCAAAACAGGGGCACCTGGGTGACTCAATCAGTTAAGCATCCACTCTTGATTTCAGCTCAGGTCATGATCTCACAGTTCATGAGTTCAAGTCCCACATCAGGCTCTGTGCTGACAATGTGGAACCTGCTTGGGATTTTCTCTCTCTCCCTGTCTTTGCCCCTCCCTCAATCTCTCTCTCTCTCTCTCTCTCCCCTCTCCATTTCTCAAACGAAATAAATAAACTTAAACTTTTTTTAAAAATAAAAGCAAAACAAATTAACTTCAGCCAGCACAGTAATTTTTTTTCTGTTGGCCATCAATTGGATTTTGGAAAGCTTTGAGCTTTTATAAAATGATTTTGTAATTCAGACTATGCATACTATGAGAGTATTGACCATTTCTATAAATAAGTCTTCTAAATTTTGTATATATTTTGTCAAAATCAGTTAAAATATTTTATGAATAAACTTGCCCAATAGAGCTTTATTTAATTTGCAATAATTAAAATCAAAGCATGCAAATAGGAACACATTAAAATGTTTTCTCTTTAAAGGTTAGGAAGGAAACTAGGAGAGCTCAAATGGAATTAATGAATTAATTTCAAAATTCTACAGTTGTCCCTTGGAGTATGCCATCTTCCATAATTGAAGAATATTTTGATGGTATTTCTACTCCTACCTGGATAAATTTTTATTCTTTAATATCCTGGAAATAAATTGATACAGCATATAGTTTTGCCACATTTAAACTTGGTGAAACAAGCAAAAGGATTATTGAAACAACGCACTGATGAAGTTTGTCTTGTAAAATATTTGGTAAAATATTTATCATTCACAGGTAGATGATTTTATTTTTGAAAATAGCCTTTGAATGGATCTCCTCCATAGATTCACCAATACAATGAAACAATTTGATGACCAGTAAATGTTTTTAAAGGGATATAACTTTAATGATTTTTAGCACCTCTGTCACTCTTGAAAGCCTCCCTGTGTGAATTATAAAATACATGATTGCTCTTCCTGTATCCCATCCTAGAAAAAAAATGACTAGAATTTTCTATCCTGGGATCAAGGATGAGACAACAGAGGATTCAGGATCTAGCACCATTTCCATCTTTTGCTTTTGGCTCATACTTTGAGGATTTTTTCCTTTTAAGTATCCTGTGTTTTGAGTGTTCAACATGGTTGAGTATGTGGTGGGCTGGGAGAACTGGTATGGGCTGAAAGTAAATTGTCAGGGTATTCCACAGAATCGAGCATATTTATGGTGTCAGTCCTCGTATAAAGGTTTAACTTTTACCTTTTTATCATTTTATTTTCCTTAGTAAGAGACAAAACAAAAATTGTGATTGACCAGATGTTTTTCCTTCCCAAATTGCCCTCATATCTCTTATAATTAAGTATAATGAATGATAGATTAGCCAGGGGCTTTATTCACTCCATTGAATACGTGCTTCATTCAATGACAAATAGAAGAAGATAAATTAGCCATAGCAGTTTTCTGCTTTAAACAAACAAGTGAAAGAATAAGTTCCCTTGAAAAAGTGGAAGTTCTGAGTTTGACTTCCAAGTCTGGGCAAGTCATCTCTCACGGGTGATGTGACATGAGATGAAAGATTAAAGTCCTAACTACCAGAATCTCAGCAACTGACCTTATTTGCAAATACGGTCTTCATAGCTGTAATTAGCTAAGCTATAAGGTCTTGCTAGAGAAGGGTGGAACCGCCATCCAATGTGACCGGTGTCCTTATAAGAAGAGGGAAATTTGAATACAGACACATGGGGACAATGCCTTGTGAAGACAGGGGCAGAGATCTCAGTGACACACCTACAAGCCAAGGAACATCAAGGATTGATGGCCATCTGAGAAGCATGGGACAAATTCATCCTCGGAGCCCTTAGAAGGAAACACTCTACTTTGGTTTTAGATTTCTAATCTCCATCGCTGTGAGACAATAACTCTTGCTTTAAGCCATCCAGTATGTGATACTTTGTTACAGCAGCCCTAGGAATGAATATGCTATCTAATCCCTCTGAACCCCAACTCCGTTTTGTGTATGATGAGGGCACCAGTAATATCCACTCTCAGGATGGTGAAAATTAAAGTTGTTAATGTTTGGGGAAAGTTCCATAAACTGTAGAATACTAAACCCATGATACCTCTGAAGTGACAGACTGGCCCACAATCCTACTTCTCAGGGATTGATTAACAGCCACCACACCCTGACCCAAGGAGCCATTGGATCTCTCCTGGGAATTCAGAAGTCCTGGTCATTCTCTGTGGGGCACCTGACCTGAGCCACCTCTTACCCTGTGCACTGAGAGCAGAAAAAGGCAGTCTGTAGAAAAAAAGGGAAGAAGCAGAAGTCTAAGAAAGGCAGAGACATGAGGTCATGTGGTCCCAGAAGGAGAGACCAAAAGATGCCTGGGTGGTTCCTGTAGGCCTTCTCATTCTTTATTCACATCCCTTCCTCTGGGCTGAGAGCATTCTCTGCCTGCCTCATTTCCTATCCTTCCCAGTTGCTGGGAAGAAGTAAGTATTATGAGATACAAATACATACACTGACACTACAGTGATAGAAGCTAAGGGATAGACATGAGAGGGTGAGGGAGGACAGAGAGAAAGAAACTGAAAGACCAAAACTCACCTTTTTATTCTTTTTTGATAGTTTAATGCAAGTCATACAAACCTTGAGACCCACCCCACCGAAACACTACCAGAGGCATAATCACTGCATATTAGTGACATCACTCCTACTGATTTTAAAAAGAACATAGCTAAGTGACCTTTGATAGCATTATTTAATTTTGAGATCTCAAATTCATCATCTATAAATTGGTTGAATACATTATATTAGTGGTTCATAAACGGGATTCTGGAGGTCTAGGGGTCTTTGATATTTTCTGTATTTTGAAGTAATAAAACTTTCTAATTTATTTGTCACCAACCTTTACAAGCCAACTAGCCCATAAAGTATCTTTGTATTTAGCTACCCCTCAGGCTGATAATAAGTTAGATTGAAAACTCTAGGCCTGGGGTTAACTATTCTGATGAATTTTTGATAGACTTAAAGATTTCAAACCATAGGGTTCCGGGTAGTAATGGGTATTTCTGGTAAGAAAGAAGCTGGAAACGAAAAACAAAAACAAAAACAAACAACCAAAAAAAAACAACCAAAAAGAGATTTCTAAGCTCTCTTTTGACTTTCATATCCCAAAAGTCTTGAGGTTAAAAATTTGCAGGAAGAAGTCAGTCTAAAAGAAAAGAATAAGATCCAAGCCCTTGAATAACCTGCACACACACACACACACACACACACACACACACACACACAAAATGGCAAAGGAAAGATATAGGAACAGCACATCCAACTTCTAATTTCCTCTCATATAGAAAAGTAACCATGTCAAAAAAACAAAGCAAAACAAACAAAAAAACATCAACAACAAAAAACTTTTTTTGAACCAGGAGTGAATTCCAGTGTTCCAAAAATAAAACAACTAAATTCACTGGTTTTATTTGATCAGTCAAAGCCAGATAAATAAAACCTCTCTCAAGCCAAAGTCTTCTTATTCATTTTGTTGTTTTCACCCTATACTCATCAGCAAACCCTATCCCCATTGCCACGGATCACCCAGATCTCAAGAAATCAACTCTCCATGAATTCATAAATCATCTTGCTTCCAAAGGGGAGGTGAGGGTGTGAAATTAAAAACACTAAAAAACAAATTATGGAAGTAAGTGTTTGTTATAAACCCTTTACACTTAGTTGAGGCCACATAAACCTTAGGTAATGCTGGTGGAGCTCCCCGAAGGCTAAATGGCCAGCGTTATCAAAAGGAAAATGAAAGCCATAAAATCCACAAGCCGATGAGAAATTCTAGAGTCAACACATATGGAGGAATGTCAGCAAAGTGCAAGGGTTGGAGGCAGTCCCACTCAGATGCCTGCCAGCCCGAGCTGAGAATTCAAAGGCTCACTATAAAAGGCAATTATGACCAAGGAGTTGTACTGATCAAGAGCTCCTCAGAAGCAACACTCTGCCTTGAACAGCTCTGTATTCTCCTGCGAGCCTAGTGCTGTGTGAAGCCCAGGACGTTACTTAATGGTCCCTGTGGAGTTGAGGAGAATTTTCTGCTGGTTTGTAAGCTACTTGACTTGTGTAGTTTAACTGAGTGGTTGAAATTGGAACCTGCACAGAACCAGGTAAATTTGACAAAATCCCATCTGTTGGAGGCCTGTATTTCTGGCCTCCAATCCTTTCAAGAAAAAAGGGGGAGTAAAACTGGGGGAGATAGGAGCACCATTCAGTTTGGAGTCACATGCACAAAACTCCTGAAATTTAGACCTTTGACAGTACCCTCAAATGAGGTTGGTCATGGCCATGAACTACTCTGACAGGATAGAATACCGAAGGCAAGCATCACACAACTTTATAAGCTTCTGTCTCTTTACTGGACTGCCTCTGAGTAGTATCTTTATAATTATCATAATTATCTTATGAATAGCCATAGGGTTTAAAAGCAATTATATGTAAACATTTATAATGCAATATGTATTATACTCTTTAGTTATTTCTTAATTTTTTTTTTTTTTTTATGTACCAGTAGCCTCAGAAAATAGTGATGCCTCTGTGGGGAGCTTCTCAAAGTCATGAAAATCATGAAATCAGATCTGCCCAGGCCAGGGAATTCTCCAGTACATGAGCCAAGCACCCAGCACACCTAAGCAAAGAATGTACCAAAAAGGAACTATGGCTTTTTCTCTGCAGCCCCAATATTATTCACATAGCCACTATGACTGCTAAACACATCCATATGTCCATAGCCTCCTTCTGAGAAAAGCAGCCATGGGAGATTATTCCTGCACAGGTTTCCATGATGTGTATCATAAGACCCAGTATCATTGCCAAGGCTGATTGGTCCAGGGGTCAGTCCTGAGTTTATAGAGTATCCTGACAGAAGAACCTTGCCATTAGGGATGCTCTGTACTCAGCAATGAGCAACTAAACCAATGAGATTCTTGGATAATTTCAATAGATCCAAGAGTCAGAAATCAGGAGAACAATATGGAAGACAAGGACATATAGAGAAAAGTCAGTAAGTATAGGTCATGATACAGCAGAAACCACAAATCAGAGAAGAGTTTAGAAAAAAAGATAGCAGCAAAGATAAATCTCTATAGAAAGTGAGGAAGCACAAGCTCATTCAGGAATATGGCTGAGTCTGAGAGAACACAAATAAGAGTTATGGTCAGACACTGTTATAGGTTGAATTTTGTCACCCAAAAAAATTCCTATATTGAAGTCCTAATCCTCAATGCTTTGGTATGTGACTTTATTTGGATATAAGGTTTTTAAGGAGATAATCAAGTTAAAATGATGTTATGGGGCAGGGTGTTAATCCAATGACTGGTCTCCTCATAAAAAGGGAAAACTTGGAGACAGACACACAGAGATGAGCAAAGATTGGGGTGATGTGTCTACAAGCCAAGGAACACCAAAGATCAAAGGAAGCTAGGCTAGAGGCATGGAACAGATTCTCCCTCACGGTCCTCACAGAAAGAACCCCATCAATACTTTGATGTCAGACTTCTAGCCTGCAGAACTGTGAGACAATAAATTTCTGTGATGTAAACCACCCGGCTTATGGAACTTTTGTTAAAGCAGTCCTACCAAACAAACACACCTAGAGCCAGTATTGACTCAGAAACATCTGCTCTGTTGCTTGAGGCCAACTATTTGGCTATGAGGCAAACTTATCTTCTCTCCTGCTCATGTATCTCCACAATAACTGCCATTACCTGAGGTAACCTGAGCTTCTCTGAAACCTGAAAAACTAAGCCAACTCGGCAGGAGTTCAGCAGTGTTTAGGAATGAGTAAATGAAGCAGTTGGAAGCAAAGAAGCTGCTGCTTCATGATCCTCTCAGATCAGAGGATCAGGCAATTTAAAGCAACTTTCCAGAGAGCTTCAGGGAGTGGCATCCATCCAGTAACCTCACCACTGCTTAGCAGAGCTGGAGAATAGCAGCAGAAGCCAGGAAGCCTATATCTTGACAAGCTGTCTTCTGGGGGAGTGATTCTGTCTCCCAGCCACTGGTTGTTCTCATCCAAGCCGCTCTGTCTAATGGAAAAGCTCCTGAAGGAAATAATGGAGGCCAATTTCTACTATGCAAGGTCTGCAATGCAACAAACACTCAAGAAGCCAGCATTATCTCTGAGGTAATCCCTTTGATTACCCAAAACAGTTGCTTTTAATGGTCGACTAGGGACCCCATCACACAAGTACTTTCTGGGTTCTTTTAGCCTTTGATCTTACCCTAAAGCTCATTCTTCTGGATTCACTGGATGCCTGGCATGAGGAAAGAACTGGCACTTGTCTTGATTCAGCCATCTGGGCCTTCTCTCCCCACCAAAGTGTGAATGCATTCAAAATAAATTATCTTGAAAGCACAGTCTCTCCATTCAAGTTCTACTTCAAGACTTCACAATGGCGGGCACCTCCAGGATTCTCATTGTTGGTAGCAGCTGAACGGGGCTGCTGAACAATGCTTTCGGTGCTTGCTCAGAACGAAAGGAAGACTTGGGATGGAAACAGGTGAAAGTCTTTCCAAGCTTCAGAGAAAGACAGGGCTCACTGCCCAAACTGCCTTCCAGGTGGTCAAACTGCATTGCTCATTATTTGCAGTGAATGGAGACATTCCAACCCAGCCCTGGACAAGGTGGCAAGTGAACATTCAACTCTGCTGCTAAGTGTTTAAATTACACATTTTAATATTTAATTGACTTTACCTTTTTATACCTTTTTTTTAAAAAAAAATTATGTTTATTTACTTTTGAGAGAAAGAGAGAGCACAAGCAGGGAAGGGGCAGAGAGAGAGAGGAAGACACAGAATCCAAAGCAGACTCCAGGCTCCGAGCTATCAGCCCAGAGCCTGATGCAGGGCTCGAACTCACAAACCATGAGATCATGACCTGAGCTGAAGTTGAACATTCAACTGACTGAGCCACCCAAGCGCCCCTGCCTTTTTATACCTTTATGTCAAATAGGCTTTCCAGAGGAGTGTAAGGGGAGCTAATAATTTTTGAGTACTTCCTTTCTTCTTGACAATATAATGGGCTCACAATTCACCTCATTTTATCTTCACGAAATCCCTGTACATTAATACTTTTATCTTCATTTTAAAAAAGAGTAAACCGGGGCTGCCTGGATGGCTCAGTCAGTTAATTGTCGACTTCAGCTCAGGTCATGATCTATGGTTCGTGTGTTCGAGCCCAATGGGGCTCTTTGCTGACAGCTCATAACCCAGAACCTGCCTCCGATTCTGTCTTCCTCTCTCTCTGCCCTTCCCTCGTTTGTGTATGCTCTCTCTCTCTCTCTCTCTCTCTTTCAGAAATAATAAACGAATAAAATTTTTAAAAAAGAGAGAGATAAATCAGCTCAGAAAGGTTAGGTAACTCAACTACTGTCACACAGGTAATAGGCAGAAGGAGCTGATTTAAACATGGGCTTTTACCTTTACATTCTTCTAGAAATAGAAGGTGTTTGTCAGTATCAGAAAAGAGAGATTATTTGGATGCAGTAATTAAAGATCTTTTCTATTATTCAGTCTTTACATTTCTTTTTTTTAATTTTTTTAACATTTATTCATTTTTGAGGGTGAGAGAGAATATGAGCGGGGGAGGGGCAGAGAGAGGGAGACACAGAATCTGAAGCAGGTTCCAGGCTTCAAGCTGTCAGCACAGAACCCAATGCGGGGCTTGAACTCATGGACCATGAGATCATGACCTGAGTTGAAGTCAGACACTCAACCGACTGAGACACCCAGGCGCCCCTCAGTCTTTACATTTCTGAGATAAATCAACTAGCACCACTTCAGATAGAGGTTGTGAACCAATCATTTCTAGAATAATGATGTAATATTGATCCCTAATTAACACAAACCCCATTTTAGAATTGTAGCCAATGAGAATTGAATGTTTCTTCAGGGATCTTCTAGTCCCACATAAACTACATTTTAAATCAAACTCTAAGGTTTAAAAAAAAAAAAAAACCTCCTCTATAATGTTTAAATAATGGTTACAACTTTTGTATTGTCCAACTGAAAAGATAATTATAAAAATAAAATATAAATTTAGTGGTACTTTTAAAAGAATTAATCACATTTTATTACACACGATAAGATCTATAAACATTAGAAAAACTAGTAGTACTTATGTACAAAGATATATTACTTAATTCCACCTATAGACAATGATTGGTTCATACACAGATTTGAAAAATTCAGCCTTGGGACGCCTGGGTGACTCAGTCAGTTGAGTGTCCAACTCTTGATTTCAGCTCAGGTCATGATCCGAGGATTGTAGAATCAAGGCCCCCATTGAGCTCTGTGCTGAGCATGGAACCTGCTTAGGATTGATTCTCTCTCTCTCTCTCTCTCTCTCTCTCCCCCCCCCCCAACTCCCTTTACCGGTCTCTCCCACTCACATACTCTCTGTCTCTAAAATAAAATAAAAAGGAAAGGAAAGAAAAGCTCAGCCTCTGCAAAGGATTTCAGCTGCTAAATTAGGAAGCTCCAATCTAGACCAGCCCAAGGATAGAGACACATAAGCACAAAGGAGAATTTTACATGTCCAAGGTCAAACAGTAACAAAGACAGACTAAAATCTAAATCGTGACTTGCATGTCAGCCCTTTTTCCAACTGGAAAACATCCCACTCACTCAATTATTCACCTTCAGTGCTTTTTTTTAAAACATTAAAGTAGGGAAAATAAACTCAGGTATGCAAAAATATAAGTTCATTTTTCTAAAACTGAATGTAGGGTTCATCTAGAATCCATGGTTCATCAAGGATAAAATATTAATCTCAGTCAATTCTGAGTAAACTTACTTCAGGATGTCTGTCTTCTCTAAGTGTTGTACCGGTGCAGGGTGGAGAGGCCAGGGGGCAGGATGGGGAACTGCACAATGTCAAGGCTTTTGAGATATCTGGTTTGTGAGTGTCACCCATCTACAATCCCTGAAATTAACTCTTCCCTTTGGTCCCAGAATGTCATTATCTTGCACACTGCATGCACTGTGGCTGCATTTCCACCAGGGCCCGGGTCATGCTGCCCATGCTGAATTCCAGTCCCACCTCCCTTTTCCTGACCTTGAAGATCCCTGGGACACTGGCTTTCCCACACTTCCCCTATGCCCCTCTCAAGGTCAGGACACAAAAAAAATCGGCATCTCTTGACTTTTCCTCTCACTATTGCTTCTGCTCTCGGTTCTAAAGCCGTATTTCAAAACTCCAGAACAAGAAAGTATTCTTTATTCTTTTCCTCTCATCATTCCTTCTATGGCAGCCCTTTCCTAAAGCATAAGGAAGCCATGCGACTGTGAAAATACACTGTTAATACTTGAACACATTGTCCTGCTACCTTTTGCTCTGTAGTAACTAAAGTAATTACAACAGGGTTACTGTCACTGTTAAAATTTCCTCTGGGAGCCTTGGGTGGCTCAGTCAGTTAAGCATCTGACTCTTGATATCTGCTCAGGTCATGATCTCACGGTTTGTGGGATCGAGCCCCATGTTGGGCTCTGCACTGACAGCACAGAGCCTATTTGGGAGATTGTCGTCTCCCTCTCTCTCAGCCCCTCCTGTGCTCAAACTCTCTCTCTCTCTCTCTCTCAAAATAAATAAATAAACATTAAAAACAAAATTTCCTTCAGGTAAGGAGGAAATCACCTTTAATGTTAATCGCTCCCCATGATATAACGGACATAATTCCCAACCAAAAAACATCATGGAAGATCTTCAAGAGAAATATATAAACACTGCAGTTAAAATGATAGCAAAATAGGTACCCCAGTTCCCCTCACTATAGAAGAGAAGGAGATTCACATCAATGTAAACTGAGGTCTCTATGCAGAGTTAAGGTGTGCATAATGTACAAAATAATAAGTACTTTCAACTTACTCAAATCGTAGCTTAAACTGTCTGGCTTAATTGCTCTCTAAAAGTTTCATTTACCTAATATTCTTCTAGCTTCAGTCTGGCATGACCTGAAGTAGTCACCATCAATGAACTGGGTAATAACATTCAGTCACTGCCTCCAAAAGACCCCCGGCTAAATGAGATTGAATCCAAATGCCAGTAGACTTGTCTGGTTGCAGAATAAAAATGCAGTCAAATAACTTCAATCACCCAAATTTTCCGTCCTGGTCCCCACTGCCCTCTATGGAATTCTAATTCCCCTTGCCAAGCCCTCACCCCAACACAAAACGGAACCCTGCAGGTGCTGAAGCACAGGACTGCCCTCCCACTACAATCACCAGCCCCCACCTGCCATGATGGTGCGCTCCCTCACGAAAGACTTCTCCCCTGCACCAGCCTGCTACAAGTTCCAAAATTCTTGCCATTAATCTCCTTTTCGCTAGAGCGCTGAATGTCACTCTCTTTTAAACAAATGTATAATCTGAAAGCTATACTATTCTTCAAGCCATTATTAAGGTAAAATGAAGTTACTAGCTGCAGTAAAAGTGAAACCCCTGAACGGAAGGGAAAGAGAGAATGAGGATCATGAACAACATCAAATCAGAAGCTACAGCAGCAGGCACAGCAGAAACACAGAAGAGGGGCAGCGTTGCGAGGGAGAAGAGTGGAGACAAAGTAAGGATAACACAAGATGGAAATTAAACGGTCCAAAGGAAACCAGGTCTAACTCTCCCAAACAGAAAATAAAGTAACATATCTGGCTTCTCAGGTCAGGCCCCACGTGAGAGAGACTCTCTCTTGAGAAAGGGGTAAAGAATGTTCCTGGCAAGTTGAAATTTATCATCAGAGTCATCAACGACAAAATGATGAACAGGAGTGGATGATTTAACAAATCTGCCCTCCGGTGAATTCATTTCATCCATAGTTAACAAAGAAGCTCAAACCTTTAAGGGGGTGAAAAAAAGATGATTGAAGAGGCGCCTGAATCTGAACACTATTTCAGCACGTTCACCCTGGTGTAATAAACTGCAAATCTGCTACTTCCCTTGATCTGAACACTGTACTCTGATGAATATAGTTACCCTAGTCCAGTCGGGCCATTATAACAAAATACTGCAGACTGGCTGGTTTACAAACAACAATAAAGAAATTGATTCTCATGGCTCCGGAGGCCGCGAAGTCCAAGATCAAGGTGCCAGCAGATCCAATGTCTGGAGAGGGCTCACTTCCTGGCTCATAGACAGCTTTTTTTTTTCACCCCTGTGCCCTCATGTGGCAAAAGGACAGAGAGAGCTCTCTGGGGTCTCTTTTCTAAGGACACTGATCCCATTCATGAGGGCTCCATCCTCATATTTAACCTTCTCTCAAAGGTCCAACCGCCAAATATATCACATTAGGGCTTAACTCCCTACATATGAATTTTGGGGAGACACAAACCTTCAGCCCATAGCAGTAGCCTAAAGAAATCTGCTCTCAAGGGGCGGCTGGGTGGCTCAGTCAATTAAGCACCAGACCCTTGGACATGATCTTGCGGTCTTGTGAGTTGGAGCCCTGCATGGAGCTCTGTGCTGGCAGCCAGGAGCCTGCTTGAGATTCTCTCTCTCCCTCCCTCTCTGCCCCTCCCCTGCTTGCTCTGTCTCTGTCTCTCTCAAAATAAATAAGTAAACTTAAAAAAAAAAGAAGAAAGAATGGGGTGCCTGGGTGGCTCAGTCGGTTGAACGTCTGACTTTGGCTCAGGTCATGATCTCACAGTTTGTGAGTTCGAGCCCCGCATCGGGCTCTGAAGAAGAAAGAATGGGGCGCCTGGGTGGCTCAGTCGGTTGAACGTCTGACTTTGGCTCAGGTCATGATCTTACAGTTTGTGAGTTTGAGCCCCGCATCGGGCTCTGTGCTGACAGCTCGGAGCCTGGAGCCTGCTTTGGATTCTGTGTCTCCTTCTCTCTCTGCCCCTCCCCTGCTTGTGCTCTGTCTCTTTGTCTCTCAAAAATAAGTAAATAAATGTAAAAAAATTTTTAGAAAGAAAGAAAGAGAAGGAAAAAGAAAGAAAGAAATCTGCTATATAGGCAAAAGCCTCGTGCCAGCACCCCACACTCTACTCCTGGTCAACAAAATCCTCAAGATCTTTTCACACTAATTTCCAGGCAGCCAGGTCTCTCCAGTCCTGTAGTTGGTGGGTGATTTTATGTTTAGCTATTTGACTTTTAATTTGAATAACAATTCCATATCGTCATCTCTGCTAAATGTAGCCTTGCCAGTTTTAACTCAGTATTTCAAGCTTTAAATCTATCGGCTCTATACTTGCTGATCTTCATACATTTGTGTCACCTTACACTGGCCAGTGATGCCTTCTAGGTTTATCTAAATCAGAATAACGCCAAAGACGGAGCCCTGTGTCACAACACCAAGTACTTCTGTCCAGGCTGAAAAGAATCAAAATTAACACATGATAGATGCA
Source organism: Panthera uncia (assembly GCF_023721935.1). Classification (NCBI taxonomy): domain Eukaryota; kingdom Metazoa; phylum Chordata; class Mammalia; order Carnivora; family Felidae; genus Panthera; species Panthera uncia. The sequence continues at coordinate 24,252,888 of NC_064818.1, read as the reverse complement.
CCTAACAGCACTATCATCAACCAGTCCCAAGGACGATGATGACAAAGGTAATAAAAATGATGATGACGATTGATGCTGATGATCACTCACATTTACTGATCAGCGTGTGTCAAGCCCTGGGCCAAGTGCTTTAAATGCCACATCCGGTTTAATGCCACAACTATCCTACTAGGTAGGTTCAAACATCCCCAGATTTCAGGTGAAGAAATGGCAGCAGGCTTAGAAGAGCTACGTAGCTTGTCCAAGATTATGCACTTAGTGGCTGCCAGAGCTGAAATTTTAAAAGCCAGGCCGTCTGCCTCTAGCACCTGACTCTTAACCGCTCCATTCTTCTATTTCCACATGACACAAGGTTTTATTCAGGCCCTCGTAAAATCAAGATAGAAAGGCGGAATGGGTCAAATGTAGTGTGTGAAAAACAAATGATCTAGAAAAAAGGTCGCTGCCCTCAGTAACTTACAGTCCTGTTAGAAGGACAAGACTTCAAAAGTAAAGTATTTTAGAACAAAACAGTTTACTGTGGTGTAAAAATTAAAAAAAAAAAAAATGTGAATCAGACCTAAACATTCCTCTCCAGCTCAGTTCTCCAACTTTAAGGTTATGGACCGAATATTTATAAACTCATACAGAAAAGGATGAGGGAAACAAGGAATAGTCGTCCCCATTCAAGGATGGAGTAAAGGAGGCTTTCTTCCCTCTAGAGACCCTGGCCCCAGGCAACTTGGCCCTGGGGAATAACATGGGGAGTAATGGAAGTCCATGGAATTTCTCCTAGTGAATGTTCACACACTGCTAGGGGATGGACTGCCTCTCAGAAAAGGCCTACAGAGCCAGTCAGTGGGTGTTCCCCCAATTAGTATCTGAGGTGCCAGGGACAGTAATGCCCAGGCAATGAGCCAACAAAGCCCCAGTCAAGCAGAAAAATATTCCCATTGAAGTTAGTGGTCTGAATTCTTCAGGTCAGATGCAGTAACCCCAGAATTAAATTTCACCAAGTTCAAAAATCTCATTACCAACCAGGTTATCAATTATTACCTCAATGCCCAAAGATAACAAGTTATTCATGGTCTGTCATCCCAGTTGTTTTCATCAAGTAAATGACAGAACGTGCCTTCAGAAAGATCCATCCCTGTCTCTAATTGTGTGAGCTGGGGCAGCCTCCAGGCCACCTCCAAAATGCTGTGAGTCACGTGACGTGATGAATGAGAAGATTGTCTCGTAACCTAAAAGGTGTATAAAAAAGTTATTACTCTTACGAGATGTTCAGGAACAAATTATTATCTATATTATAAGTAGCCTCACGTGATATGCAGAGTGCTGCCTAATAGAACCCATCGACTTTGTGGGCCTTAGAATTTCCTTCTACCTTCTCACACCACCTCTGTTACACTTCCAGACTCCACACGCACATACTGTCCAGAGCACCCCGGCGCTTTTTTATGCCTCTCTTCCTTTGTGTTGGTAAAAACATGCTGCTAAAGAAGCTAAATGTTGCTCCTAAGGAAATTTAATATTAAAACATACAGGAACCTTTGATTCTCATTCATTTCTCATTATCGGACTTTATCCCCTCTAGGCAGAATATCTTAATAACCAAACATTTGCATAATGCCTTTCTTTTTATGTCCTTGAGTCCAACCAATTGCTTCAGAATATTTCCCCATCCCTCTAATGGTATCAAATCCAATTAACTGATATGTTAATTTTAGGTAACTTGGGATATTCAGAGCACTTTGCTGAACTATTATAAATCATAAACTAGAAAAGAGGGCAAGGCCTCCGGACAAGAAAATGTCAAAAATGTCTCCTCCTGCTTCTTTCATTAGGAGAATCATTACAGTCATGGGAGGAGCCTGGATTGAGAAAATAATAATCTTTTGGGGGTTTAGGAAATATTCGTGAAATTTTCTCTTGAGTTAGGCTTAGCGGCTTTGTGTGATCTCCTGATACCTGGCGGATGTCACCTGTTTAATAAAATCTCCCAGTTCTTTGAGCCAAAGATCTTTAGCATCTTTTAAGAGCTCCCATGACACCAAAGGGTCATAACTGACAAGGGCCCTGGACCAGCACATCCGGTCTCCACGGCCTGCAAAGCCGCTACTCTGTTCTCCACCTGTGAACTCTCATTCTCCCTGGAAGAACGGCTGAGCCATCACACCTTGAAGGATCTCTCCTAACAGTGTCATGTGACACAGGACTCCGGGCTTCCATGGCACCACAACAATTAGACCACAATTAGAATGTCTATCTATTACAACATTTATAAAGGTGTAACTATTTGTGTAAATCAATATTTTTCATAAGACCTCGGATGTTGTTTACTCAATCTTTGAGTCCAAAGCTCCCAGCACAGTGCCTGGCAACTAATAGTTTGAGAAAATATTTGTTTACAAGACAAAAAAAAAAAAAAATGTTTACTGGGCTCTTGAAGAAGGATTATCCTCAGGGATAGCTCTTTGATTCCAAAGCCCACACACAGTCGAAAACGTTCAAATGGGAATCTAATTAGTGTTTCAATGTGCCACACCCTTTTCACAGTAAAATTCCCAGCTGCCCCGAAGGTGTGGATAGATTACCACCCCCTATGTTTTGTCACCTACCTGCATTTTTCTCTGCGTACAGCAATGGCGTGGTGGAGATGAAATTGAGGAAGAGAAAAAGAGATAATTGACTGAGTAAAATTACCACTAACAAGTCAGCCTTGAGCATACAGTGCAGCACAGCTCTTATTCACTGTTCGAGTGAATTAATCATCTCAAGCTGTTTACAAGGCTCCAAGTATTGCCCTGAAATGACCAAACCTCTACGTTTAGCACTCACTGTTACAAGAGCCAATTGACTTCCAGCAAAGTAGTCTGGTTAATTATACACAGATATATTCCAAGAAAATCCTTTTTTTTTTTTTTTTAAGTTTATTCATTCTGAGAGAAGAGAGAAAGCATGAACAGGGGAAGGGCAGAGAAAGAGGGAAGAGAAGGAGAATCCCAAGCAGGCTCCACACCATCAGCACGAAGCCCAATGCAGGGCTCCAACTCATGAACTATAAGACCATGACCTGAGCCGAAATCAAGAGTCAAACACTTAACCAACTGAGCAACCCAGGCACCCCAAGAAAATCCTTTTTCTACCTCCACCTACTGATACATATCTTTGGCACAGGGAAATTTAACATATTTACTCACCAGATTTAAAAGCTGACAGATTCATTGGGGCGCCTGGGTGGCTCAGCCGGTTAAGAGTCCGACTTTGGCTCAGGTCATGAACTTGCGGTCTAGCCCTGCGTCGGGCTCTGTGCTGACAGCTCAGAGCCTGGAACCTGCTTCAGATTCTGTGTCTCCCACTCTCTCTCTCTGCCCCTCTCCTGCTCATACTTTGTCTCTCTCTGTCTCTCAAAAATAAATAAACGTTAAAAAAAATTTTTTTAAAAAAGCTGACAGATTCACAAAGCCATTTATATACTGCAGTTATTGGTTTGCCCTTCAGTTGTCTTCCCAGACTGGGGGCTCTTTGAAGGCAAAAATCAGTACCGCTAATCTTTAGATGCTTTCCTAACACGTTGCCCTGACACACTAAGCACGTTAAAAATATGTTTGAATACATTACAATGTATCCGTGGTCGATTGTAATAATAATAGCTAACTTTATTACTAGTCGTTACCTGTTCTGAGAGGCAATTTCATTCCCTTTGCACAATAATCCGCAATTCAGGTGGATACTACAATCATCCCCGGTTTAGAGATGAAGAAACTGAGACCTAAAAAGTTAATGATCCAAAGTCACATAGCTATGTAGGAGTCAAGACCAAGCTGCCCCAGGATGGGCCACTTTGGCATGAAAATTATTTTGAGTTAAAAGGGCAATCAAAACGCGGCAGATTCAGGAAAAGCTCTTTACCTCCACCACAACTGCCTAAAAAGAATTCAGATGAATGACTGACCTGCTTCAGGAAGAGAGCTATCACCACAGAGAGCTACCTTATACTATGAACAAGGTATGGAACACAGGGAGGAACATAGAGGCCCGTTTGATACAAGTCCTCTGTGTCCCTTTGTTCTCAAGGGAACCAGCAAACATTTTTTGCCAAATATTTACTCTTTTTCATCTTCCTGTGAATTAGATTTCTTGTCTCTGAAGTCCCAGACCCCTGCCCCCTTCTCCTTGGTTCAGAGTAACACATATACTTCATTTTGCCTGACTAGTCTTTGGAATTTCTGTGTCTGTAGATTCCCCATATGTACAAAAATTAAATTTGATTTCTCCTGTTAATCTGCCTCATGCCAATTTGATTCTTGGTCTGGCCAGAAGGACCTGGAAGGGAACAGGAATTTTTGCTCTTCGACAGCTACTTAACAGAAATGGGACTAGACTTCACTCCAGTAAAGTGCTTTTGTTTCCTAAGCTTACACATGTGTTAAACCACTCTCCCCTACTACCTGTCTAAATCCCGAAAGGGACCCAACTCCATATTTTCATCCTGCTGTTTAGAAACTATATAAGCCAGGCTAAGCTAACTGCTATAACAAACAGCCATATTCCAATGGCTTTCATGGTAGAGGTTTATTTCTTATATAATGTCCAAGGCTGTCAGAGAAGGCAGGGTCACAACATTGAAGGAGCCTAGGAGTTCTCTGCCCAACAGCCTGCATCCAGCCTGTGGACAGAGGTAGAGAATGGGGACCATGCATGAGAAGTAATGACCATCCAGACCAACAAGTGATGTGCATCATTTCCACTCACACCCTATTGGCTGGGACTCAGTCATGTGACCACCTGCTTACAAGGCAGGCTGGGAAATATGCTCCAGCTCTGAGCCCAGAGAGAAAAGGAGAAGGCAGATATAGGTACAAACCAATAGCCTGTACCCCCCCAGAAAACTAGGTGAATCAAGAGTCGAGCCCAGCATCAGAGAAGTTTAGAATAAAGCAGTAAGAGACTTTCCTCCTCAATCGTCTATAAGATGTGCATTTTCCATTCCTCACTTGAAACCACTCTGACTCTTTAGCAACTACAGTTTCTCTTACTGGCCTATACCCATGTTACCTAAAGAGATATATTTAAATCTCCAAAGTATAGGTATATGTCAGTTATCTTTTGAGGAAAAAATATTCAAAATGTATTTCTTGTCCTACAGTTGTATTAGGACATGTTATTTCTATTGAAGAAAGGTGCTTCCCTTCAGGAAGAACTCATTGTCAAATAACTCTCATGAGAAAACTCTGAATACACAAAATTTTATGCAAACATTTTATCTACAAAAAGTGTGTTTACCATAAATTAAGATCATAGATTTGACAAAGCAGAGTTGATCTATGGGGTACTGAGTATCAAATACAAGTTATATTCTATTCATTCATTCATTCATTCATTCAATAAATATGTACTAAACACCTATTATATTTTGTTTCATCCTAAACCCAAGGACCAAAGGCCAAGCCTCAATAGGCTTAATACAACTATGGATGATGAAGAGATTAGATGATAGTACCTACGACAAACTTGGGTCAAAAAGCTGCACCTGTATCCCCTCCCAGACAATGCCTCTACACCTCAGCAAATCTGAAAGAACATGTTCAAGTTGCATCCGGTTCTGTCTGTCAGATATGGACACAGGGCCATTCCCCAACATCACAGGCCTTATAATGATACAACTAAGTCACAGAAGCCGATGCATTTCCAAACTCCTTATACTTAAAATTGCCCTGTCTGGGACAGTTGGTTCCTATTCCCCAAGATCCCAAAAACTATCAATCAATATTCAGGGCATCAAGATTGCCTTCCACATACTCTCTCTTCTTTCTCTTTCTATGAGTTAATGGATTTTAGAGTCTGCTGGAGTCTGACTGCCTGAATTCAAATCCCAGCTTCAACTACTTACTTGCTCTTGGGACAACTTTGAGACAATTAAGGAATTTGAATGTAGGTTGGGTATTACTAGATAATATTACAGAAGTACTGGTTAGACAGGATAATGACATTGATGAAGGATCATAAGGCAAGCTGACACCCTGCAAACACTCCCTCCCTCCAAGTGGGATGTGTGTGACATTGCTCAAGCACTCCGGGCTGCCCAAGAGAAAACAAATGGTTAACTGATAGAGATCACAGTCATGCAGGACATGAGACTCTATCAGTTTACAAATGTCTTAGTAAATTACAAGAAAAAGGCAATCTTATCAATAGTCTACCGTCCAGAAACCTAGAGACTCAGTTTCCTGGAGCCCCAACATCACCCTCCCCTCCATAGTGATGTGGGGAACAAAGGCAAGAAGGAAATGGCAGGTAAAATTAAATGTCCTTATAACCTGCAGCCCATTGACAAATACTCGAGGCAGATGCAGAGTATAACATTTCTCAAGGAACTCCTAAGGCCTTAATGTGAATGCCATCCTAGAAAAAAAACAACCTTAGCTTGACAATAGCAAGGCCTCTGGTATCTTAGGAGTCCTCCTTAGCATACGAAAGTCCTTCTGGAGGCCTCCGTTTGGCTTTTACCTCCCCTAACTCCATAGTGTATAATCAGTCACTCTTCACAACCCCAGGGTAGCTCTTTTTTTGCCCATGAGTCCTGTGCCCATAAGTCCCCGTGCTTTAATAAAATCATCTTCTTGGGGCACCAGCGTGGCTCAGTTGGGTGAGTGTCAGACTTCGGCTCAGGTCATGATCTCACAGTTCATGAGTTCCGGCCCCGCATTGCGCTCTGTGCTGGCAGCTCAGAGCCTGGAGCCTGCTTCCGATTCTGTGTCTCCCTCTCTCTCTGCCCCTCTCGACACGTGCTCTGTCTCTCTCTGCCTCTCAAAAATAAAGAAAACTGATATAAAAAAAATTTTTTTAAATCACATTCTTGCACCAAAGATGTCTCAAGAATTCTTTCTTGGCCATCTTCTCTGGACCCACATTGCTCCAAAACCCCATCAGCATGACAGTTACTCTTTTGAAAAGTCCTCACCCACTAGAGAAGAAATGTTGATGTTTGGGATTTACTTTAAAATATTTTAGTTTTTTCTTTTTTTTTTAACGGGGAAGGAGAAACAAGGAGAGCAGGTGAAACTAGACTGGGGACATGGTAATAATTGTTTAATCAGGGTGACAGATACAGTATACATTAGATGGTTGATTCTACTATGCTCTCTACCTTTGGGTAAATATGGAAATTTCCAAAATAAAAAATTACTAAATAAAACACAATTGAAAAATTTTTTAAAGGTTACCCACAATGACTCTATTCTTAAAACTCTCTAAATCCCTTTTTTGATGTGAACCTAAGCTCCTGAGCAGTGCATCGTTCTAGTGGTTTCTAAACATTGCTGATCATCAGAATCAACTGGAAATTTATATTTGTGTAAATTCTATAAATTCCTAGTCTGTATTCCAGATCTATTGAACTAGAGTCTGACACTGAGGTCTGGCAATCACGGTCTTAAAAGTATGCCCCAATTAATTCTGACATGCCCAGGGTTTAAGAAGCACCAGGTCTTTTAAACTTGACCAATACTGTTTCCATCCGCATTAGGTCCTGATACCAAGGCCCTCACTCACGTCTTTGACAATCACGCAGCTCTTCTGTGATAGATTGTCAGCCACCCTTGTTCCTCTGGGGCTTGACTCCAACCTCAGAGACGTTTTTCCCTTTTCACAGGTTTTACCTGGGAGCAGTTCCCTGGTTAATTCCAAATGCTAGGCAAGTAGCACTTGTTAAGGTAATAACTTCATCAGCTTACATTTTAATGGAAGCATATTCTCAAATCCTTTTCAAAAACTGAATCAGAGAGTGGATTTTAAAACAAACAAGTTAGCACTACTTTAAAATCCATTTCCAGTCATTCTCACATCCTTAGTACAAATCTGTGAAAACTTCAGAAGTCATTAAGGAGGGGCCCTGAAGGTTTTTTGATTGTTGGGAAGTGTTATTGAGATGGATTTGTTCAAGGAATGCTTTATACTATTTCACACTCCTGTCAAAGTTTTATTAGATTTCTAAACCGAAGATAAATACTTTTATTTTTAACCATAACAATCTAAAGCTCTAAGAGGGAAAATGAGAAAGTCAAATTGTCCTAAACCTTCGCACAGAAGATGGAATTGCACACTTCCCAGTGGAGCTGCCTGTAATTCAAATGTAGAAGGACTTCCTCCATAACAAATAACAGCCTCCACTGAAGTTGAGATGATCAGATGTGTAGAAACAGCTAACCTTCCCCACCAATTGTCTGATTTAATTTCCTTATTTAGTACAGCGCTCTGTCTCATTCACTCCGGAAAAAAAAAAAAAAAAATCCTTCTCTTATTAATGCCTATTAGCTCACAAACCTTGACAGGAAGCCTGTTTGAGAAACAGTTGGTAAAACCTCTGAGCTGGAGAGAGCCACAGGGATTATCTAGTCCAAACTCCTCTGATACAAGAATCCTTTCGCTGGTGTCATTGACAAAGAGAAGCTCAACCGGATTCTGCCTCAAAGCTTTCAAGGAAATTACGAGGACTGACATTTATAGGGCACTTTTGCAGATAACAAAGCACCTTCAATCACATTGTTTCACTTAAATTATATTGTAGATGATGACATGGAGATTTTGAGACATTAAACGACTAGCTAGGATGACACGGGGAACAAATGGCTGAGCCAACAACTGGAATTAAGTCTTTGGACTTTCAATCTGTATTTCTTTTTCCTGCTGCCTCCCAAGGGCCAGAGGAGGCTCCGTTCTTCGCATGGCATTCCACTACTTTGTTGGAAAGCTGTGATCATTTAAAAAATTCTTAAAGGGGCAAAATCTATCTCCCTATAACTTTTTAAATCATAACAGAACCTTAAATAGTGCTCACTATTTGGAAAGCACTATTTAAAGCACTTTCCAAATATTAAGTTGTGTAATTCTTATAACAATCATACAAAATGAGTCCTATTATTATCATCAGTTCACAGATGAGAAAACCAGAGCTGCCAGTAAATGGCAGAGTAAGAATCGAAGCCAAACTAAAGTCTGTCTCCAGAGTCCAAACCCTAGCCTGCCTCTCTCGCCTACCGCTGGGACTTCTTTCCAGTCTTTGAATCAACACAGAATAAAACTGCTTCTCTGGTCACGTAATAGCATTGCAAATATTTGAAGCCAGCTTCCAAACTCCCTCCCCAAATCTGAATCAGTCAGGGTTCTGTCAGAGAAAATGAACCACCGGGAATGATGTATAGAGGTTGGGATTCATCACAAGGGTCTGATTTTCTACAACTGTGCTGGCTGAGTCATCTCCTCTTGTACCTATGTCTAATGTTAGAAATCATACACTCAAAAGTTGAGATTTGGTAAAATTAATAGTTTTTACTGTTTTATCAAGGGCATTCTTTTTTTTACATTTTTAAAAATGTTTTCTTTATTTTTTATTTTTTAAGTCTATTCATTCATTTTGAGAGAGAAAGAGAGAGTGTGCAAGCAGGGGAGGGGTAGAGAGAAAGGGAAAGAGAGAGAATCCCAAGCAGGCTTCACACTGTCAGCCCAGAGCCTGATTTGGGGCTCAAACTCATGAACCATGAGATCATGACCTGAGCTGAAATCAAGAGTCGGATCCTCAACTGACTGAGCCACCCAGGAGGTCCCTATCAAGAGCATTCTTAGGTAAAGCTGGTTTAAACTCACACACACACACACACACACACACACACACATACACACGGGCCTGGCAGTGAAAAATACAATCACCACCAGTACAGTTTGGTGCCACTGCTTTGATTCATGGTAAGGAGCTAGAAATTTGAGCTGCTTGTGCACTATCAATGTAAATATCAACACAGTGACAAAGAAAAATAACATCTTAGTATTATTACGAAAATAACCTTGAACTTGCAAACCCCCTGAAATGGATTCAGGTACCTCCAGAGATCAGTGGACGACATTTTAACAAACGATGCTCTCTAGTATACCAAGGAAGTTTGAGCATTTCAACTTGATTTAGACTAGGTTTAAGTCAACTAACCAAAACCACACACATGCACACAAACACAAACCCACAGCCACCTGCACGCACGATGTTTCTTGAAACTAAAGCTCTCCACTGCCTGTACTTAATTCAATTGGGCTGGCACACAGAATCCCGATTCCAAAACAAAAGGAACTTCAAGCACGGCTCTGCTATAAGTACTTATCTTTCATCAGTGTAGACACAAGGATATGTTTAAGTGAAGGAGTATCACAGCCTATGAAGGAAGGGTTACTATAAGATTAATAACATCTATTCCCACCAGAAGACAAACTATTCCATGGTCCCTTGATGTGCTTCCCAATAGTCTCACTATAGTCTTGCTGGTTTCAGTCCATCATTCTAGCCTTTATTTTTACTTTTGATTCTGCCATCGTTAGTGACAGGAGACTCTTGGAAGTCCTGAATTGCAGACGGGGGCATTCCTTGGGCATTTTCCACGTGACAATCCTTTCGTTATCGGAGACGAAATGGGTTCAATTAATTGTCACTTGTATCTTCAGATCGTGTTACCATAAGACCTTGACCACATGATTCCAAAACAAATTTAATCCAAGTATCAAGAATGAAACTAAAGCAAAAAATGCTGCCCCAAATAGCTTTTTTCCCTGTCAGAGAAAATATGCATAGCTACTCTAGTGATAATTCTATAAGTGATTATAGAAACCCATCTCTCAATGTACCAAATAAAATCAAAAATTGGGTGTCACAAAATCAGTCACTTATATTATAAAAGAGGAGCTCTGGTCATCTTACTTCTGGGAGGGAGTGACCACCTTGTGGGTATGGAGACTGACTATTGGCAGACCTCTCTTTTTCTACCATCCTTCAAGGTACAGGGAGGGAGAGCTCAGAGCACACACTGTGCAAACTTTGAAAATCAAAGGGAACCACTTCACGGACAGAAGACAGGTAAACTGATGTATTTCATTATTACTTAAGAATATGACAACAAAAAAAATGAAAGGGAATTAACTGAAAAAGATTTTAACAGATTTTGTCTTTTAAAGATCTGAAAAATAATTTTCTGCTCAGAGCCTTATAAAATGACCACTTATGTTATAAGGAGTCTGACTGCATGTCATGTTTGACTGATGATGGCTTGTAAGGCTTCTCCTTCCCTCTTCCCCAATTCTGCTGCACACCTGGGTAAGCCAGTAAGAAAGCCAAGGCACCAAAGAAAAGACTGAAACCATGGGAGCCCCTCGTGCACCGGACCACTCACAGTGGCCCCACCCCCAACCACAATAAAAACTCTGAGCCAATCTCCTTTCCTTACACTCTCAAAGGATTTTGCACCTATTTGGAAGGCCTGCCCTGCTCTCCCCAGAGTCCTCAATTATGTAAGTAATAAACCTAATCTCTGGAACCTGCAAATGTGATGAGATATCACTCCTATGATTCTGTCTAATTATATAGCACAATAGATCTTAAAAGAGGAGATTGTCTGGATGGGGCTAATCTAATCCCATGAGGCTTTAAAGCACAGAATTTTCTCAGGTTCGTGGCAGAAGTAGGTAGAAGGGAAGCCACCAGGGGGTGCCTGGGTGGCTCAGTGGGTTACACGACAGACTCTTGATTTTGGCTCAGGTTGTGATCTCACGTTTGGTGAGTTCAACCCCGGCGTGTCAGAGCCTGCTTGGGATTCTCTCTCTCTGGCCCTTCCCCGTTCACTGCTCTCTCTCTCACACTCTCTCTCTCTCTCAAATAAATAAACTTAAAGAGAGAGAGGAGAGAGAAGTGACAGGGGAGGCGAAGTCAGAGATGTGAAGCCCAGGAGAGATTCAACATGACCTTGACGGCTTGGAGATGGAGCAAGCCACGTGAAAAGGAACGCAAGTGGCTTCCAGCAACGGGGAGCGCCCTGACCTGCCAGCCGGCAAGGAAATGGGGACCTCAGACTTATAACTGAAAGAAGCTGGATCCCACCAACAACCTGAACGAGCTTCTCCTGAGCCTCCAGGTAAGAGCCTGTTTGGGCTCTTACCTTGTGAGATCATGCACAGACAACCCAGTCAAGCCAGACCAGGTTTCGGATCCACAGGACCGTGACTGATAAACGGGTGTTGTTTTAAACTGCTCCATCTGTAGCAATTTGTTATGCAGCAATTAAAAACAAAAAATACAACATGCTAAGCATTTGGTGGAAAGAGCTTACCAAATTGAAAAATATAGGTTACCCCCCACACACACACTCGAAGAGGTTAAAATCTATCTGGCAAACACACATACTAATAAAAGGAGATGTGACAAGTGCTGTATGATCATCCAAAGAAATGCTGCAGCACAGTGAGTCTCAATCAGGAGTGGTTTTTGCCCTTCGGGGGACATTTGGCAATATTTGGAGACACTGTCTGTTGGCACACCTGGGGCATATGAAACGCTGCTAAACATTCTACTATGTGCAGGACACTCCGCTCTACCCCCAACCCCCCACCAAACAACAGCAAAGAATTATCCAGCACAAAATGTCAATAATGCTGAGATTAAGAAACCCTGTTCCGAGGATAGAGAGGTGAAATTTCATTTCCCCTGAGGGATCTGAACCAGCTTCTTAAAGGTAGTGATACCTGGGCTAGACCATGAAGGATAAATAGGATTTTGACAGGTAGGGACACAGAGCACAAAAGCCACCCCTGGGGTCCCAAGCGTGGACTCTATAGCAAAGTACACACAGGCAGACAGTCCCTGTTATGGAATTGACCGGAAGTAAGGAGCCACCCTGCCATTGTCAGCCCCAGTTCCAAATCCCAACACGGTTTTCCTTGTAGTTGGTTCCAAGTGCTGTCACTTCCTAATGTGTCACTCAACAAAAGCACAATGACTGGAGGAGCTAAAGTGTGTGAAAAGCTAGAATTTATGAAGGACATTGTCCTTCGTAATGAGAAAATAACAATGATGGGAATGATTTATGCCCTCCGTGTGTTAACAATCCCCAAAGAGAGACAGGTCTATTTACAAATAAGTGTGCAGCAAACAATTTTATTGAAAGTAATTCTGTGCAACTCCTTACACCAATCAATTACCTCAAGGAAATTCTCCAAGGTTGCCTTAACAGGTGTGAGAGGTGCAGTCAAATTCCTGCATGCATTTGGTTCATTTGGCCTATTTCCCTCTCTTTGAGGGTTCCATGGGGTCTGCTTTGCAAGGTGGTCACAGGAACTCAGCCCTTCCCAAACTGAGATCATTTCTGTGCTCACTGCTCACTGTGATAACCTTCATTACCCACAAGGTTTATTATCCCTTTTGCATGCCCCTGGTCGTCCAGAACGCAGGGCTATTGCTGAGTCCAGAAAAGGGGAAGAACATTAAGAAATCCCGTCTCATCTCTGGCACTGAACGTTTGTCAAAGCCAGTGCAGAAGGAGAAATGAATCAGTCGCTAACAGCATTTTCATTCTGGATAGCCCAAAACATGAGCAGCTGGGCTGAGATTGCCTTTTCAGAGTTCATGAGGGACTTTTACAGCTGTCACATCTAAGCAAGTCTTACCAGCCATTTCTCAAAGTCAGACTTATTTGAAGCAAGCATCTGGTGACAAATGTTGAAAGAATAACAAAACTCTCTGTACCTTGGGTTTCTTGACCTTCGTGTTTATTCATGTTCGGCTTTCCCTGCCCTGCCCCACTCCCCCATCTCTAAACCATACCACTGGGCTCTACTAAATACATGCCACTAGAGACGAGCAAAGTAGAATAGATTCCTATGCTTCTGTGCCTGACAAAAATCAATGCGTTAAAAAATTAACACATCAAATGACAGAAGAAATGCAGAGAGCAGGTTTGTTCAACTCTCAATTGGACAGTGGGTACTTTTTATTCATTTATTTTTTCAAAATAATTTATTGTCGGGGCGCCTGGGTGGCTCAGTCGGTTAAGCGTCCGACTTCAGCTCAGGTCACGATCTCGCGGTCTGTGAGTTCTAGCCCCGCATCAGGCTCTGGGCTGATGGCTCAAAGCCTGGAGCCTGCTTCTGATTCTGTGTCTCCCTCTCTCTCTGCCCCTCCCCCGTTCATGCTCTGTCTCTCTCTGTCTCAAAAATAAATAAACGTTAAAAAATTTTTAAAAATAAAAAAAATAAAAAATAAAATATTTTATTGTCAAATTGGGTTTCCATACAACACCCAGTGCTCATCCCAAGTACTCTCCTCCCTGCCCATCACCCACTTTCTCCTCTCCCCCACCCCAATCAGCCCTCAGTTTGTTCTCTGTATTTAAGAGTCTCTTATGGTTTGCCTCCCACCCTCTGTGTTTGTAACGTTTCTTTTTCCCCTTCCCCAACCCCATGGTCTCCTGTTAAGTTTCTCAAGATCAGTGGATACTTTTTAAATGAACCAAAACTCCAGCACTCTTCACTAAATCCTTTTATAATTAATTCTATGTCAGCCAAGTAGATTATTTTCACAAATTTAAAAGAGTGTAGGACTTCCTTCACAGACCATGAAGATTCCTTTTTTAACCCCAGTTTCCTCTCCAGAGCTGCCTAGAGAGAAAGCCAAATGGCTCCCGGAGCCTGTGAAAACTCTCCTTTCTTGGTCTGGGTAGAACTAGCCAGTCCCTGATTCTGTATCATTTTAATGTTAGCTTCAAGTTTACAGGAGCAGCAAAAAGGGACCGCCCTTGTGCTGAGAGAATGAGGTAACAATGGAGTGGGGCACTCCTTTGAAATCTGCCTTATTTATACAGAATCCTAAGACCTCGTCACTAAGTAGGATCTATTCACTTCGGGAATAATTCTCAATGTTCCCTGGATTAATTCAACAAATAAAGGCAGGATTACACTATGTGTGTATTACTATGCTTCTTAATACACCCCAGAGGGCAGAAAACACTCAGGCTTGAAAGCCAAGCTTATTTATTAATGAAGCAGAGGAAAGGAAAGAAGCTGTGATACTAACTTCCCATCTGGCCAACAGTCATCTTATGGACACTGCCTAGATGTAACTAGCCATTGATGGAATAAGAGTGACTCCCCTTGACCTTTAACTTGACTTCCCAGCGGCACTCCCCAGCAGCATCGGCACAAGGAAAAGCTAAGGAGCTGATCCTCCATGCAGCACCTGAAAAAGCAGAATGCATGCTCCCTTAATTCTAGCATGTACCTCCGATTGAGGTCTTTCCCTTCTACTTCCGTCATTAAAGGCAGAGTTCTATCAGGGTGCCTGGGTGGCTCAGTCGGTTGAGTGTCCAACTTTGGCTCAGGTCATGATCTTGCAGTTTGTGAGTTTGAGCCCCGCATCAGGCTCTGTGCTGCTGGTTACCTGGAACCTGCTTTGGATTCTGTGTCTCCCTCTCCCTCTACCCCTCCCCAGCTTGCACTCTCTCTCAAAAATAAATATTAAAAAAAAATTTTTTTAAAGGCAGAGTTCTGTCATTTGCTCACCCACCCTCTACGTGCAACTGCTTCCCCGTCCTTCTGCCACCACACACACACACACGCACACACACACACACACACTGGTTGATACATAAGAAACTGATTATTTCCTATTGTTTCAACTATTGTGTCTTCATATATTTTTTAATATGAAATTTATTGTCAAATTGGTTTCCATACAACACCCAGTGCTCATCCCAACAGGTACCCTCCTCAATACCCATCACCCACCCTCTCCTCCCTCCCACCCCCCATCAACCCTCTGTTTGTTCTCAGTTTTTAAGAGTCTCTTATGCTTTGGCTCTCTCCCTCTCTAACCTTTTTTTTTCTTCCCCTCCCCCACGGCCTTCTGTTAAGTTTCTCAGGATCCACATAAGAGTGAAAACATGGAATCTGTCCTTCTCTGCATGACTTATTTCACTTAGCATAACACTCTCCAGTTCCATCCACGTTGCTACAAAAGGCCATATTTCATTTTTTCTCATTGCCACGTAGTACTCCATTGTGTATATAAACCACAATTTCTTTATCCATTTGTCAGCTGATGGACATTTAGGCTCTTTCCATAATTTGGCTATTGTTGAGAGTGCTGCTATAAACATTGGGGTACAAGTGCCCCTATGCATCAGCACTCCTGTATCCCTTGGGTAAATTCCTAGCAGTGCTATTGCTGGGTCATAGGGTAGGTCTATTTTTAATTTTTTGAGGAAACTCCACACTGTTCTTCATATATTTTTTAAAGTAACTTTTTTTAATAGGCGGGAAAAGGAAAAGGGAAGGAGAGGAGGAGGAGGAAAAGGAGGAAAAAGAAGAGAAGGAAGAAAAGGAGGAGGAGAAGAATGAGAAGTAGGTGAGGAAGAAAAGGTGAAAGGGGAGGAGAAAGCACTGGGGGGTAAGAGTAAGATGTGGTCTCATTCTATCCCACATCCCCTTCTTCGTTCGATGCAGCATCTAGAGAGGCCTCCTGTCAAGACACAATTCAAAGCACTAGAGGTAAGAGCCAACAAAATAAAGACCCCACCCTCGTGGAATTTCTATTCTAATAGAGCAAGGTAGTTAATAAGTTTGTGTCACCGAGCTCTAATTTACTATCAGAAAAGGATAAGTTTTATGGAAATACAAAGCAGGGTAAACAGATGGAGTGTGAATGCCGGGTTCAGAGAGGGTGCTGTTTTACCCAGAATGGTGGCGAAGGGCCTCTCTGAAGAACGTTGCCCGAGAGCCACGAATGAGGTTCAGGAACCAGCTGGGAAGATGCAGAGAGGAACAGCATTCCAGCCCCATGTCTGCAGCAGAGGTTTTCATGAGGTGATCCTGAGGGACAGCAGGATCAGTACGCTAGAGGGCAGTGATGAGATGAGTGGTGAGAAACAGGGTCAGAGAAGTAAGCACAGACCAGATGGGGAAGGGCCTGGCAGCACTTGACTTAAAAATGTATTCCAGCTGTTGTGGGAAGCCATATGGGTAGTTTGAGCAGCGAGTGCCAAGATCAAATTGAATGTTTTAGAGCGATGATTTTGACTGCTATGTAGACAGTTTCTGTGGGGGTGAGGTTGGAAGCAAGGAAAGTAATTAAAAGGCTATTTGTAGTTGTACAGGAACAGCCAAGGGTGGATAAGGACTTGTGTGGACAGGAGTGGTAGCATTGAAGATGGTAAAATGTCAAACCTAAGACTGACTCCAAAGTATTGGCCTGGTATATGGTTCCTCCATTTACTACTATAGAGGCGATTAAAAGAACATATCTGGAGGTAAATAAACTGAGTTTATTTTGGAACACACTAGGTTTGAAATGGCCATTGGCTATCCAAGAGACATGAAAGCAACAGCTGAGTACACCAGTCTAGAGTTGAAGGAAGACATTGGGGCTGGAAATATTAATCTGAGTCATCTCCTAAGAAAGACGATTAAGGAGGAACACCTGGGTGGCTCAGTCAGTAAGCGTCTGACTTCAGCTCAGGTCATGATCTCAAGGTTTGTGGGTTCGAGCCCTGCATTGGGCTCTGTGCTGACAGTTCAGGACCTGGAACCTGCTTCAGATTCTGTGCCTCGCTCTCTCTCTGCCCCTCCCCCACTTGCCCTCTGTCTCTCTCTCAAAAATAAATAAACATTAAAAAAACATTTAAGAAAAAGAAAGAGGATTGAGGAGTGTGGGTCTAGGATGTGAGTAGAGGAAGAAGAGCAAAGTTCTAAGAATCTAGCCTTGGATGCTGCACCATCTAGAGCAAAATAAAAAGGAGCCAAAAAAGTAGACTGAGAGCTGCAGTCAGTAAACACAGTGTTCTAGAAGCCAAGTGAAGAGGAGGAGTTCCTCAAGGAGAGTGTGATCAAATGGGTCACACATTATTAAAAATAAAAAGGGAGGACTTGGAATGACCACTGTATTTGGTTATATGGTAGCCATTGAGTTGGGCCCTGACGTGTGTCTTTTTCAGTGGAGTGGAGATGCATAAAATCCTGATTTGAAGAGGTTCAGGAGAATAAGAAAATGAAAACAACTAGTGTAGACAACTATTCTGAAATTCCCTGTAAATGGGAGCAAAGAAACTGGGCAATAGTTAGAGAGGAATTTAGAGTCACAGAAGCTTTTTGTCTTATGGAAATTACAGTGTGTTTGTATGCCAATGGAAAGATCCAGTGGAGAGGGAAAAGGTGATGGTACAGAAGAGAAGGGAGAGATTTTTGGAAAGTCCTTAGAGGCCAAGTAAATTAGGCCTTCAGTATACAAGTAATGGAGTTGACTGTGGTCAAAAACCCACTGGGCATCCAGAGATGGAGGGGAGACAGTGTATCTGGGTTGGTTAGGAGATTCCATATGGGGAGATACAGAAGTTCTCATCTGATTGCACCTTCTTCCTCCGTGAAAGAAAATACGCAGGTTGAGGAAGGAGGCTTGGTGGTTTCAAGAAAGGAGGGCTGTGAGATGGAGAGTCAGTTAATGGCAACTGCAGCGGAATTGCCAGGAAGACTACTGGAAGGTTGTGAGCATGAAAGTACCCAAACAGTGTAAACCCAAATTTATTACCCCATGACCTCCATGATTCTCTTCCTAAGGTAAAATAATAGTATTTTTGAAGAACTTCTATTTCACACACACACACACATTTCTTACTGTCAACATTTATGACGATTTCTAAAGTATGTATTGATAATAATTGGACCCAAACTCTGAAATAAGGATTATATATACTGAACGGAAAAATGTATGTATTTTATGTGAACAGGGATTTTTATATCATTCATTGCTGTATTCCCAGTGCCTAGCACCTAGTTAGTAAATTGAAAATATAGTCATTACATGAGTGAATTATGGTAACACATATCCTGTATGAACACTATACAGGCATCCATCTAACAGTCGATAATAACAGGGTGTCCCAAAAGTCTTAGTGATGTTTTAAGCTTTAATAGCTTTAGAAGTCTAAATGCTATAAGCCTACAAAAAACATCATTTGAAAGTTACATTATTTACATTTCTTATATGTCTACATAGTTTTCTGAAAAATAAGTGTTTAATTGTAATCTTTTGTTTCCATGTTTGTCACAGTGACAGAGCCTGAAAAAATTAAATTATCTAAAACTCATAAATCACAATAAGTATATAAGAGATGTAAATAATTCAACATTCAAATTATGCGTTTGCAATTTCACAGCATTTATTTACACTTGTGAAGTTCTTAAAGCTGAAAACCACACTAAGGTGTTGCGGACACCTTGTATATATGAGCCATTGAACGTGGGTTGATACAGCAGCATATCAGTCCCCATTTCTTGCCAGAGGACATGAGGGAAGAGTTCCTCTTGTCCAGCCTCGACCCTCTTCTAAAGGTCCTGTACAAGAAATGCCTCCTTCTTACCTCCCATTACTGGTCAGAGATGGTGCTGGGCACAATCTTGAAGATTGAGGGCGGGGCTCTTTTGGAAGCTCTACCCTTGCTTCTCTGAATGATGAGCTGTCACTCAGGGAAATTCATTTTCCCTCTGCTGTTAGAGGTCCTCCCTTCCCTGCAGAGCCTACATAGGCAATTTGAAAAAGTCCCGCCTCTTTGGCTGATGGGTCTCTCTTTTCCTGGAATAGGAAGCCAAGGTAGTGACACTTCCTTTGTAACAGCTCCAGGGCAACAACAGACCAGGAGAGAACAGAATTTGCTCAGTGCCTATAGATTTCTGTATAGGTTTTGAACAGAAGTCCGATTCACTAATTAAGTTCCTCTGTTGTAGACAATTTCACCGGAGGCTAGTTAGGAACAAAAGCTTGTAACTTAGCATTTTCACTGGAGAGTTTTATTGTTCCTCTTTCACTTCTCCCAACTAATATCCAGGGAACAGAGGGGAGGAGAGCAAAGACAAAGCAGATGAAGAATGCAGGAGGGATGAAACATCGCCTGTCAGCAGAGTGTGTACAGGCGTCGCTGGGCCAGGTCAGCAGAAGAGACCACAGGCCTTCCCTCTGCCTCCACCATGAGGCTTCCAGCTGACCCATCTGAGCTATGGGACCCCCATGCCCACTTTTCCTGCATTCTAGCCCCCCCTATCCAGATGATTCTCACCTAGAACTACAGATTTGTGTAATGTGCTTAGAACAATGGTCAGCACACAGAAATACCAAATGTAGACCTCTTCTGTTGTTCTGCAAAGGGTTTCACAGATTCATATTCTTTTCCCTTTTTAAAACTGAAGATTTTGTATAAAAATCAGGATTCCGGGGCACCTGGGTGGCTCAGTCATTTGAGATTCTGACTCTTGATTTTGGCTCAGGTCATGGTCCCAGGGTTGTGGGATCAAGCTCCACGTCAGGCTCCATGCTAAGCATGGAGCCTGCTAAAGAGTCTCTTCCTCTGTCCCTGTCCCCTGCTTAAGCTCTCTCTCTCTCTCTCTCTAATAAAAAAATGTTTAATTAAAAAATTTTTTTAATTTTAAAAAATGAAAAGCTTCTGCACAGCAAAGGAATAATCAATAACACTAAACAGCAACATATTGAATGGGAGAAGAAATTTGCAAATGACATACCTGATAAGGGGTTAGTATCTAAAATAGATAAAGAACGTATACAACTCAACACAGAAAAACCCAAATAATCTAATTAAAATAGGTAGAAGACATGAACAGATATTTCTCCAAAAAAGACATACAGATGGCCAACAGACACATGAAAAGATGCTCAATATCACTCATTATCAGGGAAATGCACATCAAAACTGCAATGAGATGTCACCTCATACCTGTCAGAATGGCTAAAATCAAAACCACAAAAAACAAGTGCTGATGAGGATGTGGAGAAAAATGAAACTTCTTGCTCTGTTGTGGGAAGGCAAACTGGTGCAGCCACTCTGGAAAACTGTAGGGAGATTGCTAAAAGAGTCAAAAATAGAACTATCCAGCAATTGCACTACTGGGTATTTACCCAAAGAATACAAAAATACTAATTTAAAGGGATACACGTATCCCTATGTTAAAGCATCATCATTTACAATAGCCAAATTGTGGCAGCAGCCCAAGTGTCCATGGATTGATGAATGGATAAGGAAGATATGGTATATATATATATATATATATATACACACACACACACACACACACACACACACAATGGAGTATTATTCAGCCATAAAAAAGAATGACATCCTGCCATTTGCAATGACATGGATGAAGCTAGAGAATATAATGTCAGTCAGAGAACGCTAAATACCATATTATTTCACCCATATGTGGAACTTAAGAAATAAAACAAATAAGCAAAGGGGAAAAGACAGAGAGGCAAACCAACAAACAGACTCTTAACCATAGAGAACAAACTGATGGTTACCAGAGGGGAGGTGGGTGAGGGGATGGGTTAAATAGTTAATAGCAATTAAGGAGTGCACTTGCTGTGGTGAGCACAGGGTGTTGTATGTTGTATGGAGCACAGGGTATTCTATATTGTATGCCTGAACCTAATATTATACCATATGTTAACTGAACCAAAATTAGAATTTAAAAATTTAAAAATTAAAGTATGTAGGCAAGTTCTGGAAATCTACTATACAGCATGGTCCCTACAGCTAACAACACGTTGTATACTGAAAATTTGCTGAGGAGATAGATCTTATGTTAAATGTTCTTACCACAAATAATAATAATAATAATAATAACAATAAAGGGGGCAGAACGAAAGTAGGAGGTGATGGCCTTGATGGTATTGATGATTTCATGGGAGTTTACTCATCAAGTAATATATATTAAATATGTACAGCTTTTTACATGTTAATAGTAATAGTTTGAGTGGTGCCAGGGTGGCTCTATCGGTTAAGCATCTGACTTCAGCTCAGGTCATGATCTCGCGGTTCATGAGTTCAAGCCCCACGTCGGGCTCTGTGCTGGCAGCTCGGAGCCTGGAGCCTGCTTCAGATTCTGTCTTTCTCTCTCTGCCCCTCCCCTGCTTGTGCTCTCTCTCTCTCTCTCTCTCTCTCTCTCTCAACAACTGAATAAAACATTAAAAAATGTCCTAAAAATTTTTAAATAAAATATTTTTAAAACAGTATCAGGTTGATACTGAAAGGTTACCAAAATAATTACAAGTGTATTGTCATGAAAAACACAAAAAATTGTGGCAAAGAGAAAAAAAAATCTTAACATTTAAATAGTTTGCATATGACCATGATTTTTAACATTTTATAATTGAAATTTTGAGATGCATAAAAATCAAAGAGAAAAATAAAATGAAGAACTGAGAATCCACCACTCATTTTCAACACATTGTTAACAAAAGATGGACATCCTGGTTTCCTCAATTCTCCATTCTCTTCATATCTACCACAGCTTTTTTACATTTTTTATATTTTTTTTACATTTTTTTAAAAATCCAGAAATATATTATTTCACCCATAAATACTTCTGTGTTTATCATTAAAGATTACAAACTCTTTTAAGATAGCCAAAATATCTTTATCTTTGATGCACATAAAAATAACAATTATTTAATACCAAATACAGAGTCAGTGCTCAAATGTTTCCTATCTCAGAAAGGCTTTTACAGTTGGGGCATTTGAATCCAGATCTAAACAATTTATCCTCATTTAGTTTGGACATGTCATGTATTTCTTAACTGTCTTTTAATCTATAGGTTCCTCTTCCCACTTTTTTATTATTTCATTTATTTGTTGGAGAAACTCATTCATTTGTCCAGAGACTTTCTCATATTCTGTATTTGGTGTATTATAATCGATTGATGTTGTTTAACACATTCCTCTATTTCTACAGTTCCTGTAAAAGCAAAAAGAAAATTAGAGGCTTTATCAGAGTCAGGTTTGAATTTGCAAGAGTAATTTTTTCTCAAGAACAGACCAAGAGAAGGATCCTCAAATGGTCTCCATGCAGATTCTACCCCATCATTTCACGTGACATACTGTGTCTTTCTTTAATTCAGGTCCTTTCCACCATACAAACAAGGAGATAGCATCGGGACAACGTTGCTAGGGAAAGGGGGACACTCTAAAAGTCTCCTCAAAGATTTTGAGCATTCCCAAAAGCAACATTCCATGAAATTTGGTGTAGAGGAAGAAAAAGAGAAACTGGAGATTACATAGCACCTGGAATTTCCTCAGAGCTATTAACTCATAATTATTACATGATCCTCATATGGTATTTTATTAATTATTCACATGTTATTTCTCCAGCTAAATTTTAAGTGCTCTGGTAATAAGGGGGCAGAGTTATGTCATTTTATGTTTATGCCCCTGGATCCTTGCAAAATTCCAGGAACACAGGAGAGTTCACTAAATCTTGTCCGAATATTTGAATTAGTTAGCAGTTACCCACAACCCCATATTTAGTCAGTGCTAAATGGAAGAAGGTAGCATTGAGCCATGCTGACACCTAGTTTACCTAGAGCATCATTGTGTGACATAGAGTTTCTTCTATAGGCTGTCCAAGGAGGAGAGTGGGGATTCTGGAACTCTTTACAGGAGAACAATTCAAGGAAAAAAGGATGTTTAAATGAAGAGAAGAGGGATAATTAGGAGGTATTACTTATGTTCATATATTTGAGGGACACTATCTTTAGAAACACTGTCTGAAACCACTCAAGCTGCCTAAGAACGGGACAGCCTCCCAAAACCAAGCTGTACTTGCAGGACTGGTAAGGGCAGAAGAACCCTCTGCCAGAGGTGCCAGGAGTCGAGATGGGCACCCGCTAAGGACATGTCCAGATGCAAGTGTCTTGTGATTCAAGGTGGACAAGCTCAGCCTTCCCACCAGGTCCTCCTGAGCATAAAGACCCACAGGAAACCGAGTCACAGCCAAAGTATACGTGATGGTGAAATTATGAACCACCCGAGCCAACAGTATGAATACAACTACGCTCATCAGCAAGAGAACCAGCCTCCTTTCCCAGGAAAAATTCTCCATCCCACCTAAGGACACAGAAGCACCCTGGTCACATCATGAGCATGAGGTTCATACACAGCCAGCTCACAGCTGAGAATAGAGACCCCCTCCTCTTGACTCAGTTCAGGAAACATGCCTCCCAGGAGCTCCCAGGACTCCTTCCAAGTCTCTCTGTGGTTACCTTTCCAAGGAGCTTTCCAAGCCCCACCCTCCATGCTAGCCCCCTGCCTTACTTCTAGTCCATTTCCCGAGCTGGAAAACTTTCCAGTGTCTACCAAAGGCACTGGATATATGCATATAATCATTCTCAGTTGCTACATAAAAAAAAATTTACCATCACAAACCTAGTGGCTTAAAACATATTCATTATCTTATAGTTTCCATGGGTCTGAAGTCCAGGCACAGTGGAGCTGAGCTCTCTGCTCAGGGTCTCACAAGCTGATCTGGTGTTGGCTGGGCTGTGGTCTCATCTGGGGCTCAGGATCCTCTCAGGTCCATTCAGGTTGTTGGCAGAATTTTATTCCTTACGGTTGTAGGATTGGGGTCACATTTTCTGGCTAGATGTCAGCTAGGGGCTGTCTTAGCCACATGGCCCTTCCCTAGGTTGTTCACCACATGGCTGTTTGCTTTCTTCCAGGCCAGCAAGAGTCGCTTAAGGGCTCTCCTGATTAGGTCAGGCCCACCCAGGATAATACGATAAACTCCCTTTTTTCCTCAAGGGTAGCGTAATGACTGAGAGTGATACACATGATGTTCACAGGCCCTGCCCACACTCAACGGGAGGGGACAACTCAGGGTATCTAAATCAAAGGGTGGGAATCTTGGGGACCATCTCAGAAATCTACCTACCACAGGAAGGATAGCTAAAATGCACTCTTATTTCTTCCTTAAACATTTTCTTACATATTTGTTCATTTTAACAAGTAAAAAATATAACAAGAAAAGTATAGATCTTACTTAAAGGAGAAGGAAATATTCAGCTTATTATTCACTTGATATTACTCAGTGAAACTGGCAACTTCACCCATGGAATGAGACCCAAATCTGGAGCAGGTCGGTAGCCCAGGGAAAGAACAGCTCAGCTCTTGGAGGTCACCTCAGGGCTGATCTGGCTGCCTTAGTCGGCAATTCCCTCCTCTGCTCAGTGCTGGGGTCCACCTGCACCCCTGGGTTCAGACAGCCCTCCCAGAGATTATTCCTCCCCAGAGATTATTCCTACTCTGGGTTAATCTGGTCTGTTCTAGCATACCCCGTATGTTAAAACATACAGGAGGCACTCCTGTGTGTAAGGTTTCTTTCACTCAGCATGAAGTTTTCGAGATTCCTCCATGTTGCTAGCTGTTGTCAAGATTCACTCCTTTTGATCACTGAGTAGTACAAACACACCAAAGTTTGTTTTCCATTCTCTGACGGATGGACACCTGCAATATTTCTGGGTCTTACCTAGTGTGAGCAAAGCTGCTACGAATATTCTGGTACAAATGTCTTTGTGTACATAAGTTTTCATTTCTCCTGAGTCAACATTTAGGAATAAAATGCATGAATGTATGAATGTCTCTCAAAGTGAGAGACTTTATATTCTCAACTGAAGTTTACGAGATTTCCAGACGTTCCAGTTCTCTGCTGACATTTGTAACTATCAGGGTTTTTAAACTTTATCCATTTTGGTGAGTGTGTAATGGCACCTCACTGTGATTTTAATTTTCCTTTTCCTGATGACTAATGATGTTTTTTATGTGATTATTGGACATTTGTGAATTTTCCTCATAAAAGGATTGTCCAAACACTTTACCCATATTTTATTGAGTAGCTTGGCATTTTATTACTGAGTTGTAGGACTTCTTCACTAGTCCTTCCTTAGATATATGTTTTGCAAATATTTTTCCCAGTCTGCACCTTGCCAGTTCATTTTCTGAATTGTGCCTTCTGACGAGAAAAAGAAGTCTTATGTCTTTTAATCTTGTTTATGGTTTTTAAATAAAGGGATTTTAATTTCAATGGTATCATATTTCTCAGAATTTTATGATTTTTAATCTTAAGAAAGCCTTCATATCCCAAAATTATGAATAGCATCTCCTATACTTTTTTCTAAATCCTCATAATTATTTTTTAATATCTGGTGTCTTCAATCCATCTGAAATTTGTTTATGAGGTGGTTTGAGGTTAAGCCTTTTCTCCTTGTGCACCAAGATCTCAACCACACATATCAAGGACTCTGCTGTCTTCTCTCTTTGCCCTTCTTATTTTCCCTTTATAAATTCTCCATCAGCCATTGGTTTCCATGGGTCCCATAAGCAAGTATGCACTGATGAAGCCAAAATGTTTCTCTAGCCTATGGTGGTAACTCCATGGGCTCCTCTCCCTACACACACTCCTGTCAACCAACCTAATGGCATATATTCCTATATGTGTATAAAGCCTGACCTTCCTTCCCCTCCACTGCCATCACTGTGTCCAAGCCATTATTAATGCCTGATTTGGAATGCAGTCTTAGCCTCTTGACTGCTCTTCCTGTTTCCACCATCCTGCCAGCATACAGAATGATCCTGTTAAAACTTGTCAGATCACGTCATTCTTTGTTCTAACCCTCCAAACATTCCCATCACCAAATAAAAGGCAACTTTCTTACAACAGCCTGCAAGGCCCTCATGGCCCAGACACCCCCTTTCCTCTCTGTCCTCCTCTCTCCCCACTCTCCCACTTGCTGACCCCTTCCCAGACTCATTAGCTTACTTCCTTGCTTCTGAGAACACCAGGCATTTTCCCCCTGGGCTTAGCAGTGGCTGTTCCCACTTTCTGGGATGCTTTTCCCTTACATCTCCATGGCCCATTCAATTGCTCAAATCTTACTTTCCCAGTAAGGGTTGCTTTACCCACACTTTTAAAATTAAAACTTATGCTTCTCTCCACTCTCATCCCAATCCCCATATACTACTTTATTCTACAGCATCCGTTATTGGCTAACCTACCAGATAATTTACTTACTACATCTATTATTATTTTCCCCTCCAAATAGAATATAGGCTCCACTAAGGACCAGAGATTTTGCCTTTATGTAACTGACACTACTACCTAAAGTGGTCCTTAGCACATTCCAGATGCTCGATAAGTGTGTTAAATCGGTAGTGACCAAATGCACTCAGCCTTCCCTAGGCTGTCCCACTATTAAAAACTGCACTTGTATTATTTTTGCCAAAACCACTCCTATTTTACCCACAAAAGATGACCAGAATGTGCCTGGTTTTGTTGCAGTGGTGTCCCTCACCTCCATCTCCTGTCACCACCTTGCCATCCCCACAGGCAGCTGAGGAGCTTGGTGTCCTGTCTTTGCTGAGGCCACTGCAAAGTCTCCCAGAAGCCTCTTTGCCTCTGCTTTGGCTCCCATTTAATCCTTCCTTCTCACTCAGCCACAGGGATGTTTCTAAAGTCTACACAATCTTGCCCCTTGTTGGCTCATGACCCTTCCATGACTCCGCTCACCCGATTCAGCCACCAGCCACGCTCGTGGGCTCACTCCCTACCCAAGCTTCCCACGTCCTTTCTCCTTGACCTGAAAGTAACCCTTCTTCGCCTGGCTGCTTCCTCTTTCTTCTTTAAGGAGCAACTCGAATTTCTTTTCATTCTAGGTCAGATTTCATTTTAATTTCCTTCTTACCTACTCCCATTACCCTAGCGTTTAGCCTTCCAGTTGTAATTTTTGGTCTACTCCTCCGTATTCCCGAATGCATTGTAAACAACTCTGGGGCAAGAGATAATCTATCACGAGGGCCTAGCACAAAGTCTAGCACACAGTCATAATAAGTGTCTCATAAGATAATAGGTAACTTTCTGGAGAAATGCTTGTAATTCTTTCTCCCATCCTAAGTAAGTTCCCCTGTTGTGAAATGCCTTAGAAACGACTACATTGTGAGCAATTAAATCCAGTGGAGACTCAATGGGACTCAAAGGTCAGCCAGATTCAGGTGAAAGTGTTAACTCTTACAATTTGATATTTAAGTGGTATAGACAAGAGCCAAACTGGTTATTTTCTATTTTCTGGTTATTTCTATTTCCCCCTGAAAAGAGGATACATTCAGATTTTTTTTTTAAAGCAGCATGATAACCACTGTAATGTGTTTACATTTTCAATCATTACACAGCAGGTGCAAGCTCTTCCTGCCTTTATTCCTACAAGTCCATGAACCTAGATGCCAGGCCCATCCTCTCTGGGTAAAGTGTGGATGTGTGAGGGTAACTGGCCTAAGCCTACATTAAAGAAAAAGATTTTTTTAAAAAAGACACTGAAACATTTTTAAATTACCAAAACTGTAAAGTGCAGTTTCTGAACACACATCAGGAATAGTCCCATCTGCAGTGGGGTCAGACAGTGGGAGAGAAGCCCAAGTCACCCCATCTCTCCTTCCTCTGGGCCTGACGTCCTCCTGGGTTGCCATTCGTCACACTGGAAGAAAAGAGGCTACAGTCATAAGTTCCTAGTTGCTGAGAACCATAGAAAACTTCACACAGTTAGGTTTGGCCAAACACGTCACCACTCACACACCATCTTTCCTCTACAGTTGAGCCAAAGAGCAAAGACACATAAGCAGAGGATGAATTCGCAAGAACAAAGCTTTATACACATAATCTGCGACAGAAAGTTTGAGCCCACTGGAGCAAATGAGTAAGGACAAAGGGGTAGCTATAAGCAGCAGGGGGCATCCACCAGTTCCAAAATGAGGGGAAAATTGACCCAGAGCTGGGGTTGGCCAGACCAACGGTCAAAGTCAGGAAGGGGTCAGCTGATGATACATAAAGAACTCTCTTCTACTCTCCACAGTGTAACTTCTCAAGTCTTGGTTTCTGACCAGCCTCATCTGCCCCACACCCTCTGACACACACATCCCCCGAGGTGTGAGACCTCCAGCTTGTAGTAGGAAGGAGGAGGTTAAGTTTGTTTGACATAACTAGAAGGGAGAGCCTCTTCCCAGCAAAGCGAGCTCCATTCGTGGAAGCTTCTGCTTCTTAATTACTGGGATCTGCAGATCTTGCACTATGAGAGGATGAAGACTTGGTGTTCCTTCACTTCTGTCTCCCACAAGCCCTGGGTGGTGCCCCGAACAGAAAGCTGAAGCCTACTCTGACCACACCAGAGTTGGAAACACTCTGACCAATGGTAGAAACAAAAGTGCCTCTGAGCATAGGTATTTTCTCAGTCGTGCTGCCCCCTAAAAGTCGTGCTGCCCCTCTCTCACCTGGGTGACCAGGTATTCTGACTGCAAGCAAAAGTAGAAATGCCTCCCTAAGAATGTGTGGCAATATCACTCTGACTGTAACACAAGTGCTTTGACCATGAGCATCCCAGGAGCTCAGAATGGTGGTGGGAAGGTCACCAAGCACAGGTTTGGTGATGTCCCCTTCTATTGCACCGCATGGGTCCCCAGTGCTCTGACTGTAGGTGGAAACACGAGGGCCTGCAAGCATAGGAATGGTCCTGGCCGCTGCAGCTTCTAGAGATGGGAGTCTGGCCACATGTGCCTCGGATGCTCTGATCATAAGCACGAAGAGATATATCTCCCGGCACGAGACTGGTGCTAATCCCTCCCACTGCAGCCCACATGCTGTGGCCAGGGGACCCTGGGAAGTCTGACAAAAGGCGGCAAGAGAAGCACCACCCGACATAGGATGGCGCTGGCCTCTCCAGCTGCAACGGATGTGCTGTGCCACAAAAGGCCCCAGCTGACCGGACTACCAGGAGACACAAAACTGTCACTTGACACTCATTTCTTCTCAGTGGTGCGGACTCCTCCAATAGTCACAGATGTCCCTCTGCCCAGCTAGCCCCAAGTGCTCTGACTACACACAGGGAGGAAAAGGTCTCCCAGGACAGATGTGCTCTCTGTAGAAGTAGACTCTCTGTGCGCAACCGGGGTGCTATAGGCCAGCAGGACCCTGAAGCTTGGATCTAAGAGTCCTTAACTAGAGGAAGTAGTGACCGCTTCATCCTGCGCCAAAGCTGAGTGCTCCATCCTGGAGGTGGGGCTTGGGCAGCTAACGCCACCCCAGAGCTGTTGCTACCCATTAGGGCCGCAGATCCCACAAACACAAATTGATCTACGGGGGTGTTCAGAAATGGTGAGCTATTATTCCCAGTCCCATTACCTAATGCTACCCATTAGGGCCGCAGATCCCACAAACACAAATTGATCTACGGGGGTGTTCAGAAATGGTGAGCTATTATTCCCAGTCCTGGGCATCCTGGCGGCAGCTGTAAAGCCAGAAGTAGTAGCTGTAGCACTGGGAAAATGCCCGAAGTGTCACCAAAAGCTGGCTGGGTGCTGACAGGGATGCCAAAGGGACAATACGGGGCTATCAAATCCATAACCCGGTTGAGTTGTGCTGCTATGGGTGGCTGGGCTGTGGCTTGTGCTGGGGCCGCCTAGTCTCCAAAAGGAAAAGGGCTGCCGTCGGGCGGCTCCAGGCCGTAGCCCATCACAGACCCCCAATATGGGCTGAGGGGGTGGCTCCAGAGTCAGGGAGTTTGAAAGTCACGTTTGGGCTGCTGACTGTGAGGACAAGCTGGCAGAATCGAGCCTGAGGCAACGCTGTGCATGAAGTACATGTTCTCAGAACCAGAAAGTGCCATGGAAAATAAAAGTTCTCCCTGGAGCCCAGGGGGAGACCTCAAGAGGAAAGTCTGAAAAATGGAAGTGGTGTCCGTGTCAGTGACACCAAATTCCAAAGGAGGCTGGGAGGCTGACTCTGCAGATATGCTTGTTGCAGAAGCAGCGACAGACTGGCCGGTGAAGACTGAGGTGGGGGTGACTGGCGGAGACGTCCGTATGAAAAAGTGCAGATAATCCACACACATAGGCATAGGTGATTCCAATCTCCAGGAGGCAGGCTGAAGAAAAGGACTGAGGTGCTAGGAGCGTGGGGAGATCCAAACAGGAGATGCCACAGCTACGAATGACGGACAGGAACGCAAGGCCTCCGTTCTCATTGCTAAGTAGGGCCCCAAAGATGAGCTTGACCCTGAAGGGAGAAAGAGAACCTGCATGAACAGCAAAGGGAGAATTAGGAATTGTGCATCTCATTTCACAAGCAATCTTAGGTATGGGAGCAGACGGATGGGGCCTGGCAGGCAGGTCAGCCAAGTCCGTGACTGGTAATGTTCTAGTGAGCAGGATGGGCACTGTGACAGCGGCTGAGGGCAGGCTGTCCAGCAATGCAGTCGGAGGTGGCCTCAGTCTCATCTCTAAGACCTTATTAAACCAGGGCCACTTAGCCGTCTTCTCCAAACCCAGGTCTTCGGCAATGACTGGACAGGGAAGCTGAGGACGGGAGGGCAGCTCACCTTCACCCTACGACAGTGGCAGAGGCACTGAAATTTCCCATTTGTAGGGCCCACAGCTGGCACATGGGGTGACATCCTCCTTGACAGGCGTGACGGGGACCCTCACTTTGTCTCCTTTGACGTCGGTGAGATGGAGACTGAGCCAATGGCCTTCAACAAGAACCACCTTTGTCAACCTCTTGAGAAGTGGCTGCAGAATGAGACTGGCCCTGCTGAACCTAGGTCACTCCTCCAAAGGGACCTCCCGCAGGGCAGGTGTCCTCCCTGGGACACCTCCCGCAGGGCCACGAGAGCTGGCAATGGAGAAGGAGCGCATCGAGGACACGCGGCTTTTCTTACTCAAACTAGTATCCCCAGCTTGGGTGGGAGGTTTCCCTTCAGAGGCCCAGAATGGCACCTGAAGGAAGTAACGCTCCAGGGGGCTCCGGTGGCCTTCAGTGGCCTCCATGCCTGTGGCACACTCCCACGTCCAGGGCCTCTTCTCTCAATGTCTGTCCTTTGGTCATCAGCTGTCAGTCCTCCTTCACTGAGCCTTTCGTGGGCTCTCCTAAAGCCCTGACTCAGTCTCCTTCGGGCAAGGAGCTGATGGATGACCGGATGGCTCTGGCCTCCTAAAGACAACAGTCAGGTGGCCAACAGAGGAGAGTCCCTTTGCTCCCTGGAGGGATATCTACTGTTCCTGGGTGGCCGGCCGGAGTGGCGAACATCATGGAGGCTGGAGCAGACAACAAGAGTTTCAGCCGCCGTTGCCGTCGGGGGGGGGGGGGGGGGGGGGGGGGCGCCCCCCGGGGGGGGGGGGGGGGGGAGCGCGATCCTAATGGCACCGACTGCCCGCAGGGCAGAGGAGAGGTGCGGGCAGCGTGGTCCCCGCCAGACCGGGGGGTGCGCGGTGGCGGCGGGACGAAGCTCGCTGGCAACTGCCACTGGAGTGGGGTCGAGGCTCGAGGAGGCGGCCCGGCCACTGGTCCAGCAGGTGCTCTAACGGAATGCAACGACCCCAACGGTCCTCCAGATGCTCCGCCGCTGACGTGGGCGGGGGAGGGGCGCTCCTGCTGGGTGTGCGGACCCGCCCCGACCCCACTCTTGGGACCGGAGCCCACCCAGCACACCCCACCCGGCCGGGGGCCGCAGTCTAGGCATTCAGGGCCTGCATGTTGTGGAGCCGGTTCACCTAGGTCCTGCGGTCGCCCCCCGCTGGGAGCCAGGGCCCGGGGCGCCTTAGGGGACTGGGGACAGGGCAGTGGGCACGCTTGTGCGGGACTGCCCTCGAAAGCGGGATGCGCGGGTTTCCCTCGCAGGGCTGGTCTTCCAGAGTCATTTAGAGAAATACTACGGCTTTTATATACTATGGCTCTTGTATATTGAGGTCTTGCTAAATTCACTTCTTCTTTCTGGTAATTTCTTTGTAAATTCCTTGGGATTTTCTACATAACACAATCACGTTTCCTGTAAGTTGCACTTCTCCCTTTTTAATCTGTGTGCCTTTTATTTCTTCTTCGTACTTTCTACATTTGCTCAGGCCTCCAGTAAAATGTTGAACACAAGTGGAAACAACGGATATTCTTTTCCTGTTCATTCAATAGTCTGTTAGGGAGAGGGTTTTTATAGAAGCCCTACATCGCACTAAGCAAATTCCCAGCTATTTCCACTTTGCTGAGAATTGGGTTTTTTTTTTTAAAGAGTGGACTGAGAGTGGACTAGGTGGGAATTTAAATGACAGGTTAAAGGGCCTCTGTATCCTTAGGCTATGTGGTAGCAACTCGCTCATTTTTCTATTATCCTTTAAACTGTGCATATATGTGATATATTCTCTTTGCATGCTGCATTTTATAATAAAAGCACTTTTTAAACAGTAAGATGTAGAGAAATGTGAGAATATTATCATGTTGAAACACAAATACACAATATCTTCACTCAGACCCTAAGAGCTAAATATTAGACTTCTATGAAAACCCAAACGTAACATTGTTTTTATGGGAAAAGGAGATTCTGAATTTTTTTAAAGTGATAGTTGTGACACATATGTATACACACACACAAACACAAATACGTGGAAATGTGTGTGTATATATGTATATACAAATTAATAACAAAAAAATTTACATTTAAGTCTCTAAAACCCTAAGACCCTTTTATTGGTCCTAGAGAAAAAAAATAACCGGTAAGTTTTACTTATTTTTGTGTTGGCATATGTGTTATTTAATTCCTGAAAACTCAGAAGATAAGATTAAAGTATAACTTTAGCAAACAGGGAAATCTTGCAGATCAGCCAAAAAAAGTCTTCAGAAATTTAAATGAATTCTATCCTACAATCACTTGGAAAGAAAAATAACTAGAAAGTGGGGAAAAGAAAGCATGAAAATCCTGACAGGTCTACACAAACCCTAGGGAAAGCAAGACCAGCTCCCTCCAGAACACACACCCGGTTTTTGGTCTTTTCAAAGGTCTTGGTTGTTCAGGACTTGTGAGGTTGGGCACAAGGCCAAGAGGTAGCTGTCTTCAGAGCCCTGTGTCATAGCTCCATGGAAATTAGAGAAGGTTCAAAAGTTCTTGTCCCCCGAACCCAAGGACAGCTTTTTTCTCTCTCTCTTCATTCAGTATTGACATTTATTTGTTACATTATGATACAGCACCAGAAGAAAATTCAGACTCAGAGATAGGAAAATATAACCAGCACATTTGCAAAGAGCTTAGCATTTGATTCAACTGAGACTCTCATAATAACTCTGGTTGCTGATCTCAAACATAAAAATGACACTTGCATACATAGGGATGGGTTACCAAAATCTTTTCCTCCCGCTGCCATATTTGCTGGCTTTTTACAGAATGTAAAAGCAACACAAACTTATTTAGAAAACCAGAAAACCCAAAAAGTAAAATGAAAACAAAAATTGCCCATAATTCTGCTACAAGGGATAACCCCATGATTTTTTTAATCTATCTCCTTTCCTTTCTCTATACATATGAATTTCTACTTTTACAAAATTCAGTAAAATGTGAACAGCATCATATCCTGTTGTTTAAATTTTACATCATGTGTAACATCTTTAAAAGCTCTTGAAAAACATTTTCATCTACTACACACATATTCTACCGTTCTTCATTTCATTTTTAAGTGGATTTTTTTCCCCATGTTTGATTACTTTCTTAGGGTTTATTTACAAAAGTAGAATTACTTGGTCACAGGGTAAAAACTGTCTTAAGTCTTTGGATCCACATTTCTTTCCAGAATGATTATAACTTCCTTCCCCAGAAGATATGAGAGTTTGGGGCTGTGTGTAGTCTTGTCTGTGAAATCTGTGCTCAAAAAATATTTTTTAATCTTTTTTTTTTTTTTACCATTTTCACTGATGAAAATTATATCACTTGTTTCTTTAATATTATAATTATTAATGTTTCTGAATACATCCAGTGGACATTTCTTCATGTTTCTAACTCCCCTTCTGAATTCATACATTCTTTCGCTTCTTTCCAGAGCAAATTCCAGACACAGAACTCTACCTTTCCAATGACTCTATCTACTAACAAAATGCCCCCATCACTCAGATTGTGGCAGATGGGTAGGGCCCTCAATACCTAGATTTAGGAATGTTGATGGTGCAGAATAAACAGCTCTTTTCACGTATACTAGGGAGAATAGCCATTGGAATAGAATTATAAACCAGTAGTCTGCTGGAGCCTGTCCATTATAGCTCACAAAAGCACACTGTGCACCTCTTTCCTCAATTTTGTGTTCAATTATGTCACTTTGGTTGCTTGAAATTGGCCATAAGAGGATTTGCACCATGGAAATCGGCAAAAGCTACAAATTAAACCCTTCCCACCTATGCTCAGCCTCAAGAGCCAGCTATTAAACTTTTAACAGCACTCCACTGCTTCTATTTCCAACTATGGAATATAAGCTAGTATCAGACTAACCTTCCTGAAGATAACAATAGGAAAGATGTGTAAAGGGGCACCTGGGTGGCTCAGTCGCTTGAGCATCTGATTTTTAATTCCAGCTCTTGTCACGATCCAAGGATTGTGGGATTGAGACCTGTGTAGGGCTCCACACTGAGCATGCAGCCTGCTTAATATTCTCTCCTTCTGCCCCTCTCCCCTGCTCTCATACCCTCTCCCTCTTGAAAGAAAGAAAGAAAGAAAGAAAGAAAGAAAGAAAGAAAGGAAAGAAAGAGGAAAGAAAGAAAGAAAGAAAGAAAGAGAAAGAAAGAAAAGCTGTGTAAAATATTTTTTCAAACATTTGCTTGAAAAAACAAAACAAAACAAAACAAAACAAAAGATTTGCTTGAAGGAATCAAGCAGTACCAAAGCAGCCAAGACTTGAAGGTCCAAGATCATAAAGAGAAAGAAGGGCATGTACTGAGAAGTAAGTCTGATGTTGCCCCCACCTTTCCCCTTGATGTGTTTGCTAATTGACAAGTGGCTTGTGAAGAGCTAATTGGAAGACTGTGGCTGACAGGCAGAGAAGGTGGGGACAGAGATTTTAACAGTTCAGGAGATGCAGAGAGAAAAATTCAAAATGTTTCAGGACTTACCAAAGAGAAGGGTCCCTGATAAGCACTCGGGCTTTCATTTGGGACTTCTGAAGGACAACATCCAAGGACTAAGGTGTCTTAGTTTGGGCTACTATTATAAATTACCATAGGTTGGGTGTTTTACACAACAAACATTTATTTCTCTTAGTTCTAGAAGCTGGTGGTCTGAGAACAGTGTTGCAGCATGGTCAGGTTCTTGGTGAATGCCCTCTTCCTGGTTTACAGACCGCATCTTCTTGCTGTGTCCTCACAAGGCAGCAAGAGAGCTATGTAGCTCTCTGGCCTCTTCTTCGGAAGGCACTAATTCCACTTGTGAGGGTTCCATCCTCATGACCTAATTACCTCCCAAAGGTACCATCTCAAATACCATCACACTGGAATCGGTTTCAACATATGAATCTTGGAGGACCCATTAGTCCTTTGCAAAAGGGTAACTGGAGACACCTAGGCCTCAAAAAGAATGAAGCACGGGGGTGCCTTGGTGGCTTAGTCGTTTAAGCATCAGACTCTTGATTTCGGCTCAGGTCATGATCTCATGGTTCGTGAGATAGAACCCCACAGGGCTCCACGCTGACAGCACAGAGGCTGCTTGAGATTCATTCTCTCTCCCTCTCTCTCTCTCTCTCTCCCCCTTCCTCACTCATGCGTGCTCTCTCTCCCTCTCAAAATAAATAAACTTAAAAACAAAAAAGAATGAAGCACAGTTCTGATTTAAATCAATCTTAGACTACAGTAAGGTGAATTTCCCCATCCAAACTACCTGCTAGTAGTGAAAGTAAATCCTTTCTGAAGGACTTATAGTAACACCAATAAAAATCAAATAGCTAGGAATAAGTCTACTAAAGATGTACAGAAATGCAGGAGAATTGTAGATGTAAATATGAAAGTTTAAGCAAAAGCTTCTAATGGATATCAGTGAAAATCTTCACGACCCTGAAAGTACTCCAAAACACCTGTACACAAATGTCCATGGTAGTACTATTTCTAATACTCAAAAACTTGGAACAACTCAAATATCCATAAACAATGAAAGGGGTACATAAAATGTGGCATATTCATTCAATGGAATACTACCCTGCAATATAAACACATAAACCACTGCTAAACACAACAGCCTGCGTGGATTCCACCAACATGGTGGTGAATGAAAGAATCCAGACACAAAAAAGTACCTACTGTATGACTCCATTTATATAAAGTTTAAAAATAGGCAAAAGGTACCTATGATGTTAAAAGCTTAGAGGGAGAGTCGCTTAGAGACCAGAAGAGAAAGGCTGTTTTCCAGAGTGCAGGCAATGTTTTGTTTCTTGACCTGGATGATGGCTACTGGTTATGTCAGTTTGTTCCCATGAAAATATGCTGAGCATTCCACATGGGGCTTGTACACGTCTCTGAATATTATATTTAAAGTTAATTCGATGACAACTGAGAGAGACAGAGAGCACTGAAACTCTTCCCCAGAGGTGGCACATATCTTCTTGAACCCAACAGGACTCCATGCTTTAAGTGATGAAACATTTCACTCAAATTGACCTAAAAAGCAAAGGGAGTCCAAAGAAGATGGACATATAGCCAGCAAGCATATGAAAAATGTTCAACATCATCAGTCAGAAGGAAATGTGAATCAAAGCCACAGTGAGATACTACTTCACACCCACGAGGATGGCTACGCTCAAAAAGCAAGACAGTAACAAGGGTTGGCCAGGATGTGGGAAAGTCATGATACACTATAACATGGATGAACCTTGAAAAGATTACGCTACATAAAAGAAGCTGGTCATAAGTGACCACGTATTCATACTTACGGGAAATGTCTAGAACAGGTTACTCTACAGAGACAGAGGGCAGATTTGTGGTGGTGGTGGCCAGGGCTGAAGGCAGCGGGTGGCAGTTTCAGCCAGGGAGGTTGAGGGAGAAAGAACAACTGCTCATCAGAATGGGGTTTCTTTTGGGAGCGATGAAAGTGTCCTAAAATTCATTGTGGTAAAGGTTGCCCAACTCTGTGAAAGTACTAAAAATATTGAATTGTACACCATTAAAACGGTTTCACTATTTAAACTCTTTTTAAAAACATTAAGGGTGAATTTTATGATATTTAAGTTATAAATCAATAAAGCTCCTTTAACAACTAAAGAGACTAGGGGCGCCTCGGTAGCTCAGTCAGTTAAGTGGCCGACTCTTGATTTCAGCTCAGGTCACAATCTCAGTTTTGTGAGTTCAAGCCCCGAATCAGGCTCTGCAGGCTGATTGGGTGCAGAACCTGCTTGGGATTCTCTCTCTCCCTCTCTCTCTGTCCTTCCCCTGCTCACGCTCTTTCTCAAAATAAATGAAAAACTTAAAAAAATAAAAATTAAAAAAACATATAAAAACCAATGAGAATTTAATGGCTTATGTAACTGAAATATCTAGAGATAAGTTGCTTCTGTGAGGCTCCATCCAGCAGCCCAAACATTATCACCAGTACCTGATTTCATTCTCTCCTTGATCTGCCTTTTGTGGTCTTGGCTTCACCCTCAGACCACCATGTCAGTAACTTAGCAGCTCCAGGCACGCCCATCTTGTCAGCAAAAAAAGGCAAGAGCCATTCAAGATGTCATAATCTCTTCTCGCACCATCCATAGGACAAAGAAAGTTTCTCTTTCTCAGAAGTTCCAGAAAATGTGTGCTTAAATTTTACCAATGCCTCACTGACACTGCTTGAGTTTTGCTCCCACTCCATATGCAGAAATGGGGCAAATGATAGTCTTAAGCCAATCTGATGCCAGAGCCCCAGAGTCAATCCTACCCAAACTACATGGCTGAAGGTTGGGTAAGGGCAGCTTCCTAAAAAAAGGTGGGATCTTGTCACCAGAAATTATGGAAACTAAAGTTGAGGAATTAACATCAACCTGAATTACACACACACACACACACACACACACACACACACACACAACACACACACATACGGAGCCAGAGTCATTGTGGACTAAAGAATACAAGCAACAGTTATTTACAAATTGATTTTCCACATTTGATGCAAGACAGAGGTACTCATGTTTGTAAATGGAGCACTGGACATACAACTGGATCCATAACAGCTTCTCAATTGATTTTGAATGAATGAACAAACAAATAAGCCAATGACAACAAATTAATAAATGAAAGAAAACGGCTATCTTGATGGTAAAGAACCCAGACTCTCTTTTGGTTCTTTTTTCTTCTGTCTCCTTCTTCTCTCTACTTGGTCAATCACCATGAGTCCAGTAAAGCATTCAAAAGTTAGAAAGAATTGGACAAGGAGAGTTTCAAATCTCTGTATGTTTTGGTCCTGAAAAGCACTCTGATGACAAACTCACAGTTGAGGAGGTTTATATCATTGGCTACAAAAAGGTTTAGAGAGTCTTAGTTGGTTTCAATCTCCAACACAGGGGAGATGTTGGTACAATGTCAAGGCAACCATTGACTCTTTCTAACCCTACTTCTAAAACCTGCATAGGCATTGGTTCCAGAGATTTCTGAGTTACCTGTCATCCCACACTGCCTCC
Organism: Panthera uncia; assembly: GCF_023721935.1. Lineage (NCBI taxonomy): Eukaryota > Metazoa > Chordata > Mammalia > Carnivora > Felidae > Panthera > Panthera uncia. The sequence goes on along the minus strand of NC_064818.1, from coordinate 24,213,787 downwards.
TAAGCCAGGTCTTAGTTTCTGACCGGATATCCACTAGTTTATAAGTATTGCTGAATATTACCTTAACCTAACAGAAATCACCAAATGTATAACAAACGACATGAAAGACAGAAGATCAAAACATGTCTTCTATCATTAGAATCCTGACCAAGAGTATGTACACTTAAATTTTCTATTTTGACCTTCATCTCAAGCTGGAGATAAATTGGGCAAGCATTACTAACTTCATTATACAGATTAGGAAACTTAGGCTCAGAAAATGTTTGCCCTATTTTTAATTGGTGACAAAGCAGGGACCAGAACAGGTTCCCCCCTATAAATACAGGTGGATCCCTTTAAATAAAATGTATTACCACTAAACCAACATCCAGTGTACTGAAAATTAAGATGTTTTCCTGATACTTAACAGAGGCATTTGCAATGACCCTACATTTTTGCTTGATTAATAACTAAGTAATATAGAATTTACAAAATCACCTCAAACATTTCTGTGTGACAATGCTAGGCATTCAGTAATTACTGAATGCCTAGATTCATTCATATAAGAATGACAGATTCATTCATATAAGAAGTGATCATAAGGTCATAAAACAGACAAAGCCAATTAGTTGTCAACCCACCTTTAAAACCCATGTCCTTGGACCTTTTAGTGTCTTACTCTAGCCATCTGAGCTAATCCATGGTCTTTGCAATAAAAAGATACTGAAACACTTCTTTTTTTTTTTTTAATGACTTAGATTTAATCATTGGAAGAGAAACACTTGTAAATCTACAGGTACACTGAGTATGTGTATGATATACACTGCATATGTATATGATACACTGTATATGATAGATTGGGTTTTTTTCCTCAAGTACTGAGGAAACTTTGTGCTTGCTTAAAAAAAGAATTCACTGTGTTACTGATAATCGAAAATGAATTTACTTAGTTGGGTAGCTTTAATTAGTTTGCTGGTGCTCCAAAGACTTTTGGGCGAATGGGATTTTTTTTCTAATACCTGTAATGCATACAAGCGTTAAATCAAAGCTGACTACAGCAAAATCTAATTCTAAAGGCCCTAGAGTAAAATCACGATAAAATAATTTATACCACAACCACTTCATCAAAATAGAAGGAAGTCTACGAATAGTCCAACAGCTATCACTACTATGATTTTTCCAAGAAAGAAGAGTTTAAATTTTCTAACAAATCCCACATTTGTTGCATTTCTATGGCTTTTAGTTTGTCCAAAAGGATTATTTTTTCTTTTCTTTTTCTAGATATTTTAGAGAGAGAGCATGCACAAGCAGGAGAGAGAGGCAAAGGGAGAGAGAGAATTTTAAGCAGGCTCCATACTCAGTGCAGGCTTGATCCCACAACCCTGGGACCATGGCCTGAGCTGAAATCAAGAGTCAGACGCTCAACTGACTGAGTCACCCAGGCACCCCCAAAAGGATTATCAATTTTCAAGCACATCAATTTAACAAGTGTTTAATAAAAGACTAGTGAGAAACATACAAAAACTAGAAGAGAGGCAACACTTTCATGGAGGCATTATAGATTATTTTTCTTTTTAAATTTGAATTGAATGCTGTTATAAGATTGTTATTTAATAAATAAAAAGCAAGAAAATTGCCAGCTTTATGAGGAACAATGTCTCCGCTTTGGGGTAGAGAATTAGGATAATTATGAACACTGCTTGGAAGTGTCAACCCTGCACTCACCTGTTCTTTGACCCATGAGAATCTTCTCCATTTCACTGGGCCTGAACATCTCTGGCAATAAAATGATGATAAAGAAAATGACCTATTCTACCTCATATATTAGAAGAACATAAAAAGATTAATACCTATATGCAGTTATTAAATTCAGTCAAAGAAGGTTTGGGAAGTTGGAACTTACTTTTGAGACACGAATAGGCAAAAGTGAGGGAGGGAGAGGAACTGAACAAATTCCATCAGGCACACTGGACATGCTCCCACAATTTCAATTGCAGGCAACATCCAGAGACACAAGTGTTGATGCTCCCCCACACCATCCCTCCAAAAATGCAAATACTGAAACCTATAAAATGCCAAATGGTGTTTATAATAGGTAAATGAAAATTGTATAAAAGTCAAAACTAGGATTATAGAGACTGGAGTCAGAAAACCTTGGTTCAAAAAACTATACATAGAATTTACTTAAACTGATACAGGATATCTATCAAAGAAAGAAAGAAAGAAAGAAAGAAAGAAAGAAAGAAAGAAAGAAA
>NC_064818.1:24192446-24211543 GCF_023721935.1 Panthera uncia | reverse complement strand
AAAGAAAGAAAGAAAGAAAGAAAGAAAGAAAGAAAGAAAGAAAGAAAGAAGAAAGGAGAAAGAAAGAAAACCTATTGCAAATATTCACACTTAATGGTGATATGCTGAAGGTTTCCCTTTAAGATTGGGAATGAGAAAAGAAAGATCTCTATCACTACTTCTATTTAGAGACTCTAGCCAGTGCAGTAAAGCAAAAAATAAAATAAAATAAAATTAAAAAAAAGAAACAGACGAAGAGAGGAAGAGGGGAAGGAAGGAAGGAAGGAAGGAAGGAAGGAAGGAAGGAAGGAGAATAAGAAGTGATATCTCATTATGATTTATTATTATTATTTTATTTGAGAGAGAGAGAGAGAGAGAGAGAGAGAGAACATGCACACAAATCGGGGAGGGGGCAGAGGCGAAAGAGTGAGAGAGAACCCCAAGCTGGCTCCATGCTCAGTGTGGAGCTCGACACAGGGCTTGATCCCATGACCCCGGGATCATGACCAGAGCCAAAATCAAGAGTCAGACACTGAACCAACTGAGCCACCCAGGCAGCCTCTCATTGTGGTTTTAATATGTATTTCCCTGATGATTAGTAATGTTGAGCATCTTTTCATTTGTCTTTTGGCAGTCTATATATCTTCTTTGGAAAAATGTCTATTCAGGCCCTCTGCTCATTTTTTAATCACATTATTTGTTTTTCTGGTGTTGAGTTGTATTACTTCTTTATGTATTTTGGATATTAACCCCTTATCAGATATATCATTTGAAAATATCTTCTCTCATTCTGTAGGTTAAAATCACTTTACGCCTGTCAGAATAGCTAACATCGAAAACATAAGAAATAACAAGTGTTGGCAAAAATGTGAAGGAAAAGGAAATCTTGTGCACTGTTGGTGGGAATGCAAACTGGTGCAGCCACTGTGGAAAACAGTGTGAAGGTTCCTCAAAAGACTTAAAATAGAATTACCATATGATCCAGTAATGCCACTACTGGGTATTACCAAAGAAAACAAAAACACTAATTTGAAAAGATATATGCACCCCTATGTTTATTGCACTATTAGGTACAAGAGCTAGGATATGGAAACACCCCAGATGTTCATCGACTGATGGATGGATAGAGAAGATGAGGTATATATATACAACAGAATATTACACAGCCATTAAACAAATGAAATCTTGGGGCCCTTGGGTGGCTCAGTAGGTTAAGCGTCCAACTTCGGCTCAGGTCATGATCTCACAGTTCATGGGTTCGAGCCCCACGTTGGGCTCTGTGCTGACAGCTCAGAGCCTGGAGCCTGCTTTGGATTCTGTGTCTCGCTCTATCTATCTGCCCCTTCCTCAGTCACGTGTTCTTTCTCTGTCTCTCTCTCCCAAAGATAAAGAAACATTAAAAAAAATTTTAATGAAATCTTGCCATTTGCAACAACATGGATGAACCTAGAGGGTATAATGTCAAGTGAAATAAGTCATCCAGAGAAAGACAAATACCATATGATTTCATTTATATGTGGAATTTAAGAAACAAAACAAAGAAAAAAGAGACAAAAAAACAAACTCTTAAATACAGAGAACAAACTGGTGGCTGCCAGAGAGATGGTGGGTAGGGAGATGAGTGAAATAAAGGATTAAGAGTACATTTACTGTGATAAGTACCGAACAATGTATAGACGTGTTGAATTATTGTATTGTACACCTGATAGTAATGTAACACTCTATGTGAATTACACTTCAATAAAAAGAGAAAAAAGGAAAGAAATGAATGGTATAAGGACAAAAAAAGTAAAATAAAATTGCTGTTACTATTTGCAGATACTATCATGTGTAGGTAGAAAACGCAAGAGAATCTACATATGATTTGTTGTACTTAATAAGTGTATTTACTAAGTTACCTAGATAAAAGGTCAATGTAAAAGTTAATTGATTATAATAATTGTATCTACAAGCAAATAGAAAATAATATTTTAAATGATATCTGCCTTTAAAAAAACTTAAAAACCTAGGAACGAATCTAATAAAAGATGCAGAAGACCTCTATATAGAAACCTGTAAAACGTAGATCAGAAGAGTTAATGGTGTAAAGATGTCAGTTGTCTCCAAATCCCAGCGGGATTTTTTTTTTTTTAATTATAGAAATCGACAACTGATTCAAAATTTTATGTGGAAATGCAACAGGCCGAGAATAAGTAATACAATCTTAAAGCAGATCAAAATTGGAGTTACAGCAAGTTATGAAGCTACAGTAATTGAGACAAACTAGACAAATAGGCCAGTGAAGCAGAAGAGGAGTCCAGAAATAGGCCCACAGTTCTGTGGAGAACTGACTTATGTCAAGAGTGGCACAGCATAGCAGCGGGGAAAATGTTTTACTTTCAATAATGGTGCTGAGTAGATTGGATGGTTTGATTGGGGGTAGGGGGGACCTGACCTCTATCTCATAGACAGAAACACAAAGAATGTCTACACGTCCAAGAAAAAAATGCAGACGATCCAGTAGAAAATTGAGCAAAACTTTTAAAAAGGAAGATATTTGAATTGCCAGCAAACATATGCAAAGGTGTTTAATTTTATTAGTCATCAGCGAAATGCAAATTTTAAAACCGGTATGACATCAGTACACCAAAGTGGTGAAGGTAAAAGGAACGTGCTGTAAAGAATGGGGAGCAAAAAAAAAAGAATGGGGAGAAGCTAGAATGTTTATATGCTGCTGGTGTGAATATATAAACCTCAAATCAGGCCAAACCTGCCTATAATGTTAGAAATCCGGATACGGTTGCCTCTGGGGAGAAGGTAATGGGATAGAGACGGGGAAAGAACACAGATGGGAAGGGTAGGAGCCTTGGGGGTGCAGTTCTATTCCTGGGTAATATATTTCTTGATCTATATGGTGATTATCCATCTGTGTTCACTTTGTGATACTTCATCAAGCTGTACACTTAAGACTTGTAAACACGTCCCTGTATACATACTTCAATTATTAAGTTTATATAAAAATCGACTCCGGTTTTAAGAACTCGAGATTGCAGCCATCAAAACCAGACAGACTATGACGCAGGCTGACATGAATTTCCTCAAAATTTTGCGATCTTAAAGCATTGTTTTAATATGAGGACAATATCCCTTGGTTCCCCAGTTCCTTAAAAGCTTCTTCTAACATCTCCTAGCCAAGACTTCTCAAAGTTGTGTTGCCTTTAACAAAACTAAGAAATCTGGCAACTGTGGAAGTGTGAAGCATTTAGTCCTTTTCTTCAAATGCTCCTCCAGACCTTGAGCAGTAGATACAACTAGTTGAGGAGAGAAGGCACTGAAAGACCATTAGATCTCAGCATGGGAAGGGACCCCAGAAGTCATTAGCCTAACCTTATTCCATACACAGGAGGCATCCTGCAGCACTGAGGCATGTAGTCATTTAGCGTCTGCTTAAACATCTTCAAAGTCAGGAAGCGAAGGCAGTCTATTTCCTGGATGAAGAGGTTTCCACGTCTGCAGGTCAGCCTATGAAAAGCTCCTAATCCAGCTCTCTTTAACTCAGACCCCTTAGATAAAAAAGAACAACCTCTCTCTAAATAACAGCACTTCAAATACAAGAAGCAGACGCCATGTTCGCCAGAGAGTTTCTCTTCTGTAACGCTGAACATCTCAGTCCCTTCAACCCTTCTCACGCTAAATCAGACACTGTCATATTGGAGAGAAGACTTTTGAATCAATTTGATTCAGTCTGTCAGAGATCCGGGTTAAGGATAAAATCCAGCTATGGGAGATGACCACAGCCAACAGCAATTTTGTGGGTAAGCAGAAGAGGCTATTGCCTGCTCTACGTCATTTGAGGAGCAGATAAATTTTCTGTGAATAAAACATGTTCCCCACTTGCCTACTTTGAAACCTGAAATTTTCATATCAATCATAACTTTGTGTTAAGGCATCAAAGATTGCTATGAAAAAAAAATGTTATAGAGTAACAAAACACGAACATCAAAGAAGAAACTAGCTCTGGAGATGAGATAGAAGACTGAGGAAACACATGAGGGGGCAGGTGTATTAGAGGAGGGTGAGATGGTCAGAAAGTACTGGAGAACGAAGCAGCCCAAGAGGACAAGACAGTTAGGGTGCCAGAGGATGGTGCACCTAGGAACCTGGACTAATGAAGATATAAACACCTAAAAAGAAAATGAAACTGAAAACCGGAAGAGAAATGGACAGCTTGCCAAGAGCAGCTCTTCTCAAAGGCACAGACAAGTGATCTTCTCCCCTGAGAAAGTCCAAGAACTAGTGGGAGGCTCAGAAGCAAAAGCATGGAACATCTCTCCCTTTCTCCCTCTCTCTCTCTGTCTCTCCCTCCTCCCTCCCTCATCTACACTCCCCTCTCCTTTCTTTTTTTGTCACTATGCAGTTGGCCCACCAGGGACTGTCCCTGTGATTCCCCAGCTTCCATGCCAGTGACTGGGTAAGTGGGTAAACCACATCAGCCCTAATTTGCATCCTGCTGTCTTGAATTTCATGGGGGCTGGGGGGGGGGGGGGGGGGAGCAGGGGGGGGAGGGTTGGGAGGAGACCAGGAAGTCCCATTTGATCTTCTGGTCCAAGTTCTGTCCTTCAACACAGTTAAGTCAAACACATCAAAACAATATAGGAGAAGGCGGCAGTTACTGGGCAATTAAGAAAGCCGCATTTCAAACCCATATGGCTCAGATGGTTCTTGATTGGTGATAACTCAAATACATAGCAAAAGTGGACGGTTGACACCCTTAACTTCCAACTGTAGTATACTGATGAATGAAATTAGTTTTTTTACAAGCTCTTTCCTCCATAAACATTTAAACAAAAGTCTTCCGGGGACAATGCTTTGAAGCCAAAGAGATTGTATAAGGCAGAGATTTCAGCCTCTGTGGAACTGATTTCATAGCTAATATACAGACAGAATGCTTAAAACATTTGCACGGAAGGATAAGGGATGCACAGATTCACACAATAAGTGGCTGGAAATAGAACACATGTATCCACCTCTTGGTCTAGAGTAGAACACTACTAGTAGAACTAGCAGAGTAGAACTAGAACACTAGTTCTAGTATAGAACAACGTGCTCCTGCCTTAAAGACCCCTGGGACTTGGCATCGTAGGCCTGCCACCAGTTAAGGTGATGTGTGCCACAGGATCCCTGAATGGCAAGGTATGGGAAACCATCCGTTCTAATCTGTTTACATGTAAATATACAGAGAAATAGAAATCCAATTCTGTTCATCCCACAAATCCTTTGGTTTGGTGCACCCACACCTGGAACCATATGCAATGAATTAAATTAAGAGCAACTGTTGATTTAATGGTTGATTTGGAATTTTTTTAAATCAACCGTGGCTTTCTTTAGCCAACTCTGCTCTTAAAAAGATAATTACACTTCAAGATGGGAGACATTAACCATATCCTTAGGTAATGGATTTTGAACTTTGCAAGATTTATGGCTGCTTCCTATTTAAAGATACTGAGCTCAGAAGATTGCAAAGTTAAGTAGAAACGACAATTATCCATCTTCTGTTTCACTGAAAGACTTTGGAAGCTGGAAATTAATCAGAAAGGTTACTTTTTTCTTTTCTTTTTTAAAGAAAGAAATTTGGAGCACAAAAATCATTGAAATTTAGAACTTTCTAGCAAAGACATTCAAAATCGTTTTGTCATAGCTGAGAGAACAATGGACAGAATACTTACTCACTTTATATGTATTTTAACTTAATCATTACAACAACCTATACGGTTGGCATATAGCCCCGTACTCTAAATGAAAAAAAAAAAAAAAAAAAAAAAAAAAGAGCTTCAGAGATGTTATGTTACTCTCCCTAGGACACGTAGATGGTAAGTGGAAGAAACTGAAGTTCAAATTCAGATCTGTCTCGTGCCAGAGGCTGCATTCCTAACTCCTATGAATCTCACCCCTTTCCTCCCTATCCTAAAAGCCTTTGCCGGTTACTATCATTCCATCCTTCCTTCATGAGAATTCTGATCATCTATAATTGTCTTGCTCATTATCTTGCTTGTTAATCTGTATTCTCCCAAAGGTGGGGGGTGGGGGGAGCTCCATAAGGGAAGGGACTTTATCATCAAGTCTGCTGTTACCTCCAGGTCCTAGCACATAATAGTCATTCAATAAAACGTTTGTTGATTTAATAAATATTCTTGCTCAAAAATATTAGTCAAGGTAGGAAAAAGAACTAGAACTCAAATAGCTACTGTCTCCAAGATCAATGCTTATTCCACAGCCACAGCTGTTTGTGCACTTGAGACTGGAAAGCCTTTTCTGTGCACTTTTTAAAGCCAATGATGCCAACATCTGACCTCTTTACGTGCCTTCATATCAACCCTCCAAACATCTCTGGCTAAACACCTCTGTGAACACGAAACTGTTCCAGGTGTATAAATAACTTACAAACTCTGGTCCCTGATCCCAAAGGGTTCATAGTCAAGCTAGAAAGACAAGAAATACGTTTTTAAAAAGCAACTGCAAAGCCATCTATTCTAAGTATCCAGTGAGCAGCTGTTTATGACAAAGTTTATCTTTTCTGCAGAAATTTCAGTTCCAGGGAAACCTAAAGCATCGCTAAGGTGAGGAGAAAGGAAGACTCCAATTTGCCAGCTCTGACATCCTCAGCACCTGCTGTTAATCACACACATGCACTCAGGCGTGATTTAGTGGCTCCTGTGATTGGCCATTTCAATTGCTGTCTCTGTAGATCACTGTCCCAGCTGAATATCCAGGGACCACATTCATCAAAAGCATAATTTGGGCGGAACGTGACTGTTTTTCCAAAACTGGAAGGATGGCATCAGCAAGAAAAATTGGCAGTATCTTTAAAGAAAGTTGGTTGTCTCCGAAGATAATGGATAGTGGTTTTTATATCTACTATTAAAAGGAAATTATCAGTTCCACAGGTGTGTTTTTGAAATTATGGGGATATTTAGTGTTGACCACCCGTGAAAACAACCAAGACACTAAGAATTCAGCCAGTGTCATTCTGGTAGGAGTTCCCAACATCTGAAAAGTAGGCCAGTGAGTTAGTTAAGTGATGCCAGCCCCACCCCTCAGCCTCAACAACTGGTCCAAGCAGGGCTAGTCAGAGCCCTACTCGGATATTTTCTCCTGGAACAGGAAAGGAAGAATCCATCTTCCTGCTTTGTAAGGTGTGAGGATGCGACCAGAGCTCCCTGCAGCTATGTGGAAGGGTCTGAGCAAATGAAGCTAATATGCAGAGAGAATCTAGAATACAAGATAGATACAAAGAATCAATCCCCCGTTCCAGTCACACAAGTCTCGAGAGCTGCCTCTCCCTACGGCTCTCACATAAGCAACCCAGGACCTTTCCAATACTTCTCCCCTCTGCCTTTTGCTCTTAAGCTAGTTACACTTCAGTTTCCGTCACTGGCAACCCAAAGATTCCTAACACAGATACTAGTATCAGGAACTAGACTGAGACAGATGGCAGAGACTTAAAAGTAGACCAGGCTTGGTTGATAGGACACAGAGGCAGGGAAAATCACACCACTGCCAGCTGGGAAGGTGGCAATCCATCTTACATGAAAACAGAGCGTAGATGTTAACTATTACCTTATTATACCTGGGCAGACAGACCATGATAACAGTTTGGTGGCTTCGTAGAAAAATATTAAGAAATCAGAGTATGTTGGGTCCTGCTTTTAGCCTTCAGTAAGGTCCTTCAAATGGAGAGTAACCTTCAATGCAAGACGGCATTTCTTCAAATGGTAGGAAGTAAGTAGGTATACAGCACTGTTAAGACAGAGCCCGTTTCTGTCTGTAGCCAGTGATCCAAAGCTGCCAAGAGTCAGAAAACCATGCTACCTGCAAAACTCTTCGACATGAACCTTCTGCTCTGCAGTGAAGTCATTCCACAAACAAAGAGAGGGTATACCTGGGAGTAACCTAGAAATAAGGAAAGCCCGACCACACAGATTTCTCCCAAACAGCTCCTGCTGTGCACAACCCCCTGAAAGAGGGTAGTAATTTTTCACATTGTAAGGTGCAAATGATTGGGATGCAAACGGGGGCCAGAGCTCTGTTTTACTCACTCCACCTATTGCTTCAGTTGCCTTAGAGGCAGAGGCCAAGGAGAAATTATTAAAGGGAGGCCATAGGAGGATGAGTGAAGTCCTAGGGGTATGTTTCTAGAAGATGTAAATTTCAGAGGCAGGGTCCAAAGTCAACTATTAGGACTCAACAAGATTTCTGGTTGGTTATAAATCAACCGAGCTCATCAGCATGAACTCAGCTTTGATAGCCCACTAGCCCTTTACAAGAAGGGCTGAAGAAACTCTGAAACTAGAAGCCTGTAACTGCTCCTTTTCTAAGGCAATCCCTGGGTTCCTGTAACCATAATGACAGCAACTGGGCTTCTGGAAGAATACAGCCTCCCATGAGCTGTCTCCCTATCTACTGTGGCCACGAAGAGAAGTGATCAAGGCAAAATTTTGTGGAGACAGAATTCCAAAGATCTAACACTAACCAGGACAGTGAGCCAAAAATAGATATGCTTCACTGGTCCTGTAGAATGGAATATGGAATATTCTTTGGAGTTGTACCCCTTTTGTTGCTTATCCTTCCTCCTTTTTTTCAAACAGGAATTTTTATTTTAGCTACTCTCTTTTTCCTGCATTGTTGTATCTTGGACAGGTTAGAAATAGCTAAACTAGTCTATTGCCCCCAGGATTCAAAATCTGGCATATCATATCTGACCTGAGAGAAAGACATTTCTTCCAAAGCCCTTGGACCTGTTAGTAGATGCAATACTTGATGATACTTTGAAATACCTACTTGAAGGAGCAGTGAGTGTATCTGTGATTACATGCAGACTCACTACTTTATTTAAGCAGCAGTTGGAATTTTACATAAGGAATGAAGAGTGTGGGTGGATGTATATACACTAGGGAGCCATGGGGAGGACTGTGCTATCTGCAGGGTCACTCATGAAACCTTACTCCCAGCCATAGAAATCGATCCACAATGAGATCCATCAAAGTTATTGTCTAGGTTCTTTCTGCTGGAGCTTGAAGGGCAGATTTCTCTTTCTCCTTTGGTTACAATCAGGAAGAGCGTAATCCCAGAGCTGCTGAAAGACAAAGTCCCCAGTACCCACTAAAGCACCTTTGTGCAAATAGAAAACCGTACCTCCCTCAAATCATTTTACTGGTTTTTGTTAGAGAAGACACTTGAGTGCCATCTGCTGGAAATTTGCCATAATAAAACTATGAATCTACAGTGATATCACGACACTTGGATGCAGCGTAATTGTACACTGCACACGAAACAGGGGAGCCCTAGTGACAGCCATGTCCCCCACTACATGGGGAAGTTTGACCCTATCATACCAATACCCCAAAAGAAGCAGATATGATAAGAATTAAGAAATGCCTGCAGGCTTCAGGTTTCCGTTTCCACTTCTGAAAGTCTCCAGAGTTGGCCTGCACCTGTGGCCTGTTCCAGTTCGTAAACCACTACATGCTCTTTGTAATATATTGCTTTTTTCTTAAGCTAGTAGCTATATACTGAGGTTTTGTTCTTTACAACCAGAAAAGTCCTGGAAAATATCCCCAATTTCACTCATTATCTAGCCGTATGACCTTGTAGCTAAGTCATTTGACTTCTGCGAGCCCAGGATTCCTCAGCTATAAATTGGGCAATTATTTGAAGAGAAGCATATGAAATAAACATATGTGAAAGGGCTTTGAAAGTACAATATGCCAAGACAATATGGAAAATGAAGGTGATGACGACGATAATCAGACAGGGCGAGAGAAGATGCAAAAGCTATTCTTATTATTTTTAGATTTCCTGTCTTTCTTCACAGCACAGGGGAGTTTTTTAATGTAGAAAGGAAGAAAAAAAGAGTGGAACTTCACTAACTTAAGTCAAAATCGATAGGCATAGGGAGAAGGATTTGTTTGTGGCCCTCTGAATAAGAGGCTCAGGAGTCTGTCCTGTCTTCTTGCAAAAGGAAGAATTAAAGATGGATAACAACGGAGATGGTAAGTATGGTCTGTAGCTATAAAAATCAGCTCCCATACAAAATTAATAAATTAAAAGATCAAACCTGAGACGTCTCATTTCCATCATCTCGATGTGTCTGATCAGCTACCTATTACAGGTGTCCCTCGGCAGCTCAACAGGTTGTTGAAAAATACCAATTACTCTCAGAAACAAAAGAGGAAATACAATTAGCAGCTGTTACTAACCCAGGTCAAAGACCTTCACCTATACCAACCAACCACCTTTAGTGGTGATAAAATCATCCATTAAACAAGCAGTCAGGTTGAAAAAAGAGGGCTCTATATAGGGCATAATCTACTAGATTGTTGATCACTGGGCATAAGCAGGGACCAATATATCACTGTACTTTGAAACACCAGACTGCACTCTTTCATTAGAATGACCCAATATATTTCATCCTGACCTTATTTTTCCATACCTTAACTAATTCATCTGAGCTTGACAGGTCAATTAATTAGCAATTCTTTACTTAGGTTCACTATTTGCAAAGCCCTGTACTAGACAATTTAGACCCTTTAGAAATGAGTAAAGATATGGCCCCTACCTTCAGGCAATTTGAAGTACAAGTGGGGAAAGAAAACAGTCACATATGCAAGTTAAATCTGGTTAGTTTATTCATTCATTCATTCATTCATTCACCATCCATCCATTCAAAAACTATTTATTCAACACTTCTTGGATGCCAGAAGAAAAAAAATAATAAGACAAACATGGCCCCTCCCTGATAGAAGTTACACTCTACCCAAGAAGAACGACATTAAATAAATTTAATTTTAACCTGTAATAAGTGTTAGAAAGGAAAACTACATGATGCCTTGAGTACAAAAACATTTTTTTCTGAGAAAGTCAAATTTAGGTTGAAGATCTGAAGGATGAGTGGCAGTTGGCCAGGTGAAGGGAAAGGAGTAGACTATTTTGGGTAAATGGAAAAGCATATGTGAAGAAACTACAGTGAGAGAGAGCTCAGACTATCAGAACTAATTAAAAGGAGAGCAATACGGCTAAAGCACAGGGACAGAGGAGAAGAGATCAAGATGCAGCTGAAGGGCTGGACAGGGGCCAGATGGTTTCATCGGCCGTGTTAAGGCTCTTATCCTAATGGCAATTAGAAGCCATTCAAGGATTTTAAGAAGAGGAGTGTCATAATCACACTTGCATTTTTAAAGCTCAGTCTAGCTGCCTGTGTCAAGAATGAATTGAAGGATGGCAAGAGTGGATTTGGGAAGCCAGTCAGAGGAGGTGAACCAAGCTGTGAACACCCAGCTGCAGACAGCCAAGTCACATAAACAGCCACCGCCTCGTTGTGAGCACCAGTCGCTTTTACATTCTCAACCCCTTAGGTTAGAGGGGAAAACTCTCCAGGCATCCAAAAATGAAACTCAGAACACATTTTCCCTTAGAAACAATGCTATAAAAGTCAGTTGGGTTCCACAGTTTAATTAATACTTTACTTTAACTTTTATGGTGACTTTGCTTTTTCATTCTTGAGCAGCTTTATAATTGAGGGACTTGAAGTACTTCAAAAGATTCCCAGAAAAAGGCTATGAACATAATGAAAGGGTTTAAATATTAGTTCTGTGGTATAGGCAAGAGAAGCTAACACTGACTTTAAGTATACCTAGAGGCTTTTATGCAGATAACAAACAGATATTAAGAAGTACAGTTTCATGTTATTTATCATGTCAGATTCTTGCCCATGCTTAGAAAATCACTGAAGCTACAAGGTTTTTTGAAAGAGACAGAAAGGGGAATGGTCCAGTGTGTGGATGGAGGGGTGGGCCTCAAAGTGAGTTGTTGGTATCCCCTATGGCACCGTGGTCCAAATCCGACTCTGGGTGGGTGCAACACACCAGAACACACAGTCTGGTGAACAGAGGACAGGGTTAGGCTTTGTTCCCTGAGCCCTCTTGACTGGGCTCCCTCAGGAGTACACAATCTGTACGAAATGCAGCATCCCACACCTTGTAGATAAGATGGCGCATTCTCTGAGATGAAGAAGGGCAAGATAAGCTACCTGTGCCACAGTGGTTCAGAGCAGGAACTCTGGAGCTGCTACATGGTTTTGAATCCTGGTTTACCAGCTGTGTGACCATGAGTAAGTTCCTTAATCTCTCTGTTCCTTGGTCTTTCCACCTATAAAAATGGGAAAAATAATAGTACCTACCTTCAAAGTTAATTACAAGAATTAATATTTGATGCACCATAATAACTTTTTATTTACATTTACATGTGTGTTAATTAAATGAAATAAATAAAAACATACAAAGAGTGGGGACACTTTCTCTGAGTGAGGCAAGGCCATTTGCTGTTCAGGCAACCAAATATTTAAGAAGTAATTTCTACAGAATACTGAAAATGGTTTCAGGGCCATCTTGGAAAAAAAAAACAATGCCTTTCATATAAAAAAACAGATGCCACCTATGACTATCCCTTGTCTGAAAGACCTCAGAGGCATCCCCCACTTTCTGTGATGTTCTGCCTTTAAGCTATTGTTGGGTCAGGAATATCTTCAGCTGCAGCTGCTACAAGGAAAGCTGAATTCAGTAGACAGCCAAAATTTAGAGCAACATCACTGTTCCCCTCTCCTGAAGTCACCTGAATTCATGCTGAACACGGAAGAATAATTCCTGCCTCCCCAGATGGTGAACAGATTCATGCTCTTTTAAAAATGCTCATCTCACTCAAATGTTTCTCAGCAGGAAGTGTCTACCTGCTGCCGGAATACTCAGAGGATTAAGGAAGATTGTATGCATACACTAATGGCTACATTTACTCAACAGTTATGGGAGAAATGAATATTTCAACACAAAACAACACTTCCACCTTCCCATTACCAATTCAATTATTCCCACACCAAACTACATTCCCCACTAGGAAAGATGACTACATTATCCTCACTGATCTATCCTCAACAATTAAGGAAGACCCAGGCAACCGGCAAACACACGTACCCCTCACCTATTTAAGCTACCTTCATCTGCCTTTTAGCACCAAGAAAGCTAAAGGAAAAGGGGAAATTAACAACAACAAAAACAAAACAAGACAAAACCCTGCTATCAATACAATCTGCAGTGACCTAAACCCTCTATAAGACATTAGTGACATTCACCACAGGGAACACCTGGTCTAGTAAAAAGTCAATGCCACAGTGTGGCACCTGGTTCCCACACTTCCATGTCTTTTCTTTGAAAATGACCCTTCTTGTCCGTCTTCATTTTCGTGTCAAATTTGAGATTTAGATTCTAGGAAAAGGACTAGGTGCAGGAGTCACTTTAATATAAACCACTTGAAGGCTCTAACAGCCAAGGTTCGATGCATCAAGTATAAAGGACTCTAGTTGTTTTGAGCAGGAAGGGATTCGATGCAGAAAATTCCGTTTACTGACTTGATGGAAGGGCTAAAGAAGCAGGTTCTCAGATGGGCCTCCAGGAATGACTCCCAGAACAATATAAAACTGATCTATCTCTGAGGCTGCCACCGGCGATATAAATACAAAATCGATCATATCCCTGTGCCTGGAGTCCAAGAATCAAAGAGTGGGATCAAGAAGACATTGCCGCCCTAACTACCCCACCATACTCAGGAAGCTGGAGGTTAGACATTGGAATACTGATGCAGAAAGAGCTCACATTTCCCCTTCCTTGCTTGAGGCAGAAAACAGACAAAAGAGGCAGGAAAATGGCCTCTGCCTTCCTCCCACGGTCTATATCTTAGCACAAGTGCATCTATTCGTCAGAATCTATTTCACATACAGAGCCATAATTGTAAAGAGCCATTGGAAATGTAGTTTTTAGCTTTCTGACCCCTCTAAAATGGAGGGTGAAGTAAAAATGGAGGTTGACTAACTCAATCAACAGAATCTACCACATGACTTCTACAAACTTCCAAAAACATGGTCACTACCCTAGTGGTCAAATACATGGAAATGTATGATCAGAGAGTATTCTTTTGCATTAAGCCTTAACCTGTCCATGAACCACAGGAACAACTCCTGAAACAAGTACAACTTTAAGCCTCTAGCACTTTAGTGTAGATTAGTATATTTAATTACTTTCCAGAGTCCAGAAGATACGAAGGCAGCAGTCTCTACACAGGGGAAGAAGAGAGACTTAGAACCAAAGGAGAATAAATGTGGATATAGGGAGAGGGCAGGGACTAGACACTAAAGACATGGTTCACCTTCTTTACAACTGAGGATTAGGCCAGTGTGGCAAGAAATACGCTCTGTTACACAGGCACTGGGGGTTTCTCAGAATCAGGAATGAGAGAAGAGAATGTGTGCACCCTCATCATGGGACACTCTCCCCGCTCGGATCTGAACAGACAACCCCATCCACATCCTCACCTGAGGACTGGGTAGGCCCAAAGGACATTTCCACAAAAACACGAGGTAAAGGGGCGCCTGGGTGGAGCAGTCGGTTAAGCGTCCGACTTCAGCCAGGTCACGATCTCGCGGTCCGTGAGTTCGAGCCCCGCGTCAGGCTCTGGGCTGATGGCTCGGAGCCTGGAGCCTGTTTCCGATTCTGTGTCTCCCTCTCTCTCTGCCCCTCCCCCGTTCATGCTCTGTCTCTCTCTGTCCCAAAAATAAATAAAAAACGTTGAAAAAAAAAATTTTTTTTTAAAAAAACACGAGGTAGGTCCCAAAGGTGGCAATCAACGTCAGCAGTTCCAAACTATAGACCCACAGAACAAATCTACCCTCTAGTGTGTTTTATTTGTCCAGGCCAGGGTTTGCTTGAAAACTGTGATTTGATTGCCTTTAGGTAGGACATGCACCCTCCATTTCAAAGCATGTCCTTACCTTTCTCTATCATTTTTATCTAGTAGCTTCTCACATTGATGTCATCTTCCTGGCTACCCCTGGCCTGTTCTTTTTCCTCCTTACAGGAGAAATGAAGAGCCAAGGTCCAATAAAAATAAATAAAATCATCAAGGCCAATGGATAAGTGTGGGAACATAAATGAGAGACATAGCCAAGAATGAGAAACAAAAAGGGGCGGATCAAAGCCGGAAGTTGCACTCTGCCACAGACACCATTTACTCTTTGCTAGTGGGACCACTCTTTGCATAGTGCCTGCGTGTATTGCTGTGGTTTAGAGACACAGAGTCCCTGTGAGCCCCTAGGATCTGGGAGAGAACATTCTACATACACATGAGGAAGGCCCTCGGAGGTCCTGGACAATTTCCAGGTAAGATGAGTCACCTTTGCTCTCACTTTCAATTAAAGAAGGGAGGAGCCTTCCCTCCCTGGCCAGGAGCCTGGGAATTTGTCCTGCCTCATGGGTAGAGCAACCCAGGTCTCTTCACCTGGCAGCCAGATATTAAGTTGTCTATGGGGCTGGGGCAAAGCCCAAAGTAAGCCATGATAATTATCCAGCCTGGCTATTCTCTGCCTGGGCTCCTCTTAGAGGCTCCTCCTACTCCCAGGGAACTATAAACCAGTTAACAACTCAACTCTAATTAATAAGCTCCTTAATGAAGATATAAATGCCCACATTTTTATCCTTTACGATGTACTTTGGACTCTTTTTTCCCTTAAATAGCTTAACTGATGTCTCTGCTTCCTCGTTTTTCAATTCCCACTCTCACATTGGTTTCTGATCTCTAAATAACAGCCACTATCTGTCTTGACTCTTCAAATCCATCTCATTCACTGCCCCCCTGCTCTTTGCTCCTTATTTTTCAGGATGTCTTGTGTGCTCTGTAGAAGCTCCATTGCCAACCTATCAGAACAGGAAAACCCACTAAGGTTTTCTTCTTTTTTTAATTAATTTATTTTTTTCAGGAATAGATTTTAGTGATTGATCACTACATGTAACACCTAGTGCTCATCTCAACAAGTGTCCTCCTTAATGCCCCTTGCCCATTTAGCCCATCTCCCCCCACTCAACACCCTTCCAGCAATCCTGAGTTTATTTTCTGTATTTAAGAGTCTCTTTTGGTTTGTCTCTCTCTTTATTTTTATATTATTTTTGCTTCCTTTCCCTTATATTCATCTGTCTCATGTCTTAAATTCCACATATGACTCAAATGATATGATATTTGTCTGTCTCTGACTCATTTCTCTTAGTATAATACACTTCTCTAGTTCCATCCCCATTGTTGCAAATGGCAAGATGTCATTCTTTTTGATTGCTGAGTAATATTCCATTATATATATATATATATATATATATATATATATATATATATACATATAAAATCACATCTTTATCCATTCATCAGTCAGTGGACATTTGAGCACTTTCCATACTATTGGCTATTGTTGATAGTGCTGCTATAAATATTGGGGTGCATGTGCCCCTTCAAAACAGCACACCTGTATCCCTTGGATAAATACCTAGTAGTGCAATTGCTGGGTCGTAGGGTAGTTCTATTTTTAACTTTTTGAGGAACCTCCATACTGTTATCCAGAGTGGCTGCACCAGCTTGCATTCCCACCAGCAGTGCAGAAGAGATCCTCTTTCTCCACATCCTCGCCAACATCTGTTGTTGTTTGAGTTGTTGATTTTAGCCATTCTGACAGGTGTGAAGTGGTATCTCATTATGGTTTTGATTTGTATTTCCCTGATGATGAGTGATGTTGAGCATATTTTCATGTGTCTGTTAGCCATCTGGATGTGTTCTTTGGAAAAGTGTCTATGTATTTTGCCCACTTTTTCACTGGATTATTTAGTTGTGGGGTGTTGAGTTTGATAAGCTCTTCATAGATTTTGGATACTAACACTTTATCTGATATTCGCAAATATCTTCTCCCATTCTGTCAGTTGCCTCTTAGTTTTGTTAATTGTTTCCTTCACCATGCAGAAGCTTTTTGTCTTCATAACGTCCCAGTAGCTCATTTTTGTTTTTGTTTCCCTTGCCTCTGGAGATACGTCAAATAAGAAGTTGACGCAGTCAAGGTGAAAGAGGTTGGTGCCTGTTTTCTCCTCTATGGTTTTGATGGCTTCCTGTCCTACATTGAGGACTTTCATCCATTTTGAGTTTATTTCTGTGCATGGTGTAAGGAAGTGGTCCAGGTTCATTCTTCTGCATGTTGCTGTCCAGTTTTCCCAACACCATTTGCTGAAAAGAGTGTCTTTTTTCCATTGGATATTCTTTCCTGCTTTGTCAAAGATTAGCTGGCCATATGTTTGTGGGTCCACTTTTGGGTTCTCTATTCTGTTCCATTGATCTATGTGTCTGTTTCTGTGCCAGTACCACACTGTCTTGATATTTACAGCTTTGTAATACAGCTTGAAGTTCGGCATTGTGATGCCTCCGGCTTTGATTTTCTTTTTCAGGATTGCTTGGAACATTTGGGGTCTTTTCTGGTTCCATACAAATTTTAGGATTGTTTGTCCTAGCTCTGTGAAGAATGCTGGTGTTAGTTTGATAAGGATTGCATTGAATATGTAGATTGCTTTGAGTAGTATCAAAAATTTAACAATATTTGTTCTTCCAATCCATAAGCATGGAATGATTTTTCATTTTTCTGTATCTTCTTCAATTTCTTTCATAAGCTTTCTGTAGTTTTGGTGTATACATTTTTTCACTTCTTTGGTTAGGTTTATTCCTAGGTATTTTATAGGTTTTGGTGCAATTGTAAATGGGATCGATTCCTTGATTTCTCTTTCTGATGCTTCACTGTTGGTGTGCAGAAGTACAACCAGTTCCTGTACATTGATTTTATATCCTACAACTTGGCTGAATTCATGTATCAGTTCTAGCAGTTTCTTGGTGGAGTCTTTGGGGTTTTCCACATAAAGAATCATGTCATCTCCGAAGAGTGAAAGTTTGACTTGTTCCTTGCTGATTTGGATGCCTTTTATTTCTTTGTGTTGTCTGACTGCTGAGGCTAGGACTTCCAACACTACATTGAATAACAGTTGCGACAGCAGACATCCTTTTTCGTGTTCCTGACCTTAGGGGGAAAGCTCTCAGTTTTTCTCCATTGAGGATGAGATTAGCGGTGGGTCTTTCATATATGGCTCTTATGATCTTGAGGTATGATCCTTCTATTCCTACTTTCTTGAGGGTCTTTATGAAGAAACGGTGCTATATTTTGTCAGATGCTTTCTCTGCATCTATTGAGAGGTTCATGTGGTTCTTATCCTTTCTTTTATTAATGTGATGTATCACATTGATTGGTTTATAGATATTGACCAGCCCTGCACCCCAGGTATAAATCCCACTTGATCATGGTGAATAATTCTTTTAATGTATTGTTGGATCTGGTTTGCTAGTATCTTGTGGAGAATTTTTGCATTCATGTTCATCAGTGAAATTAGTCTGTAGTTCTCCTTTTTAGTGGGGTTTTTGGTTTTGGAATCAAGGTAATGCTGGCCTTGTAGAATGAGTTTGGAAGTTTTCCTTCCATTTCTATTTTTTGCAACAGTTTAAAAATAATAGGTGTTAAACGGGAACCCTCTTGCACTGTTGGTGGGAATGCAAACTGGTGCAGCTACTCTGGAAAACAGTGTGGAGGTTTGTCAAAAAATTAAAAATAGTTCTATCCTATGACCCAGCAATAGCACTGCTAGGAATTTACCCAAGGGATACAGGAGTGCTGATGCATAGGGGCACTTGTACCCCAATGTTTATAGCAGCACTCTCAACAATAGCCAAATGATGGAAAGAGCCTAAATGTCCATCAACTGATGAATGGATAAAGAAATTGTGGTTTATATACACAATGGAGAACTACGTGGTAATGAGAAAGAATGAAATATGGCCTTTTGTAGCAATGTGGATGGAACTGGAGAGTGTTATGCTAAGTGAAATAAGTCATACAGAGAAAGACAGATACCATATGTTTTCACTCTTATGTGGATCCTGAGAAACTTAACAGAAGACCATGGGGAGGGGAAGGAAAAAAAAAAGGTTAGAGAGGGAGAGAGCCAAACCATAAGAGACTCTTAAAAACTGAGAACAAATTGAGGGTTGATGGGGGGTAGGAGGGAAGGGAGGGTGGGTGATGGGTATTGAGGAGGGCACCTTTTGGGATGAGCACTGGGTGTTGTATGGAAACCAATTTGACAATAAATTTCATATTTAAAAAAAAATCTACCATCAAGGTAAAGAATAAC
>NC_064818.1:24175823-24192436 GCF_023721935.1 Panthera uncia | reverse complement strand
TAAATTTCATATTTAAAAAAAAATCTACCATCAAGGTAAAGAATAACGTCTTAAAACAAAATTGAAAAAAAAAAAAAAAAAAAAAAACACTGAATCATGGGAAAATAAAAAAATAAATAAAATAAAATAAAATAAAAATAATAGGTGTTAACTCTTCCTTAAATGTTTGCTAGAGGGGTGCCTGGGTGGCTGAGTTAGTTAAGCATCTGACTTTGGCTCAGGTTATGATCTCAAAGTCTGTGAGACCAAGCCCTGCATCAGGCTGTGTGCTGACAGCTCAGAGCCTGGAGCCTGCTTTGAATTCTGTGTTCCTCTCTCTCTGCCCCACCCCCACTGACACTCTGTCTCTCTCTGTCTCTCAAAAATGAATAAACATTTTAAATAATAATAATAATTAATGTATGTATGTAGTATGTTTGGTAGAATTCCCCTGGAAAGCCATCCAGCCCTGGACTCTTGTTTGTTGGAAGATTTTTGACTACTGATTCAACTTCTTTACTGGTAAATTCAAACTTATTCAAATTTTCTATTTCTTTCTGTTTCAGTTTTGGTAGTGTATATGTTTCTAGGAATTTATCCATTTCTTTCAGATTGGCCAATTTGTTGGCATATCATTGCTCATAATATTCTCTTATTATTGTTTGTATTTCTGCAGTGTTGTTCGTGATCTCTCCTCTCTGATTCGTAATTTTATTTATTTGGGTCCTTTCCTTTTTCTTCTTCAATTTTGTTAATTCTTTCAAAGAACCAACTCCTAGTTTCATTGATCTGTTTACTGTTTTGTTTTTTGTGTTTTTTTTTACATCATTGATTTCTGCTCTAATCTTTATTATTTCCTGTCTTCTGCTGGTTTGGGGCTTTATTTGCTGTTCTTTATCCAGCTCTTTTAGGTATAAGGTTAGATTGTATATTTGAGACCTATCTTCCTTCTTTAGAAAGTCCTGGATTGCTATATTCTTCCCTCTTATGACTGCCTTTGCTGCATCCCAGAGGTTTTGGGCTGTTGTGTTTTCATTTTCATTGGCTTCTATGTACTTTTTAATTTCTTCTTTAATTTCCTGGTTAACCCATTCATTCTTTAGTAGGATGTTCTTTAATCTCCACGTGTTATGGTCTTCCCAGATTTTTTCTTGTGGTTGATTTTGAGTTTCATAGTGTTGTGGTCTGAAAATATGCAAGATGAGATTCAATATTTTTTGCACTTGTTGAGGGCTGATTTGTGTCCCAGTATATGATTGATTCTGGAAAATGTTCCATGTGCACCCAAGAAGAATGTGTATTCTGCTGCTTTAGGATGAAATGTTCTGAATATATCTGTTAATTCCACCCAGTCCAGTGTGTCATTCAAAGCCATTGTTTCCTTGTTGATTTTCTGCTTAGATGATCTGTCCATTGTTGTAAGAGGGGTGTTGAAGTCCCCTACTATTATGGTATTATTATCAATGAGTTTCTTTATGTTTGTGATTAATTGATTTATATATTTGGGTGCTTTCATGTTGGGGTCCCCACTAAGGTTTTCAAATAGAAAGGACAGAAGCTGTGTGACTATCTACATACGTGGAAACCAGAAGAAATGTTACAATATGTAAAACAGCAAATACAGTCACCATCTTAAGAGAAGATACAAGAAATGTGACTGGTAACCACCATTGTGCCTCACTGTTCTCCACTGAGGGCAAAATTCTAGCTGGAGCAGTTAGACTAAATGCATGGGAGTCAGAAGGGTCAAACATGAATACCTGAAATTCCTCTTTGTCAAACCTTTAAAGGTTACTTTTAAATTTTTTTTTAATGTTTATTTATTTTTGAGAGAGAGAGAGAGCATGAGTGGAGAAAGGGCAAAGAGAGAGGGAATCCAAAGCAGGCTCCAGGCTCCGAGTTGTTAGCACAGAGCCCGACATGGGGCTCAAACTCACCACCAGAGAGATCATGACCTAAGCCGAAGTCAGACGCTTCACTGACTGAGCCACCCAGGTGCCCCTCTTTAAGGTTTATTTTAATTTAAAATATATAATTATATATATATATCCGTTCACCAATCATTCCAATATTATGTAATATTTCAGACATAAGCTTTATGTATACTTTACACGTACCTTCTCCCAGCCTAAGACTCAATATGTGACTGCCCTTATTTTATCCAATTATCCACACACTTTTCTCCACTACCCAGATTAACATGAAGCAAATCTCAGACATATTATCATTTTATGACCTCTTAATAAGACCTCTTATAAGATCGGGGCCCTTGTACTGACAAGCTTCTAACCATTGGCCTTAGTGTGTAGGCTCTGGAATTAGATACACCTGGATCTGTATATGCCCAGGGCAGTAGCCACATGACTTTGGAGAGTTCCTTAGCTTCTCTAAGTCTCTAGTTCTTTGTCTGTGAAATAAAGCTACTACCTTTTCAGGCTACTGTGAAGGAAAATGAGATAATGCACGGGAACTATCCAGCCCTGAGTACGTATTTAACAAATATTTTTCTCATCGTTATGGTTATATGGAAATTTTAAAAGAAAGAACTCTTTGTTTCTCTAGGAAAGTCCCAAGTTTCATCGGATGATTTTTAACCATCGTATATCATCCTATTCTTTATTGTTTCAATACCAACTAGACAAAGGAGAGCATCCTCCTTTCTTTAGAACTTTAGCTGACTGATCTCTGGGTACTTTCTTCTCAGCCTCTGGCTACATCTCAGACTCACCTTGTTAATTTCTCATTGCACTGAATATCAAGCAAAGGCAGAAATCAGATTTGACTGAAATCTGCATTTTTTAATGTTTATTTTTGAGAGAGAGAGAGACAGAGCATGAGCAGAGGGAGAGGGAGACACAGAAACCAAAGCAGGCTCCAGGCCCCAAGCTGTCAGCACAGAGCCCGATGCAGGGCTCGAACTCAAATCATGAGATCATGACCTGAGCCAAAGTCAGACGCTCAACCGACTGAGCCACCCAGGCGCCCCTGAAATCTGTATTTTATTTGTTTCATTTTGGTTTCTTCCCACTGAGAAAATGAGCACACTGATACTAACAGTTTACAGATGTCTGGGGAAGCCTTGGTGATGTCCAGAAGGTTCTATAAACTTGACAAAAAAGGAACGTCAGGATGAAAAGTCCCACTATTAGAGAATTTACAATATTCTGAAAGCAGAATTTTATTCACAAACACTTCTAGTCCCACGACGTCAAACATCACTAATAAGTGATGAGTACAATCCCTCTGTCTTTGGGTAAAGTTGGATTCTGTAGGCTTTACTGCACAGGGTCTATGACCTGAATTGTTCAGGGGTCTACTCTGCTGGTCTCACAATTCTAGGTGGTGACAGGATACTCATACTCTCTAAGGCAGTCGTTGGAAGCAAGACAGTCCTGACACCTAGTGAGCATTCTACTGCTCTTACTATGAAAGGAAGCTTTGTAAGTGGGTTCTATAGCTGGAAATCCACATGATAGTCTTTGAAGGACACAGGTAAAGACCTAACAAAATTATGAACCATCTTGCCTATCAAACTCCATCAAAACATTCTCTTTTTAAGTACTAATTTTTTTTTTAATCTCCACAAGGATCCATTACTAAAATACATCCATTGTCTTTACATCAGAGAATGAGTAGCAGAAGAAAATGGGTTGTAGACAGGGACAGGGATAGCAAGTGGAGGTATGTTAGTGGTGATGTGATCAGGGAGGTATCTGAGGTCAGTATACACAATGGGTTGATTCCAGACAGTGAGACAAATCATGGGTTGGCCAGATCTTAAGGTCAAAGTCACAGTTAGGAAAGTCAGAGTGTTTAAGGACACTGAATTGGTGAGTAGAGATCTTGCTGTGTTTCTCCCTCATGGTGGTGTTCTGGAATCATAACACAGTAATGGTGGTCAAAAGAAGAACCAGAGAGGCACACAGGAAGTTTTCACTTCTTAAGGAGATAAAAATCTGATGTCAAATTACATGAATTCTTTGTGGCAGACAGAACGTATAATCTCCTTCCCTTGGGTGTGGACGCAAAAATAATGGGATTTCACTCCCTTGATTACGTTAGGTTATGTGGCAAATGTTTCCCGCTCCAATATCTAATGAGGTTTTCTATACTTCACTTTCATCCCTACATCTCTGATCACAAGCCTTACGCCACTCTGGAGATGTCATGACAGACTGAACTGCACAATACTCGATGCATGTGCATAATCCTCCAAGCATCTTCCTCCGGGAAGTCTTCTCTGACTGCTTTTCCCTGAGGCTGAGTGAAGCACTCAACTGTACAACATGCACAGGATGTATTCATTTATTTACTTTGACCTCACCCTCTTGTAAAAGGGCATGGCATCACTTTCAAAAGAATAACAGGATTTTTTTTTTTAATGAACAAAGGAGAAATTCGAATGAAGAAAAAATAAAGTAAGGAAAAGTAAAATGAACTCAGGGTACAGATTAAGATTCAAAATGCCTGCCACACAACCTTACTAGATGTGAACCACAAAACGTGGCTCTCAGCTTTCCAGCCACCAAAGCAGGGAGAGAGACACAATCCGTTAAGTAATCCATAGTGACCCTACGCTTGCTTGTATGTTTGTTTTTAAGAGCACCTATTTCTGGTGCTGTCATCCGAGGAATTTCTTCCTTTGGTCTTCACTGGAAGAAGTCATGCAGAATTTAAAAAGCAGCTTAGAGGGAAGGACCTGGTTTGAACATCTGTAAAATACCCTATTTGCTTCACTTATGAGCACAACAGGTGCACTGTTGAGGGTCATTTAATCCCCCAAATAGGTAAACACCACAGCAGAGTTGAGGGAGGAAGAAGGAGGGAGTGGGGACCAGACGACATCAGACAGAAATAATCACTCAAACTGATGTGGTTAGTGAGTGCCAATCAACGGAACCCCAAAACGTGGGAGAAGCAGGCAAGAGCCGGCAGGGAAGCCTACACCCTGGAGAAAGTGCAGACTGTGGGAAAAGCAGAGAAGTTCTTCAAGTCACAGGCAGACATTAAGAGGAAAAGGCACAGTGCCAGACAGCGGAACATAGAACAACCGGGAATATTCCCACCAGAGAGGCCTTAGGGATGTCAAATTCCCTATGATCCCACCCTGCCTTTAAAAGTAAAGGAACGAAGACCCAGAGAGCACAAGCATCTGTCCCCATGGTCACACAGCCGATGCAGAGCTGACATCCTGTGACTATTTAACACTCTGGGTGACGGGGGATGAACACACTGAGAGGCCTTCCTGAAGCAAGTTCATGGCTGACGTGGGTCTGGCGCCAGAAACACAAGGTGAATGACAAATAAAGCAGTCACTTGGATAGAGTGGTGCTTGCCTTCCGCTTTATCAAAACCCCAGCTAGTGCCGTGACACATATATGTGTTCACTAGCAACCTAGGAGAATTACAGGGATTACGGAAATGCCTCCTACATACCAGGCAGTGCACTCAACACCGTCCTGGCAGGATCTCACGGAATCCCTGCAACATGCCAGGATGTAAGATCCACTGTCCTCTACAGCTCACGGACAAGAAAACAGGCTCAGCCACGGTGAAATGAGTGTTCCCCCACGGTCACATAGCTAGGGGGTGGTGAACACAAGATTTGAACACAGGTCTGTTTGACTCCAAAGTGTGTGTTCCTTCTCCAGCCCAAGAAAACCTTTAACCTTCGATTCCACTGAGCAAGAACAAAGAGATGAGCCTTTACCTACAGTACCCGAACGGATGCATTCAGCTTGAAGAGCTCCCCAGGAACTGCAAAAGGCAGAACCAGGCTGGGGATGCAAATGACCCAGCAGTAAATGCACTCCTGGTCGGGCCTATAATTCAAGTTCGTGGCGCTCACTGTGTATAACAGAGGGAATATCCATCCCTGTGTGTATACACAATACAGACAGCACACGCACGGAATCTGATCCCTTCCCGGTGAGCCCACAGCAGGAGGTCACTTGTGAAGCTGCCCGGAGCTCTGACCCAGGGCTCCATGCCCTGAGTTAAAGCTGCCCAGTGGTAAATGTTCTCGCCTTGAGCCAGTGCCTGCTGCAGTTTCTCTGCTGGATGCTTCGGCTCTGCCCTGAGGGCAGTTCTTATTGGACTTTGGTGCAGTTCCTATTTCACAAATCAGAGCTTAAACCTTCATAAGAGAGTATTGATTTGTGCTATCAAAGCAGCGAGATTCTAGAGCTGGGAGCTGAGGGAGTCTGGTTCTTTTAATCAATATTTTCTTACTCATTAAAGCAGATGTCTGATTCAAATTTTGATTTCAGCCAGACTCCAAGACTGAGAATCAGAGTGCTGATGATGTAGTCTTCACTGGGCAACAAAATCTGCCTGTCGTTTCAATCAATGTCTCTCTCTCTCTCTCTCTCCCTCTTTCTCTCTCTCTTTCTCTCTCTCTCTCTCTCTCTCCCCTCTCTTTCTTCTTGTGTCTTTCCCAGCCTCGCTGTTTAAAATCAAGGCCAGCAGACTTTCTGCCAACTTTCTGTTATTGCCCCTTGGGGAGATCCAAAGGGTAACTTCCAACCCAGAGGTTGGGACCCACCAGGGTCCCCTTGCTCTGGGCACGGAGTCATCATCCCAGCAGATAATTTCTGCCCTAACAGGCTGCTTTCATTGTCCTTTTCAGACCAGAGTCCTTAAGATTTAAAGGTTTGAGCAGGTAAAGAGCAGCGAAGAAGATCCACAAACTTGTCAAAGGATAATTCATGAGTCAAAGCCCAAATGCTCTCCTGAGAGTGATCTTAATCCAACATTCCTCTCAGACCTCCTGCCCACTTAGGCAGCACTGAATGGTGCAAAGAGCACAGGATTTACAGCTGCTCAGACCTTGTTTGGGTTTCCAGCTCAGCCTACTTGCTGGAAGTGTGGCTTTGGGTGAACAACTAGACTCCAGGCCCGTTTTCCTCGTCTGTAAAATACTGGAAGTAATCCCTACCACAGGTAGTTGGTATAGAAATTAAATTAGCATAAATAAATAAACCAGTAGCTTCCCCTAATCTCATAATCATAGTCCTATAGTCAGTCATAATCTCATAATCACTGGCACGTAGTAGGTTCTTGATGAATGTTAGTTCTTCCATTTTCTCCCGGTTCTGCTTCCTTCTCCCAGCCCCTCCACTCAGTCTTTTTCTTCCTCTTTCTCCATTTTCTGTCCCCTTTCCACTGATTTACCTTATGCCCTTCTCCTTCTCACCATCCCCTTTAACTGGACTTAAAACCATAAACCGTCAGCACCATAAGGATCTAAGGGTTTCGTCACTTCAAGATGAATGACATACCCCAGATCACAGCTACTCACCGGCACAGCCACAGGAGGCACTCGGCGCTTCTGTCTCCCACAGTCTGACATTCCAGTCTTTTCCTCTTTTCAGAGCTGAAATTCTTGAAGTGGCAGCTTCCTGGCAGTTTTAGTATTTTCTAGAGAACAACCCCAAAGAGCAGCACAAAAGGCACTAGTGGGATGTGTCTGCAAAGAGTGTATTTCACTGGTATTAAAAACAAAAACAACTAGGGGCACCCAGGTGGCTCAGTCAGTCAAGCGTCAGATTCTCAGTTTCAACTCAGGTCATAATCTCACGATTTTGCGAGTTCAAGCCCCACATCTGCACTGACAGTGCAGAGGAGTCTCTCTCTCTCTTCCTCTCTCTCTGCCCCTCCACTGCTCATGCTGTCTCTGTCACTCTCAAAATAAATACATAAACTTTAAAAATTAAAAAAAAAAAACCTAAAATATTCTCACTTCAAACTCTGATATGGTGGTATATTCATTTGACTTAAACTGTTTGAGATCTAGCAGCTATTTTTATAAATTTGAACTATGCGGTGTCTTCTTTCTCGCATGTGACATCACTGGTGTACTAAAGCCAGCCTCTGTTGGCCTGTGGGAACCGATTATTAGCAACTCTTTCCAACTGTGTATTCAGTGATATCACATCAGTAGCTGGAAATTGAAACAGTGGGTATATTTACACCACAGAAATTGGTAACCACTACAAATAGGCTGGGTTTCGGGGGGGGGGGGGGTTGTTTGTTTTGTCTTGTTTTGTTTTTCAGAGAATGAATCGTTAAACATTTACCAGCACACTATCGGATAAGGACTTTAGCACCGATTCTTAGACAGCCCCCCTTTGCTTTAAGGAAGTTTTATGCTTATTTTTGCGATAATGATTTCATACAGTTATTCTACAACCCCTGCGTGCACAGTCATGAGTTTAGGTCTTTAGAAAACTGTGTTTCTTGAAAACACCAGTATTTCTTCAGTTTATCTACCTATCATTGGCTGGTCATGCCAGAGGCTCTATTAACAATCAATCATATAAATTTGTTCTGCCTTAGCTCTGTAAAGATGAAGGTGCCTGCTGGGCCACTGGCACATTGGCATTAGTTTTGTCCTATTGATTTAAATAGAGAGTGCAGGATTGTAAGGATTTTAGTCCCTGAGAATCTCTGTGAGCTGCTATTGGCATCATTGAGCATTTCGTTGTTCATACCCACATTCAAATAGAGCTTATTTTTTCCAAATATTATACTGTGCTGGTAGCCAAGAGGCCATACACTGGGTTCTGAAGCCAGACTGTCTGGAATTAAATCCCAGCTCCCCTACTTACTAGCAATTTCCTTAACCTCTCAGTGCTTTGGTTGTAAAAGGGAGGTAATAATAGTATCCACCTCCCTGATGGTTACAAAGGATTAAATGAGTAAGATATATCAAATGCTTAGAACACTGACTGGCACACAGTAAGTGCTAAATAAATGTTCACTATGAGAAAAGAATGGAGATCGAAAGTTTATTGCAAGGGAAGATACTCAGGCACCAGATTTTAGCTGGGTGGGTCAGCTAAGGTCGGGAAGAACCTTTAGAGGCCAGGTTTAGACTACTGCTGTTGGAAACCTACATCAGTTGTGGAAGGGCTCCCAGAGCTCTGTGTTAGAAGGTCCTTATGTCCTCACTCCTCTTTCCCACTAACAAATCAGGGATCTTCTGAACTGCCACAGCTGGGGGGAACTGAGCTGCTTCTTCGTTTGGAGAAAGAGTTTACAGCCTCAGTCCCCAGGATGGACTTGAAGAGTGATGTCCATCTGCAAACACCACCATGGGCTATGCAACAGCAGGTGGCCTGTGGGTTAGGTATTGTACCTAACAATTCCTGCCTGAAAGTTCTCGACTCTTATGACCCTCACAGAAGGCATGATGGAAGATTCACAGTAACAGATTCACCAAAGGATGACTCTATTGTAGTCATCGGGCTATTCCTTAATATTCTAATTCTCCTCCTTCTAAGTACATGGTGGGAACACACTTCCCTTCCTTCTTCTAGTAAGGCCAGTATCTACATCTTACTTTGGGCCATGAAATGTGAACAGAAACGATAGGTGTCTTCCAAATTTCAAGAGCCGGTGAGTGATTTGCCCACCTCCTTCTGCCTGCCGTAGCGACTAGAAACATTCCATAAGATACAGTTCCGTCAATTTTCATGTCTGAGTGAGAATAATCCAGACATTACCTACAAGAGGTATACAGTAAGAACAAGATAAAACTTCATTATTTGAAGCAACTAAGACTTTCAGGGGTTATTTGGTACTGCCCAAAGCCTACCCTATCATGACTGATACAACCATAATGCCACACAAAGTTATACTTTAAAATATTAATAAGGTCTTGGCAAACTTCTTTCATTTATTTTTGGTAACAAATTACTTGTGATAGCAAATCTCAGAAAAAAAAAAAAAAACGAAGTTTAAAATCACTATTTTCCAGAAATAAAATTTGTTATCTACAAGATTCACGTTAAAGTTTTTCTATAAATTCCATTTATCTAGCAAGTTAATTTGTCTTTGCTTTCTTTGTCCTTTATTGAACAAGGTGATCCAGGTAACCTTAAAATTTCTGCACTTTAATTCTGTTAAAGATCCATGCCTGAAAGAAATCAGACAAAAATCCTGCAAAGGCCGAACAAAGAAGTCTGTAGAGGAAATTCATCAGCAACTGCCTCTCTTTCCCCTGAAATTTCCCTTCCCCTCACATTACCCTCGTTTTTATCCTAAAACGACCACTCCAGTCCCCGAGGGTTCAATGCCCCCCAAACTGGGATTCATTTTTTCCCTTAGGCCTAAACTTTTTTTTCTCAACAGAACTGATACAAATTGCCATTTTCAAAATAATTTTCTTAAAGAAGGACTTTTTAAAAGTAAGTGAAAATAAACAGTATATATGTAAAATGCAAACAGAATATAATTAATGCAGTTTAAAAAAAAAAAAAACCTGCTCATAGGATCACCACCACCAGTCATTAACCTTTGGCTCTAGTTAGGCTGGCAGTGTTCACAGGCCCCTTGATGAACTTATTCTTGCTCTGAGCTCTGGCTTCCACGCAGGGAGAACCATCTTGTCTCTTACTACAGGACCACAACCTAATAAACATCTTGCTACAATCAAGGACAAATGCCAGAAACACTTTCATTCAAGCGATGAATCAACCGTCTTCAGCCCTCTAACATTCTTCCCTTCGGACTTGGTTTTTCTGACTCAGAGACACCACGCTTACAATCCATTTGCAGGATACTGGGGAGAGACGTCCTTAACCCCCCTGATGGATCTTGCCTTTCCAAGCTCAGGTTAATAGCTCTGTCCATCTCTATAACTTATTATGTCACCAGCACAGTGCAGGAAACACACCCACACACACATGCGCACTGTACATGCTCACAGTGCTGAAGAAAATGATTTAATCTAACCAATATAATTTTGCAATATTGAATCAACATACATATTTACAGTGACTGTATTTTTACATAACTCATCAGTTAAGAATACGAGCTTTGAGCAAATATACATGGATTGAAGTCTCTGCTCTAGCACGTTATGACTTGAGATCCTAAGGCAAATTCTGTAATCTCTCTAAGCCTCTGCTTCCTCGAGTGCAAACTAAGAATAATAGTAGTACCTACCTCATAAGACTGGTGTGAGCTAATGAACGCAGAATGAGGGAAGAAACATAAAGCAGTTCAGCAGTGTCTACAACATGGGAAGTACCCAGCAACTCTCAGCTACTAGCGGTGGTAGAGGCAATAATAGTAACAAAATCACTACCTTAAATAAAACAAGGAGGATCATTGTCTCATATTCCATCATCCCCATATTTCTACTGTAATTTCCATAAATCTTCAGCCTTTTTCTCCTACATGCCTGACAGAGTGATTTTTAAGTTTTTTTTAGAAATTCAAAGCACTTGAGTAATTATCACCGATTCTGCAATATTACCCACATCGTAGGCAAGACATTACCTATGCCCCAGTGCTCCCAGAATTATTCAAATATGCTGATCCAGCAGTGATGCTACCCTGGCATCTGCAAAGAGTAAAAGGCTTCCCTTATTTTCTGCCAAACCACATCATCCACTTGCTTGAATCTCATCCAGATTCTGTCCTGCATTAGGAAACACCTAAGTGCCCCCAAGAGAATTCAAACACTTAAGAAAGGCACCGAGCAATTAAACTTTGTGGACTACTTTAGAAACAGAAAAAGAAAGGAGAGGAGTGGAGTCATAGATGGGGAAAGAGAGAAAGGAGACACAAATTTAAGTGGCTCAGCTGGGTTTGGGGGAGAGAGGAATGTGTCTACTCATTATGTGCTTCCGTTTGGAAGGAAGTCCAATGTTTTCACTGAAAAGCAAGCAGAAAGATTTCATGATTCAGTACATAGGAAAACCCGTAAATTAAGGCAACGAAGTTCCCAGTGTAAACAGGTGCAATCACATCCTATATATCTCAGCTGTCATAAATCTGGTCTGGTCTGACTGCAAGAGGCAGGCTGGGTGCCAGTATTTGGGGCTTCCTGGCCTAAAAGCTCTACTTGGAAGATCACATCTCCTAATTGGCCCTCTTCTATTCTGACCTAACCTGGAAGCAAGCCTCTGAACAGGGAATTGGACTGAACTTCCTCTTTGATGACTGACTCGTCCCCCAAAGATTACTATCTCTGCCCCAGAAGCAGGGCCCCAAGAAAAGTCCCTCGTCCTAGATCTGCTGCATCTGATATACAGGCAGTAGGTCAGATAGGCAGACCAAACAAGCTCTTCAAGGCAACACACATCTGAGCATTTGCATATACCCATGTGAGCATTGTGGGAAATACACAGCCCACAGTCAGCCCCTCACAGGGAGGCAATTCCCGACTTCATGCTCCCAGGTGGTCCCATGACTTTACTTCAAGGCTAGAATGGTCTAGCCTGCACTGATTGGCATCTCTTTCTTGGGAACCAGAAAAGAATTATCTTATTTCATTAAACACTAGGTTGAAGGGAACAAATTTAGTCATATTCTGGAAATGAACCAACCAGCCAAATCAGACTTCAAAAGAGGTGGAGCCAGTAACAAGACACAGAGCCACAAGTTCAACAGCTCAAAACAGCAAAAACCATTTACTGAGAGGAAATGAGTACCAACGACCATGATCCCTTTTCTCATCAGAGTGTCTTGTGCTTAGGATAAGCAGCTTACCTAAAGCCCAGCTAGAAGCCAGTGGGGTCCAGAAAAGTTGTGCTAAACCACAGGACTCTCACTGCCACCCTCCGGAAGGATCCATGTGTATTCGCATTGCCTGAACAAAAGAAGAATAGCCAACAGAAAGCCTTCAAATGAAAGAACAGGAGTCACTTTTGAAAATTTGCCCCAATAATTCATTCTGATGATCATCTATAACTCTCTAAGAAATGTTTATATCCCATGTGCCTGGGACTTTTAGGCACCATTTGAAGATGCTCTTCATTATATTAGGGAACATTTTCTCTTTTGTTCATTGGCACCCTTCGATGTACTGAGGTGGTCTCTAAGATTCTGATAAAAACTGAGACCTCCAGGAAAATCCACGGATGAGGTTTAGAACTGTCTTCTGGACCATTTAGGTCTTTCCTAGCCAACCATTATCTACCATGAACCTAACTAATTAGAAAACTAATGAGAAGTGACCCAAACAACATCTTTACCTTTGGGCTTGCAGTGAAATTCCTCAGGATCGACTAACAATAAGAACTAAAATTAATTGAATGTTTACCATGTCCCCAGAGTAAACTAAGGCAAAGTGTGGTAAGCAACTTACAACTGGTCACATAGCTTAGTGAGTTTGGACAAGGGTTTAAACCTGGCTGGAAAACAGACCAAGCAGGTAGACTCCACTGCAGAACATTCCCACTGAACCCTATGCTCCAGGCTCCACCCCCATAAACTGAACGCCCATCATCAAATGTCACCTTATGCTTCTGTCAACCTTTTTCTTTCATTCTGACAATCCACTACAATCAAGCTAAAGATTAAAAGCTTTTCAAGCCTGCAGTGATGATGTTTTTTTCCCTTTTAAATGTGTATAAAGATATGGCGATAACAGGAGAATCTGGCTCAATTTTTCCGCAGCATTAGTTCCCATCTCTTTCTACATATCAAAATCACTTAGAGGCATTTAAAAAAGAAAAAACACTGATGTGCAGGAAATGAGCTCACAAAGTCTGATTAAATGAGTCTGGGGTGGGTCCTAAAAATCAGTAAATTTTTAAACATTTTCCAGGGGAGTCCAACGTGCAGCCAGGATGAGAACAGCTTCACATTATAGGATAGGAAACCTATGTTTCTCTGAACTCCTTTTGCTCCCCATATAATCTTTCACTCCTTCCCCCTCCAGTCAGTTCAATATCCTGCTGCCAGATGGATCTGCTCAGACTATATCTTTCTTCTACTCTAAAACCATCTACAATCCCCACTGCACCAAAAATTACATTCCACATCCTCACCCATGTCAAAGGCTCTCTACACTGTGACCCAAGCCCACCAGTCAGCCTCATATCCGTATCCCGGGGTGATCCTCCCACTCCTGTTCAGTTGGTCTGCGCCAAAACCCCAGCTGCTTCTTATTCTCTGATGCGAAGCAATTCAGCACTCGCTGGCCCTATCTCTCAACTCACCATCAGGTCCACCTTGCACATCAAGGAATTTTGATCACTCGCTCCTCCTTTCTTTCTTTTGCCAGGATCCTCTCTCCTTAAGGATCGCCCAAAGGCTGCTATTATCACTTTTTACTCTGGCTCAGGAACTTCTCCAGATTTTGTCCTCCTTAGGGAGCTTTAGACCTCTCACTCCTTGTCTTTCCTTTGTTCTTGAATCCCTTGGTTTTACACCCTGCTCCCTCTTCTTGGACAGTGGCTGCTTGGTTCAAAGAGCACACCTCAGACTGCGTATAGCGGCTGTTAGCCACTCTCTCTTGGTTCTAAGCACAGCCAACATGGACAAGGAGGGCCTGGCCCTCACAAGAAGGGCATGTCAGGAAAGGCTCCAGGAGGGCAGGGGTCTTTGTCTGTTGTGTTCATTTAGGTGTCCCTAAAACAGTACCTAGAACATAATAGTCATAGCAGTAAATATTTGTTGAATGAATGAATGAATGAATGCGCACATCCATCATGACCTAACCCAATGATGATGAATCATTTCCACTTTGTAAAGCAAATCCGCTTGTGTTTGGGGGACGGTCCCTTACTTCCACTTAAAACTATCTATCATGTGATTAATTACTTAACACAGTCATAACAACCAGAACCCTGATTAATACTACACAGCATTTGTATTACCCTTTGTACCCTTCAGTGCACCGCCCCATTTATTATCTCAGTCCATTCTCATAATAATCTCATTTCCCTCTCACAGAGGAGAGGTGAGGCAGAAAGGTAGCAGGACTTGATCAAAGTCACAGAGCTAGTTGAGAGCATAACCAGGATTGAGAACAGAATCGGGATTGAAGCCGGGTCCCCATCTGCCAGTCCCAGGCTCTCCTCAAGCTGCTGCTGCAACAGTGCTGGCACATCACGTTTTATCGAACACCAGAGTGACACATATCACCATTGACCTCCTCACAAACCTGCTGGATTGGTCAGGGTTCTCCGGAGAAACAGAACCAGTAGGATATAAAGAGGGACAGATGGATAGGAAGAAACTGATTCTGAAGGACTGGCTTCCATGACTATGGAGGTTGAAAAGTCCCATGATCACTATCTGTAAGCTGGAGACCCAGGACAGCAAGTGCATAGTTTCAGTCCAAACCCAAAGGCCTGAGAACCAGGGGAACCAATGGCATAAGTCCTGGTCCAAGCCCAAAAGCCCCAGAACCAGGAGATTCAATGTCCGAGGGAAGGAAAAGATCCAGCCCAATTTTCCCTTTTTCCACCTTCTAGTTCCATTCAGGCCCTGAAAGGATTGGACGATGCCCACTTACATTGGGGAGGGCGTCTTCTTTGTCGTTCAGTCTACCAAGATAATAATCTTTTTTAGAGACACCCTCACAGACATACCCACAAATAATGTTTTACCAGCTGTCTGGGCACCCTGTGACCCAGTCAGCTTGACCCAGAAAATTAACCATCACATCTGAAAGGATTATGCAGATGCTGATGAGTTTCATTCAAAGAACAAATGTAAAACTTAGGTAACAGGTACTTCGTCTCTATACTTTTGGGGTATTCACAAACAAATTCCTATCAAATTAGGATAAAGGAGAAAAGCTATTATTATTTAAAACCACAACATATTTTCTGCCCATTTCTTCACTGGATTATTTGTTTTTCAGATGTGGAGTTTGGTGAGCTCTTTATAGATTTTGGATACTAGCCCTTTGTCCGATATGTCATTTGCAAATATCTTTTCCCATTCCGTTGGTTGCCTGTTAGTTTTGTTGATTGTTTCCTTTGCTGTGCAGAAGCTTTTTATCTTCATGAGGTCCCAATAGTTCAGAAGACATCCAGATGGCCAACAGGCACATGAAAAGATGCTCAACATAGCTCCTCATCAGGGAAATACAAATCAAAACCACACTCAGATATCACCTCACACGAGTCAGAGTGGCTAAAATGAACAAATCAGGAGACTATAGATGCTGGAGAGGATGTGGAGAAACAGGAACCCTCTTGCACTCTTGGTGGGAATGCAAACTGGTGCAGCCACTCTGGAAAACAGTGTGGAGGTTCCTCAAAAATTAAAAACAGATCTATCCTATGACCCAGCAATAGCACTGCTAGGAATTTACCCAAGGGATACAGGAGTACTGATGCATAGGGGCACTTGTACCCCAATGTTTATAGCAGCACTCTCAATAGCCAAATGATGGAAAGAGCCTAAATGTCCATCAACTGATGAAGGGATAAAGAAATTGTGGTTTATATACACAATGGAATACTATGTGGCAATGAGAAAGAATGAAATATGGCCTTTTGTAGCAACGTGGATGGAACTGGAGAGTGTTATGCTAAGTGAAATAAGCCATACAGAGAAAGACAGATACCATATGTTTTCACTCTTATGTGGATCCTGAGAAACTTAACAGAAGTCCATGGGGGAGGGGAAGAAAAAAAAAAAGAGGTTAGAGAGGGAGAGAGCCAAACCATAAGACACTCTTAAAAACTGAGAACAAACTGAGAGTTGATGGGGGAGTGGGAGGAACGGGAGGGTGGGCGATGGGTATTGAGGAGGGCACCTTTTGGGATGAGCACTGGGTGTTGTATGGAAACCAATTTGACAATAAATTTCATATTTAAAAAAAAATAAAAATATAAATAAAATAAAATAAAATAAAATAAAATAAAATAAAATAAAATAAA
>NC_064818.1:24153986-24175813 GCF_023721935.1 Panthera uncia | reverse complement strand
AAATAAAATAAAATAAAATAAAATAAAATAAAATAAAATAAAATAAAACCACAACAGCCCCTCAAGGAGAGAGGACTCTGGTAAAAGTAAGGAGTGAGGCGTCACAGCCCTCTCCTATACCAAAGCGGATCCGGTGGCGAGTTAGATAAGGTTAGCCGGCCCTGAACATCTTTGTCTGGAATCTGAAACAGCTTAACTGAGAGGTTCTGGCTCGAGGAGTCTCCTGAGATGGCAGTCAACTACCAGCAGGAGCTCCAGTCATCTCAAGGCCCAACTGGAGCTGAAAAATCCACTTCTAAGCTCACTCACACAGCTTTTGCCAGGCCTCAGCTCCCCATGGCTGCTGACCAGAGGTGTCAGTTCCTAGCCACACCATCCTGCTGACAGGGCTGGTCACAACATGGCAACCAGCTACCCCCAGAGATCAGAGAGACACGTGGGGGGGGGGGGAGGACAGGGACAGGGTGAGGCAGGTGGGGTGGCAGGCTCAAATTGAAGGAGGCACCCATGAGACACCCCCTCCCCCCAGTTGGGGCCCTGACAGAGAGCGCCAGAAGACAGAAGCGGCAGTCTTTGTTTATAACCTCATCTTGAGAAGGACATATGTCTTAGTCTGCTAGGCTACATTAGAAAATACCATCGCTTCTGCCACATGCTATCGTCCACACAGACCAGCCCTGGAACAACATGTGAGGGGCCTCTAAGGTGTGAACTCCAGGAGGTGGGAATCATCAGGACTATCTCAGAGACTGATGACCACAGAAATGACTCAGCTTTCAGATCACGTACGTGCAGGTTCATTTCCAAAATCCCACCTGGATTAGATCAGACAGGTGTAGGTTACCAGGAATTCAGCTAACTGGGCTCTGTCTTTCCAATCGCCTTATCTACCTAACAAAATCCTCTTAACAAATGTCTGTGAGGAATGCACCTCCTTAATTAACTGATTGAGGAGGAAGATAAGGTGGCGGTACATCCAGTACATCTGGGAGTTAAGGGCTTTGAAGTCAAATATTTGCATTTGAATCCTGGTTCTGCTTATCCCCAGCTGTGGGATCTTGGGGAAGTCACCTTCCCTCTCTGAGCTTTGCTCTTCACATCTGGAAAAAGACTACCTCCTAAGGCACTCGTGAGAATTCCATGACAGATTTCATCCCTCTGACAAACATTCTCAAGCACCTGGCTCATCATCAAGGCCGAATTAAATGCTTGGTAAACCCCTATCTAATTTAATCTAATCGTCCGTGGTCTTCCTTAAATAAAATAGGAGGGTATTAGGAATAAAAACTGAAAAGCTTTTGCACCCTTTAGAAAATGTTTTTTCCTTATTGTATCACCTCCTTTTAGTCAACTCACTTAATTGTCCTAGGAAATGGTCTTCTTATCTATAAACTATAAATAATTAACTATATATGAAGTTAAATATAGCGCTCACTGAGAAACAAGGAAAGTGCCAGGAGAACACAGAGGAAGGGAGAATTTTAAAATGATTAATATTGCAAGACATTTTATGTTCTGTCGTCTCTCCTCTTTTGTTCTGTAAAGTTTTTTTTTATTTTATCTTAATTCCAGGATAGTTAACTGTTCTGCAAAGCTATGATACTATAATTTGTTCCATCTACCACCTAAGACTGTTACAAATGAGCATGAATGCTTAAAGAGCAGATATTCCTCTACTTCTGCCAGAATATCTGAGACTGTGATAGGAAAATAACAGAATAATGGCTTTTTGACTTGAAGAAAGACTTTTCACTATTGTTCTCTCCCCACCAAAAACCAAGGGGGTCTATAGAACTCCTTAACCTCTGCCTTGCAGTCCTGCGGCTGTGGCTAAACTCTATCATGGAGAACCACTTGGCAGGTGTGCATTTCTGAGCCCTGCCTCCTCCAGTTTCAGCATCTCCATGCTGGTTCCTACAGTGAAAGGAATCCAATGGGAAGAAACAGCTAGAGCAAGAGAAATGCGTATTTTAATGTCTGAAATTAGGCAATCAAAGGCAGAACAAGCCATTATTGTCTATGGTTAGAATACGAGCTGTGATACAAAGAAGAAACCAGTCCAGTGTGCTCTGTGTGGACCAGCAGGAGACAGGAACTGACACAGAATGTTCAGGATGTTAGATTTGGGGTTGGCAGCTGGGGGTAAAGGAGAGGATGGAGAAAGAGAGGCTGGTAACATGACAGGACACGCAGGACTGAGGGCAAAGGCAACCAGTGAGAAATTCCCAACCAAAAGCATGTCCAAGAGATACTAAAAACCAGCAATGA
Source organism: Panthera uncia (assembly GCF_023721935.1). NCBI lineage: Eukaryota > Metazoa > Chordata > Mammalia > Carnivora > Felidae > Panthera > Panthera uncia. The sequence goes on along the minus strand of NC_064818.1, from coordinate 24,173,545 downwards.
CTGACATTCAGTTTTAAGTTGTTCCCTAATCTTCCCCAGGCAGTGTTTTCTATTATCCCCAAACACGCACACACACACACATACACACACACACACACACACAGTCTACTATTCATAACATAAGCAGCATTGTATTGATTTAGAAACTACAGACAAAGAAGAGTGGGGGGCAGTATCCAAATGTCCAAAAGAGCAGAGAGGATAGTGACCACAGGATCCAGGAGCACTGATTGGAGGAGACAATCACAGAGAAGTAGGTTACACTGGGGATGACTCAGAAGATATAATCCCTGCCTCCAGAATCCTCAGAGGTATCAGGGAGAGCACCAACAGACCCCACAATACTTGAAATGGGGGCTATTTAAGCACTTAAATCATTCTACTACAAGAAAGGGTATTTCCATTATGCCAGAGAATTTCAGAACATCTGGTTTACATATATGTGTGTATGTATATACATACATATGTGTGTATATATATACATATATATACACACATATATATACATGTACACACACACATATACATGTATGCATAATGCACATGGTAAAAAATATATGTGTGTATATAACTGTGTATGTATGTTTATACACACATATATGCTTGAAATGACTTTTGATAACTGCGTGAGTTAAATGATATAATGTCTATATAAAATGCCTACCACAATGCCTGGCACACAGTGTTCATCAATGCGTGTTACTGAAGCAAGAGGATGAAAAAAAAGTATGTTTTTTTTTATTTTTTTGAATGTTTATTTATTTTTGAGAGAGAGAGAAACAGAGCACAAGCAGGGGAAGGGCAGAGAGAGAGGGAGACATGGAATCTGAAGCAGCTGTCAGCACAGAGCTTGATGCGGGGCCCAAACCCATGAACCAGGAGACCACAACCTGAGCCAAAGTCAGACGCCCAACCAACTGAGCCACCCAGGTGCCCCAGATTATAGTTCTTATATTTTTTATATCCAGTTCATTCCAAAAAGTCATTCTCCACCAACTCTCTCAGCTGTTCAGCTGCTGTATTAAAGCCCCAAGCTACAAGCCCCTTGACCTGAGAGATCCCAGCTTGCACACAAATATCTGGGCCCACGGAAGGATGATCAAATAGGCAGTGCTCCTTAGAAACTGGGGCCTGAACCTACCTTAAGCCTCTTTGGGAATGTCACCCATTAAAGAATCATGTGATACAACGCAAATATAGACATAAAGCAAACTTTGAGAAGAGAAGAGCATTAAATAGAAATGTGAAGTTCTTATTACTAGGCAAAGAGGTGAAGTAATATTTCCTTTGGCACAGTGCCATAAATTCAAATCTGGTCTCTGGGAGGAAAAGGTGATCAACGTTGCTGTACATTTAAAAATCAACTAGGGACGCCTGGATGACTCAGTCAGTTAAGCGTCCGACTTCGGCTCAGGTCGTGATCTCATGGTTTATCAGTTCGAGTCCCGCATAAGGCTCTCTGCTGTCAGTACAGAGCCCACTTTGGATCCTTTGTATCTCTCTCCCTCTGCCCCTCCCCTGTTTGCATGCTTGCTCACACACACTCTCTCTCTCTCAAAAATAAATAAATATTTTTAAAAATCAACCAAAAAAAGTAAGCATAAATGAGGAAGCAGCACTTAGCCCCTTGGACAGTGACAGAACTGCTCCTCGGGAATGACAAACGGTAACTTGTGAGGAACAAGAAGGTTTGGGGCCAAAGATCAGTTGGCTAACAACTAGGGGAACACAATAAAACCTTGAAATGATCTGCCCTGAGAGTTGTGACCAATGTGTAATGGAATTTAGCAATAAGAAAGACGGAAAACAGTAAGAGCTTTCCATTTTGTGTGGTATGAAGTTCCTGACAGCTCATGTAACCCCTTAGTGTCCAGATCTCTGAAGTCACTTAATGAAACAGTGGCCGTCCAAGCCCAGAAACACTAATAATAGCTTCTCTGTGAACCATGAGTCAAAAGAAATAGATACAGCCTGACACCCAGCCTCTCCTTGAAAGAGGCTTTAGGAGGGATGCCTGGGTGGCTTAGTTGGTTAAGTATTCAACTTCAGCTCAGGTCATGATCTCGTGGTCCATGAGTTTGAGCCTCACATTGGGCTCTGTGCCGACAGCTCAGAACCTACAGCCTGCTTCAACTGGGTGTCCCCCTCTGTCTCTGCCCCTTCCCCACTCATGCTCTGTCTCTCAAAATGAATAAACATTAAAAAAATTTTTAAGAAGGAGGTTTTAGGAAAACATAGTGAAAGGCTAATTCTTCCTCCATCCAGGCCGTGCATATTATCCAGACAAGATCACAAGGCATATTCTGCTTGTTGAATGAACTGAGCTCCAATCAACAGAGAAGCCTTGTCTGAGCGCCTGACAGTTTAATTTAGCCTAACAATTACATCTGCAATTTGATCGTGCAACCTCTCCATCTTGACGGCCAATAAAAGTGATGCTTCCCCTGAGATATGGAAACGTAACATGATTAAGCAAAAGGGAAAAAGAAAGAGTTTAAATTCTCTGATTCAACCCATCAGTTATCCATCCCGATCGCCACTTCTCTTTGCTGTGACAGACTCACTGCCTACTGATCATATTGACAATACGGGGAGGAGGCAGTCAGGTTCTCTCTGAACTGATCCGCAGGGCCGTGGAGGCAGGGTCTCGCAACTCTCCCTATGGGACCAACATAGGAATTGAGACAGTTCAGGACAGCCACCCGTGACAGCCTCCAGAAACAATGACTGGGCATTTGGAGAAAGCCACTAGGAAGCAACAACAAAAACAGATCTCCCAGGAGCACTGTTCTAGTGCTGTGTTTGTTCTCTATTAATGTTGCAAAAAATTAAGACAAATTTAGTGGCTTAAAAAAAGCACCTCCTGGTTACTCCATGGTTTTGGAGGTCAGAAACCAAAGCATAGGGTGGCTCGGCTGGTTCTCTGCTTCCATAATGCCGAAATCAAGGCGTCAGAAACGTCGCATTCTTTCTTGAGGTCCCGGGGATGAATCTTCTTCCAAGTTCATTCAGGCTGCTGGCTGGATTCAGTTCCCTGCAGTCTGTTTTCTTGCTGGCGATTGACCGGGGGTCATTCTCAGGCACTAGAGGCTGCCCCATTCCTTGACTCTCGCCCCACCTCCATCCTCAAAGTCAGCAACCACGGGTCAAGTCCTTCTCACCCTGAGAATCTCTCTGGCCTCCCCTCCCGCCTCATCTCCCCAGCTGCCTTCGTCTTCCGCTGCATCTGGCTGACTCTAGCCACAAGAATTTCTCTATTCTGAAGGGGACATGTGATTGGATTGTGCCATCTGGATAATCCACGATAGTCTCCTTGTCATGATCCTAATTACATCTGCAAAGTCCCTTCCCAGCAATATCTACATTAGTGTTTGATTGCATAACCAGAGACAAAAATCCGAGAGACGTCTTTTGAGTTCTGCTTCCCACAGGTGTCTGGCTTCACAAACTCTGCTGGACCTTTCTTCCTCAAGGCCAGAGCAAGGCCAGAGAAGGGCTTCTTTTGGCTATGAATCTCTCAATCTACCGTTAAGCACCGGCACAACCAAAAACCTTAAAAAGTCCACAACAGAGCCAGCCTCAGACTGCATAAATCCCATTCCGGTAAGAGCTCTGTATAGCTGAGCAAGCCACGTGGGAGACCAGCCCACTATCCTGTTTGCCTGTTCACCACTTTTGCCTGTTTTCTCTTCGACCACCACTTCTTTTACTCCTGTCGACTAAGTGAATCTCCCTAAACTTTCTCCCCCAAAACAGATTATTCAGTTGCTTTTACAGGAGCACCATTTTGGGGGCACACATACATGAACACCTATAAATGATTATAAAATAAATATATAATATAAATATAAAATGAACGTGCCAGTCATTAGGCTGTTGTCTTGGCCCCGAATCTGTCTTTCTGTGCTCTGCCTTTCGATGTTGAGGCTGGGACTCTGAGAACTGCATGAACCATTTGGCAGCTGGCTCCACAGTAGGTTCTGCTAACACAGACCCAGGAGGGAGCCTGGAGGACAGAAAGAGAGAGGGGCTTGGTATTCCCAGCACTGTCACCCCACCAATGACCCCTCATCCCCCAGCAGCAACAGCTAGTCTTGGCCTCCACCTACTTTTGGCACTTCCAGAATGGCCCCATCATGCCCCATCAGAAGTGACAGTATCTCCTCATAAATCTGAGTCTCAGCGTGAGAGACTCCTCCTCTGTGTTTCCAGGTTCTGGTAACCCTACCATCTTTCCTTAGTTACCACCTAAGTAGAAGGGACGCCCTGCAGTTATCAACTCTGGATTACCTTAGAGTTCCCTGCTTACTGCTTCGGCCCACCAACGCCTGTATTAAACTCCCTCTATTGAAACAGCTAGCATGGCTTCCGTTCTCTGACTGGATCCTGACTGACACAGCCTATGCTAGACATACAGAATTCAGATGAATAGAAGAATATATATCCAAAATTATAGGGTTTTTCAAATATGAAAGGGTCTTAGAGATCACCTAGTTCACCTCTGATATTTTATCAGTGGGGAAGTCAAAATGCAAGAGAGGTTGACTCACTCAAGGTCAAGAGAGGTTGATTCACTCAAGGTCACAAATGGCAGTGACTGGCCCAGGACTAGAGTCTGAGATTCCTGATTCCAGGTCCGGTGATCTTTTTGACAATGTACAAAGTACTACATGCTTAGTAGTAACAGAAGATGAAGTTCTGAGCAAATTCTCAGTCTCATACCATTGATCTGTTCTGCCCAACATGTCTCTCTCATCAAGCTATTTCTCCATCTACAAAGAAAGAATGCTTGGGTGATAAGAAACCCAATGTACTATCCTCTGTCATGCTTATTGGAGGAGTCAACAGAGCTAGCCAAACAAAGCAACGGTTGGCAAAGGGAACAGCTATTAGTTCTAGGAGCCTGTCTTTGAGAATCTAGCTAACATTTACCCCTCATATCTTTTACCCTCCATTGAGAAAGTCATCTAGCCCTCAAAATGGAGGAGGAGAGAAACAGTGATCAGGAAAGAAGGTAGAAAGATAAACTCTCCTGTCGTTTCAGAACATCCAACTTGCCTTGAGTCGTGTCATTCATTCACCTACTACGTGTCCAACTCTATGCCAGGTATGCTGGCAAAATCTAAAGAATTACAAGATTCTGCATACTCAAGAACTTAACTAGGTGTAGAGACATCACTATATACAAATACAACCAGAAAATACTAAAAAATAGCACATAAGCACACAGGAAATGGGGGGCACCAACAGAAAGTACTTTAGAGAAGCAAGCAGAGAAAGAGCAGAGTACACAGAGTGCCGTTTGAGCTCGGCCTTGCTTTGGTTAAAGGTTTCCTAAGCCAGGAGAGGAAAGGCCTGAACGAGCCTATGGGAGGTGAGAAGAGGAGATTGGGTCTATGAAGAAGAATTTGATTTGCTGAATGAAAATTGATCTTTGATACACGAACCGGCAGAGGAAATGTTACGCGGAGTGCTGTCACAAAAGCAGTTTTAAGACGTGTAACCTTTCTCTGGTGCACAAATTTCTCAGGTCTGCCATGAACTTGGTTGCACAGAACAATAGAAATGTATCCCATCGCTGTGCGGAGACCAGAAGTCCTAAATCACAGTGTCAGAAGGGCCAAACTCCCTCAGAAGACTCTAGCGGGGACTCCTTCCTTGTCTCTTCCAGCTTCTGGAGGTTCCAGGCACCCTTTGTCCGAGGTAGTATAACTGGCCTCGCCTCTATCTTCACAGAGCCTTCTCCCCTGCTTGCCTAATGTCCCTCTGCTTTTGTCTTTCCAGGACAACAGGATTTTCCAAGCCGATCTCATCTCAAGATCCTTAACAGAATCACATACGCAAATCTGGTTTTCTACAGAAGATCACATTCAAGGTTGCGGGTTGGGTAGGACGTAGATGCATCTTTTGGCAACCACTGCTCAACCCGCTGCAACTAGTATTACCTGAAATGGTTTGGTTACACTTCCGCTTGCCCAGGGTCGGATTAAATAGTAGAAAAACAAACACCAGCAGGTTCTTTCCCTCTTCCCTCCCTTATTAGAGAAAATTCTTCCCTGCTAACATGTATATGATAGTAGCTAACATTTATTGCCTTCTTTCCATGTGTAGGGCACACTGTAAGCATTTTGAGACAGTCTATGTGGAGATTAAATTAATTCTTCATAAAAATCCCATGAGGCAGGTACCATCTTTAGCCTCTTTTTACAGATGAGGAAATCAGCACAGGAATGTTAAGAGTATTTGCCCCAGGTCCCATAGCTGGTAAGCAAATTGAAACAGAATTTAAACTCGGCCAGCCTGCACTTGTTTTTTTTTTTTGAAAGATTTACTAAGATATAATTCATATAACATACAATTCACTCATTTAATATATACAAGCCTGTGGCTGTAGTATATTCCAGAGCCATGCAATTTTAGGATGTTTCATCATCCCAAAAAGAAACCTCACAGTCCCTTAGCTGTTACCTCCCAAACCCCCATTCTCTAGCCCCAGGCAACCACTAACCTACTTTCTGTCTCTATAGATTTGCCTGTTCTGGGCATTTCATTTCCATAAATGGAATTGCACAATACGGTCTTGTATGACTGGCTTCTTCCACTTAGTGAAATGATTTCAAGGTTCCCCCATGATACAGCATGTATCGGTACCACACTACTTTTTATGGCCAAGTAATATTCCATCGCATGCATATACAACATTTTATGTATCAATTCATCAGTTGATGGGCTACTTCCACTTTTTGACTGCCTGCACTTTTCACTTCTATACTCTAGTTACTTCTGTAATCATAAATAATTCCCCAGAAAGACCCATCATCATGAGCCAAGAAGCTAAAATTACTGCAGAGCCACCCAGGCGCCCCCAGGATTCAATTTTTAATAATGACTCTTTACCAACTAGCTCACAAAGTTCCTAAAACTTTAATGGTCAGCTCTTGCCAATGAGTACAAGCTGGATCTAGTCTGCACCGTACTCTTTTCTTTCTCAGATTACTTTTTCAAATATCCCAGACATTATGTCATCTTCTCCGTAAACATTATAACATGCATCTCTAAAAGATAAACTCAAAAAAACCAGAACCACAAAATCATTATCACACAAAACAACTGTGATAATAATTCCTTAATATTCCCTAATATTCTCTAACTGGCATGTAAATTTATACTAGTTTAATTCAGGGTCCAAATAAAGGCCACAAACATTTCATTGATTGATAAGACTCAGAAGACTCTTTTCACCCATAATCTCTCTGTTTCTCTCTTCTTCCCTCCCACTCTCCCTCTCTCTTCTTCCACGTAATCTATTTGGTTATTTGTTGATGAAATGGGAGAGTGGGTTGCCCTTTTAGCTTTTTTCATTGGCAAAGAGTTAACCTCATAAGAGCATGGGACATCTGTACTATAAAGTACAAGATATCTGCTCTGGGGATTCCTTTCCTGTGGGCCCTTCTGCCTTAGCTCCTTAGAGTGAACCTCTGGTGTTCATGCCCAACAGAGCCCTGGTCATGAAAATCCTAGCCCTGTGTTATCAAGATGGGGTGCTTTTTTATACTAAAATATTTTTATGGGGTCCCTGGGTCACTCAGTCGGTTGAGCGTCTGACTCTTAGTTTCAGCCATAGAGCCTCCGTGACAGCACGGAGCCTGCTTTGGATTCTCTCTTTCTTTTTCTCTCTTTTTTTTCTCTCTCTCTGCCCCTCCCCTGTTGATGCTGTCTCTGTCTCTGTCTCTCTCAAATAAATAAACTTAAAAAATTTTTTTAAATAATTTGGTTGGTTAGAATAATGGTAGCATTCTAGCCCCTATCACCTGATGGGGAAGAAAACACCCACTCCCACTACCGATCCTGCCATGACCAAGCCCCTGTCCCCTTTTGTCACACTCTGAGAACAGGAGCAGCAGCAAAGTTATTTGACAAAAGAGGGGGCTGACTAGTTTGAGGAAGAGTTGGCAGGTGATGCTGGAAAGCTCAGTGTCTCTGAGATCTCGCTAGAGAACACTGACCTTGAAACTTGAACTCTCTCCTTTCCCAAGGAGTTCCGTGGGGGCTGCTGGGCTTTCGGTACCAGAGTCGTCATTGCACACGCCGCTTGGCAGGGACAAGAAGCTCAGGAATCCCTGATGTGTTGCTGAAGGTTTTCAAAGATGAGCCAACTCTTCTGCATTTTTCTTCCTTTTTTTTTTTTTTCTTCCCCAATATAGTGCCAGGAGTGAAAACTTTGCTCAGCCTATTTCCCAAACTTGGCAGTTATGACAGTTTTATTGCAGTGCCTTATTAAAGCATAGTCATAGATTTGCATAATTAAACCTGGGTCTGCTTTTCTCTCCCTGCATCTACACCTGTCACTCACTGCAGTGTGGCATGGCAATTCCATCTCCTCTATGTGCACGAGCACCAGGAGGCACAGGGTGGCATCATGCCCTGGTACCATTGAATATTCTCTACTGGAAACAGAGATGATGGGTTTCAATGATGAGCGGAGATAAACATCTTCCCACCTTTCAGCAAGAAGCTATTGGCCTTGTTCATTGGCCCTTAGAGTCGGAAGGGACCGTGAAAATCATCTGATACAGGGGGTGGCAAACTGACAGCGTGGGCCTGATTTAACCCACATGTTTTTTAACTTGACCCTTGTGACTCGGTTGCTTGCTTTTAATTTGAATTCGTTATCAGTACTTAAAACTGGGAGAGTCGCATAGAAAGCCACCAGCCACCATCTTATGGTGACTACACTTAGGTGAGCACTGAGGGATATACAGAACCGTTGAATCAATGTGTTGTATACTTGCAACTAATGTAACATTCTATCTTAATTGTATTTAAATAGAAATAAATAAAATAAAACATCATAAGCTTTGGCCACTCTGGGCCTCTATCTCCTGGCTGCCAGTCGTCAGCCAGAACTGATGAGCAACTGCCCCCTTCAGGTGAAAACTGGGTCTGCAATGACTTCTCTCCCCACTCCCCTTTCTCCGCACCAGCCTGCTTTCCCGCAAGCACCGGACCTTCCCACCTCTGAGAAAAATCCCTTTGTAATCCCCCTCCCGGCTCCGGGTGGAGGAGAGAAACTCCACAGAAGTTAACGAGCAGTTAATCACAGATCTCAGGGTTCCTCACACCAAAGCAGTACCAGAAAGCGTTTCTTTGCTGGAGGTGTCTACGGACCTGAATTCAGATTCGAGCTCCATCACTAACCAGCTGTGGCGCAAGATTGAACCTCTAAGCCACGTGTTTCCTCATCTGTAAAATGGAACTGTTTGTAGCATGTTGTCTACCTCGTGGGGCTTATGAGAATTAACGTGTTTGTGAAAGGGTTGAGACGGGTCAAAAACACTATACAATTATTATTATTGGTGTCTTCATGGTAGTACTTTCATTTGAAATCCCAAGCTCACTGATTTCTTCATTATCTCAAAATACCAAGTGCCTCCCTCAATTCAACTCACTGAGTATTTATTGCACCTCTATCATGTAGATGTTTCATCCAGGCTTACACATGATGCAGACCAATATATACAGGGAGAAAAGATGATAAAAACACAATAGAAAATGAAATGTCAAATGAAATACATAGCTTATAATACATAGTACAGATAATAACCTATACATTGCTTAAATAACATGGCTCCCACAATTACATTCTCCCTTTATTTTAGAGAGAGTGTGAGCAGGGGAGGAAGCAAGGGGGGAGAGAGGGGAGGGGAGGGGAGAAAGAGAGAGAATATCAAGCAGGCTCCACACTCAGCGCAGAGCCCAAGGTGGGCTTAGTCCCACAGCCCTGCAATGATGACCTGAGCTGAAATCAAGGGTCAGACGTTCAACCGACTGAGCCACCCAGGTGCCCCAACATTCCCAACATCCAAAATGAGGTACGATCTCCTTAGAAGGCTGGGACGAGAATCTGAGCATTCTCCGTGCCCGGATCTAGCAGCAGCTTAAGCACTACCGGTTACTATACATCCACAACACAAACACTTTACATGACTTTACCATTTAAAGCCTCAACAACCCCATGCAGTAGATTCTTTTGGATCATGCTTTTCCAGATCAGGAAATTGAGACATACAGAGGTCAAGTGATATTTTTTTAGTTTGTGTGTTTATTTTGAGAGAGAGAGAGAGAGAGAGAGCACACAGGAGGAGCAGAGAGAGAATCCCAAGCAGGGATTCACTGTCAGCACAGAGCCCAATGCAAGGCTCGAACTCACGAACCACAAGATGATGGCCTGAATCAAGAGCGGATTCACCGACTGAGCCATCTAGGCGCCCCAGAGGTCAAATGATTTGCCCGAAGTTACAAAGCCAGTGAGCAACTGAGCCAGCAGTCTCTTACACACTCATACAAAGCACCCTTCCTCTTACACACTCCAGTGCAACGCCTCCCTCACTCCTTGCTCTGAACCAAGCTCTCACTAGAACACCCTTCAGTCCCACACGTACATTCCCACCCCCATCCCAACTCTGTGTTCCTTAAGCCGATTTCCTTCAGAATTTCTAACCCCACCAGCCCTGTCACTGCCTCTACCAGCTTCTGACTTCCTATCTCCTGTCACAGTCAAGCAAGCCCAGTCAGGAACATTTTCCCTCCTGCCTGGACCAAATTGTTATCATTACGAAGATGATTGTTTACTCATTGTTATCATCACACGAATGCTTATTAAGCTCATATTACTGCTGAAAGGCAGTGTGACTTGATCTTCAGTGAGTCGTTAAGTGCAACCGACACTCATCAAAGGGATTGTGAATTGATGGTTGTGATAATCCCCCTAATTATCAGTTTCTTTTTGATGACTTCCTTGTTATCAGCCAGTATGCTGAGCAGTTACAGAAACTTAATAGTCCCTGTGCTGGCAAGCCAACCCTGGCCTCCTGGAGAGTCCAAAATGCACTGGGTATGTGACTGTGTACATGTAAGCAGGGCTACGTGCATGCATATATTTTATTTAAATTCTGCCTACTTTCTGGGTACAGTAACATAAACTGCAACAAGATGCCATAAAATAAAAGCAGGTTAAAAAAAAAAAAAAGAAAGAAAGTAAACAGAGGATCATAAAGTAGGAGCAAGAATAAAGCTAAAACTGCACAGCACACACAGTGCCCACTGGCCACAGATTTGGCTCCTAAACTTTCAAGGTAAAAGGAAACACTTGATCATTTGCTTTGTTAGAGCCTCTATGAAGAAACTGAAGTGACTGCTTTATGGATTAAACACAGAGAACAAACTGAGGGTAGAGGGGGAGTGGGGGAGAGGGGAAAATGGGTGATGGGCATTGAGGAAGGCACTTGGGATGAGCACTGAGTGTTGTAGTAAGCGATGAACCACGGGAATCTACCCCAAAACCAAGAGCACACTTTACACACTGTATGTTAGCCAATTTGACAATAAATTATACTAAAATAATAAAGTAATAATAATAAATATATATACAATTATGAATACATATACAATATATACAATATATATGTATATACAACGTATATACAACGTATACTATATATATAATAAATATATATATATACACAATTTAATGAATATAATGAATATTAACAAGGCCACAAGAGAATTTTACCTGACACGTCCTCAGAAAAGGGACATTATAGAAAGTAAACAAGTAATGACTTTGACACCATCCATACAATACTCACATGGGTAAGTTTCATCCATCTTACCTACTTTTGTTGTGAAAAATAGCCAAGTTCATAGTCAAGAACAATTCAGAAAAGTTAATTCTTGGAGTAGAAGGGTAAAGTGCACAAAAGATGGAATTTGTATATATTAATATATGAGTGCATATATATATATATATATATATATATATATATATGTCTGTGTTCTTATGTAGTTTTTAAAATTTTTACCAAAACGTACTGATCAAAAGTATATTTTATATCTGTAAATGCTGTAAAAAATAATAATAATACTAGTCAGCAACCAAGGTTCTTACCACCGGTAAATACAACTGACAAGTCTGTTTCCTGACTCTGCCTCTCTTAAAATTATGGTTAACTTAAAATCATTACTAGTAATAACCTAAAATAATTACAAGTTCCAATGTGTATGCTGCTGACTCTTATTTCCCCAGAGCTCACAGTTTTCCCTGTGAACAAATAGTCTGTGATTAAATGCTTGGGATCTGGGTTCCTCAGTACCTTTATAACTTTGAGTGGGATGTTATAACATTTCTTTTTTTTTTTTTTTTTTTTTAATTTTGAGACAGAGAGAGACAGCAAGCCCAAGTAGGGGAGGACCAGAGAGAAGGAGAGACAGAATCCCAAGCAGGCTCCACACTGTCAAGTAGGGCTTGAACTCACAAACTGTGAGATCATAACCTGAGCTGAGATGAAGAGTCAGACGCTTAAGCATCTATGCCACCCAGGTGCCCCTGATGTTGTAACCTTCCTATTGCCTTATTTTCTTTATCTGGAAAATGGAGGCCTCCGAATCACCCCCATTTTATAGGTCTATTGTGAATATTGAATGCTAATACCTGCAAAGCCCATAGAAAAGTACCTAGCACACAGTAAGCTCTCAGTGAATGTTGGCCATTGTGATTACAATTATTATTATAATTCCATGAAACTGGGCCTTAGACAATTTTTCTGTACCTTCTTCTCACTAAACAATAGCCATTAATTAGGAAGGCCACTGGTCTCTGGAGGCTTTCTTCCATACAACTCTTGAAAATACAATCATTAATCTCTGTTTACTTCGTGGTTTACCTTCTAATTAGACGGCAAGTCCTATAGCATCATAGATACCACCTGTTCCACCTCCTTATTTGCTGAGAAAATGGAATCTCAACATAGTTGAGTATTGTCTCCAAGGTTAAACAGCAAGCCAAATCATAAAGTGAGGTCACTTGGCCTCCAATCTAGTCCTTTTGCCATCAAAGCATCTTGTCTTCCCCCAAACCCATGATCCAGCAGTCTCTTTGACTATAATTATTCCCCTGTACAATGATGACTCTCAAATACTCCTCTTCAGCACAGACCCTTCTCTATCTCCTCCCAGTCAAACTCCTACTTAACACTGTCACATGGCCATCCTACAGGCATTTCAAATTCTACTTGTCCTAATGGCACTCATCATCCTGTTCTCTAATTTGGGAACTCCTCGTGCATTACCTCAGTTATGAGGCCACCATCCACACAATAACCGAAGCAAAAAACTGAAGCTTACCCCTAATTCTTCCCCGCTCTTCCTCATCCCATACATCTAAATCCTGCTAGTTCTACTTACAAAATATTTTACAAATTTGTCCTTTCCTAATAATCCCTAAACTACTACTCTAATTTGGTTTAAACTTTTTTGTAGCCTCCTCGCTTGTCTCCCTTAAGAAACCATGAGCTCTTAAGGAAAGCAGAAGAGAAATAGCATTTGCTGAGCCCCTACTGCAGGCCCAGACCCTGTGCAGGAGCTTACATATTTTGTGATCACGACAACTCATATGATATCCTAATTTTACAGATGAGGAAGCTGACACTCACATGAACTATTTATAAGTGCTTGGGTAATGCTGGGATATTGCAATAGCCTGAAGCTATTGACATTGGAGCCTATTACAACCCTAAGCCCAAGGGAAAGAGGAAAGAGTAGTTACCAGTACCCAGCAGAAAGAGTAGCTGGATGGAAAAGGCCTTCTCCAACAGGAACTGTGGCCTCAGTAGAACCATGCAGCCAGGCACAGCCAACTGGCAAGGAGAGAAACAAGAGAATAAACATCTTGAGTCACGCAGCAACTAACATCTTATTTCTTGCTCATACCTCCCATTGGCCAAATCCACCTGGAAGCTGAATGGCAAAGGAGTTCACTGGTAAAATCCATGAATCAACCTCCCCAGGCACAGATCAGGGCAGCAGAGAGGAAAAGCAAAAAGAAGAAACCCAGCAGCAGAGCATACAACTAGTAAATGATGAAGCCAGGATTTGAAATTAAATCTAGGTGATTCCACATCTCTGTCCATAATCTCATTAGTTTATAATATTGTGATGTTTCTAAGGACAGAGAATAATTCCTCATACCCAGGGCAACGTCTTTCATATAAGGAGCATTCAGTATCACTAAAGTGAACTGAAACTAGACAGAATCTCATTTCATGGCCCAAGTCAGCAGGGCCTCCTCTCAGAAGCTTTGTGAACTGAATGAAGTACGTTTGAGTTTTCCTTCACCTACCTTTCTTAAAGCACTCTACCTTAGACCAAGTCAGACTTTTACTATAAAGGGCTAGATACAAATATTTTCAGCCTGGGATGCCATACAATCTCTGCTGCTACTACTCAACTCTGCCATCATAGAGTGAAAGAGACTATCGACAATGCATAAACAAATGGGCACGGCTGTGTGCCAATAAAACTTTATTTGTAGACCCTGAAATTGAATTTCATATAATTTCCATGTTTCAAAAAACATCATTCTTTTTTAGATTTTTTTTCAACCATTTAGAACTGAAAAGAACACTCTTAACTCACAGGTTATACAAAAACAGGCAGTGGGCTAGATCTGGCCCATGGGTCTTAATTTGCTGAACTTTGCCTTAGTCCTTCAGATGCTCAGGATGTCCTCTGGGTACACTGTCACACACTCCATCCCCATTTGAAAACTTCTCTGACCTGTACCCCATCTCCCTGGTCTTGCCAGGTGATACTCATCTGAATACTGTGGATTGAGGGCTTATGTTGTGATTATAGGGTATTCTGAATTCACTGGGAATCATCATGGAAGCTACCATTTATTGAGCTCTTAAAACGTGCCAGTCATTGTACTAAGCACTTTACGTGCACTATTTTATTTAAACCTCAAAACAACTCAAATTCCAAACAGAAATAGCAGAGATGATTGAAGTAAACTAGTGCTAACAGTGAGGATATTGGCAAGTAAGAGCATAATGCCCTCTCTAAAAGGACCTTCGATGTCTAAAACCAAAAAAGGCACTGAAGTTAACGTAGAGATACATGGCCGAGGACTTGAGACATTTGCTATGGTCACTCAATCATGAAATACAGGCACTTCTGCCTGAGAAGAAGGGTATCCTTGTTCCACAAGGCAGATGAACATCCAACTGCCTTCATTAATAAGGGGGAACAGCAGTGGGGTTTAGGGCTTTAAAAGTCTCATTCTCAATGTGCTAGGTGAAGGACATGGGAAATCCTTCTCCTGCCAACACTCCCAGAAGGTATTAGCTGTAGAAGGGCAAAGTGATAGAGTAGAAAGAGCCTAGATCCTGGCAGCCCTACAATCCTGACTCTATGACTTACCCCTGGGGTGATCATGGCTAAAGTAGTCTTTGTGCCTCAGTTTTCTTATCACACCGACTTTACAAGATAGTGAAGAAGATTATACAAGATCATGTGTGAAAATGTCGGCAAAATGCCTAACTCGTGGTACCCAAAGAAGGTTATGGAAAGTTCTCAGTTTGTAATAGGTAGGAATCATTTTTCCTGGCCTAAGCTCAGGGGCTACTGAGCCAAACTTTCTATTAACAAATAGCTAGCTCAGAAAAAGGTCCCCAGACACTCTCCCCAGGGCTCATCCTATGAAGCCAGTCAGGCCCAGGACTTCCGGGTGTCCACTGAGAGCAGGGGGTAAAATTCTGAGGAAGGTGGTACGTGAAAATGGGTCTCACACACACTGGCACTGCCCCGTTTAGGAATTACTCAGGGCACCTAATCTTTGAAAAGGCTTTGTATCCTGGGTTTGCATCTCAGAAAGTATAACAAGTTTCACCTTGAGGTTAACAAACCCCCTTCATCCTTCCCAGGCTCAATCACCCAGAATCAGGGGCATGTGCCTAGGAATCCACTGCTCCCGGCTCACCAAGAGAATTCAGACTCAAGCGACTTTATTCCTGACTGTCCAATCCTGTTAGTGACATCAGCCTGCCCCACCCCACACCCCATCACCTGCCCAGTTGCCACATTTTCTTTCTTTGCATAATAATCATTACAAACATCTCTCCCACACCTTCACTGCCCATCTTAAGCTACTTAGGAACAGAAGGGACCAGAGCTGGTCCTTCTGTGACACCATATTCCTTGATACAGTGGGACAGGTGCAAAACAGAAGGTCTCGAATACCCAGCTGGGAAGTGTGAATATTATCCTAGAAAGAAGAGAAAAGCCATTAACAGTTTGGGAGTAGAAGGTAATAGTGTGATAAAAGCAGTATTTTAGGGAATTTTCTCTGGCAGCACATACTTGAAACACTGGAAAGGGAAAAAATAAAAGAGGAAAGAAATTAAAATTCAGTTTGAGTTACCCGTTAAGAGGTAATTATAGTCGATGGAGCCTGAGACAGTGAGGGTCTAAACCACAGTCGTGGCATAGACAGAGGAAAAGAGGTTTCTGAAATGCATTCTGAAGATAGTGAACTCCACTTTCCTTTAGTATGGGGACCATGGCTGAGTCATCTTTGTGACCCCGTATACCCAGGGCTGATACGCACCAGCATCTACCAATGCAGGTGCGTCAGCTGTTACACTTCTATACTTGTAAGTAGCCCCTTATCTGAAACCACCATTCACTCACCCCCTGGCCTACCCTTCTACCCCAGCCCTCTCCGAGAACTCCCCAAAACCACCCCCTTCCCCAATCGAGCAAATGAAGAGTTTATGTCTGGCACAGAAGGCTTTGAGAACACTGCTCCTATGCCAAAGCTGATATCCTTTCTGATTGGCCAGTCCCCTTGCCAACTGGTACATATATTTCACATCATGCCTTCATGTGCATAGTCAGCTTCTGCTACATGTTAAGTGATGAAGGAAAGAAGGGAGGGAGAAAGGAAGGGAGGGAAGGAAGAGGGGAGAGAAAGAGGAAGGAGAGAAGGAGAAGAGAAGAAAAGAAGAAAGGAGGAGATTTTGATGGCTGGTTGGATATGAGAAGAAACAAGCAAAGGAGTCCTGTGTGGCTCGAATCAGGCAGACTTACATGGCTGTATGATTTCAGCCTTCTTTCAGAAAAAGAGAAGCAGAAGGGAGAGTTCAGTTGGGAGCAAGATGGATATGTTCTCTTAAAAATAAACTGCATTTGAACAAAAGCTCAGTCGAGAGAAATAAAATATCTGAAGGGACTGGCTGAAAGCTGTGCAGTCCATCCATGCCTCCCTATATTCAAAAATCTATCCCTTGGAGAGTGCAGGCCAGCAGAGAGCTATGAATCTCATGGATAGTTTTTGAGAAACTCCTTTAGGCTCTTAGGGTCCAGTGGTTGTGCTCCTCCTGAGAAGCTGGCTTGCTTTTATCATATGAGCAACAGACTATAACCAGTCAGGTTTCCTGTTTAGTCTTGTAAAGTCACATCTGCGGTTCACCTGTAGTATGTGTGCCTCATGGGAGCTCCACTTTATGGCCCTATCTTTTTTTCATTTTTCCCTACTCTCGTCTAATTTATGTTAACTTTGACATATGACTTCCATGTAAGCTGACTGAAATCCATCTTAAAACAAAGAGGAGACCAACGTAACTCATACAGAGTTCGCACTGCTGGTGGAATCTTCATATGGAAATATACAGGCAATATACAGGCAAACCTTGGAGATACTGTGGGTTCAGTTCCAGACCACTGCAATAAAATACATACCACAATAAAGTGCATCAAATGAATTCTTTGACTTCCCAGTGCATATAAAAGTTATGTTTATACCACGCTGTAGTCTATTAAGTGTGCAATAGCATGTCTAAAAAAAAAAACCAATGTACATACTTAATAAAAAATACTTGATTGCTAAAAAAAACGTTAACCATCATCTGAGCTTTCAGTGAGTCATAATCACTAACCACAGATCACCATAACAAATATAATAATAATGAAAACATTTGAAATATGGCAAGAACTACCAAAATATGACACAGGGACATGAAGTTAGCAAGTGCTGCTGGGAAAATGGCATGAGGAAACTTGCCCAACACAGGGCTGTCTCAAACCTACCATTTGTAGAAAAAAGAAAAAGCAACATCTGTGAAGCACAGCAAAGTGCAATAAAATGAGGTATGTCTGCAAATATTCAAAGCCAGCTCTTCACTGGATTTCAGCCCATGAGAGTCACTGTGAATGTTGTATAGACACAGAAGACATGGCCTCGCGAGGCTTACAGTCTTCAAGGACCCCAAAGATAAGCAAACAAAACCCCTAACCCAGGTTTTGGTCAATTGTGGGGTGAATGACATCACTAGTAAGTACTTAAAGGAGAAATAAAAACCCATGTTAGTTATTTCTAGTGTTCCATGCACTTGAAAGGTCCCTTCGCACTGCTATAGAATAGAATGATGGGGCTTCTGAGCCTTGGAATTTGAGGTTATTCAGTATGTTAGCACCTCTGTGCTTGGAGTCTCTCTCAAAACCTGCACATAAACATCACTCTCGTTTATTTGG
Organism: Panthera uncia; assembly: GCF_023721935.1. NCBI lineage: Eukaryota > Metazoa > Chordata > Mammalia > Carnivora > Felidae > Panthera > Panthera uncia. Next base: position 24,155,176 of record NC_064818.1, on the reverse strand, counting down.
GGGTTTTGTTTTGTTTTATAGAGATGCCTCACTGATTTGATTACCTGGCTGTTCATTCTCAAAGGACAGGCAACAGAATGGGAAGGCAAAGGAAATCCAAAGAGAGAGCTCAAAGGAAAGACAGGAAGAGATTACTAGAATATATGAACTATTTAAGCAGTCACGTATCAGCAATACAAATTATCAGCAAAGTGATTCGAAATGAATGGCATTGTGAAAAAATATAAAGAAAAACCTGCATTTGTGTCTAAATAGCTGTTACCTCCGTAATCCTCATTGCTTGATTTATAAGATGAAAAAGCAAATGTTGCCACATACTCACTGAAGTTACGTGCATTCTGCATCTTTCAGGTAGGCAGTGTCCTGTCAGAGCTCAGGACGTCAGAAGGATAAAACACAGCCACCATGAAAGAATTCTTTAAAAGCACTTGGGGGAAAGTATCAAATGCAACACATGCCCAGGGATTTATTGTTTGGGCAGAAACAAACAGGTCCTTTAGAACGGTGATTTCAATAAGTTGAGAGGCAACTTCAGATCAGGAGAGGAAAAAAATTTTGAAGCCACATGCCTTTTCCAAAAGTCCAGAGCTGGAAATCGCCTTAGCAGCCCTATGCAAAGGTCTTGCACCCCAAGAATAGATCGAGAGACATCATCCAGTAGAAGACCATTTAAACATAAAAGGCCATTTGTGTCCTCATAAGAACAGAAGTTTAAATTCCAGGATTGCGTCTCTCTAAGCAAAAGTGTGCCAAGGCCTCCGGTCTCATTCCACACTCCTAGGTACCTGTTTCCTCCACCCAGAGAGCCTCTCCCTCTTGCACCTACATCCTCGGCAAGCCCTAACGGGATGCCAGGAAGTGACCCACTCAAAAACAGTCACTGAGAACCTACAGGATGCCCAGCACTGTCAGCACAGAGCTGGAACAAAATCTTGATTGTCCAGGACCATGGAGATGAGTGAAACTACAGGCCAGCAAATCAGCAGTCTCAGAACTGGAGGTGAGAGCTCTGAGAGGGCACACAGGGGGAGAACTCCTGCCCCAACTCATTTATTCATTTATTTCTCCTTCAACCACTACTCAGGGCAAAACCCAGAGTCATCCTTAACTCCTTTCTTTCCTACCCTGCATCCAACCATGATTACAATCTGCCACCTCTGCCTTCAGAATATACCCGCCATCCAACCATT
>NC_064818.1:24051525-24153976 GCF_023721935.1 Panthera uncia | reverse complement strand
ATTACCCCAAAAGCCTTCTGGCTGGTCACCCCCACTCCTCCCCTGCCACCTTCAGAGCATCTTCCACACAGCAGCCAAAAGACCCTTTTAAATCAACGTCTGATTGTGTCACTCCACTGTTCCAAACCCTCCAGGGTCTCTCATTGTTGTAAGGACCCATCAGAGCCCCTGCAATGGCTTATAAGACTCTTCAAGACCTTACCCTCAGTTCTCCTGCTGACTTCAGCTCCTACTGCTACCCAGCACTCATTCCTCTGAGTCCCACTCACTCCTGTGCTGTTCCCCAAGTACACCAAGCACATTCCTGCCTCCAGGTCTTTGCGCTCTCCACTCCCTCTGTCAGGAACGCCCTTCCCCCAGATCTCTCCCTCCTGTCATTCAGATCTCTGTTCAAATGTGGCCATATGAGAAGAGCTCTCTGGGATTGCCCTATTTAAACAGGCAATCCATTTGCCTTTACCCTGCTTTACCCTCCTCATTCAATTGTTCCTCTATTGTCTCTGTCTCCCCAACTAGAATATAAGCTCCTGAGGGCAGAGCTTTGCTTCATTTACTGCCATATCCACCAGGACCAGGACTGAGCAGTGCCTGGCATTGGTGAACAACGTGAGGCTACTGTAAGTACCAGAATGCTCACTCTATCGCTATTCATCATAGAGCAAACCCAGAAACAACGTGATTATCTAACGATGTGACAACGATTAAACAACGACGTATGTGTGCAGCCATTTAAAAACTTATGCTTCCGGGGCACCTGGGGGGCTCTGTCAGTTAAGCATCTGACTCTTGATTTCAGCTCACGTCACGATCTCACGCTTTGTGGGATCAAGCCCCACATCAGGCTCGGCACTGACAGTAAGAAGCCTGCTCGGGATTCTCTCTCCCTCTCTCTCTCTGCCCCTCCCCCAGTTGCATGTACTCTCTCTCTCTCTCTCTCTCTCTCTCTCTCTCTCTTTCTCTCTCAACAATAAAGAAATAAGCTTTAAAAAATAAATACAAACTTATGCTTTCAAGGTTTTTAGGCTAAAATGAAATCTTGCCAGGAACGCTTAGTATAGCTTCTCCTAACTTTAATTTTTTTTTTTTTAATGTTTATTTATTTTTGAGAGGGAGAGAGACAGAGCACCAGCAGGGGAGGGGCAGAGAGAGAGGGAGACACAGAATCTGAAGCAGGCTCCAGGCTGTGAGCTGTCAGTACAGAACCCGATGTGGGTCTTGAGCTCACAAACCGCGAGATCATGACCTGAGCCAAAGTTGGATGCTTAACCGACTGAGCCACCCAGGTGCCCTGAGCTTCTTCTAACTTTAAATAAAATGTCTATGGACCCCAGACATAAACCAAATGCAACTCTGAAAACTAAGTATATATATAAATCCCAACCTGTTACCAGAAACTGGAAGGAATGTCTGTAAATAGCAAAGATAATAAAACCAGACATTCCTGTAACTTCCAGAAACACAGTGAGTCTATGTACTTGAAGGGAAGAAAAGAGTCTTGTTATCATTTCCCACTTTCTATTCTCTGAATTAATCAAGAATTTACTGCACAAATATCAAATGCTGAAAACTCCAAACTGAGGTAGGGTTATGAAGACGTCTTGATGCTATTTGGAGTCACCACAGCAGTAATTCTGATGCCACCCTGCAGTAGAACCTTTCCACTTCTGAAGCATACTTCCAAATGGATCTCACATTATCGTTACCAACACAGAAAGAGAAAGAGTTGCTTCCCCATTTGTTAGCTTTAAGGAAAAGTCCATCAGACAGAACGTGGGTGAAAACAGTTTCCCTCAAACAGTTCAACCGAAGAGGCTCAAACGTATTATTTGCAGAGGTTCTCAGAGGTCAGGGAAACACCACGGGTGGATGAACAATCCAGCGACTACCAACAGGGGGAGCCATTCCTGGCTCTAGGAGGTGCAAAGGGAGCTCAGAGAGTCCTGAGGTGGAGGCAAGCCTGCCCAGGGGGAGAAGTAGTCAGGGAGGGTTTGAGCCCTTTATGGGGCCATGACAGCCAACCAATCAGGGAAGGGACTCCCACTGGCTGAACCCAGCAGGAAGTCAACAGTCAAGAAAGTCCAAGTGTTACGGTTTACCAGAGTCTCCCAGGGGCAGAATAGAGCAGAAAATGGATCTGGAAAAGCAAAGGGAAACAAGAGAAAAATTGGGAGAGTTGCCTAAGATCACATAGCTAGTCAGCTTTAACCCCACTGTCAAAAACATGCACCCTGGGATCCCAAATACACATCCGGGGTTGAGGAGAAAGCAGTTCCATAGGCAGAAGAGGACTTCCCACCACCAGAAGGTATGATGATAGTCTCTAGGCCTTGAGGGAAGAACAGACCAAGGTTGAGTTTGTTTATGCCCTGACTAGGAGAAAGACCTCTGATTTTACAATTGAAAAGACCTTCCCATCAGGACTGGCAAAAACTCAAAAACCACCAGCCAGGAAAGACTCAGATCTAGGAAGAGTCGACCAGTATATTTTCTCAGAACACCATTTCCACCCCAGACTCATACTTCGGAGGATTCTTGTTTCAGAGAAGGTTGCTTTCACACTCTAAATCCAGAAAAACAACAACCCAGAAGTGATCTTCCCTTTCCTCTCGTCCTTAATGTCAAATGACACCCTACTTTTGCATGCCAGAGATCCCAGCTAATCATGCTGTGTTTTGCTCTGATTAACCTTTGAAATAAGCTTTTTTTTTTTTTCCTTTTTTTTTTTTTTGGTTTTTTTTTTTTTGTCTTTGGTTGTTTGAAGCCAAGCCCTTCCTTAAAAGGTCAGTGAGCATCAAACCTAATTTGACTTCTAATTACTTTTGTAAACATTTCAGAATGAATAAATGCCAATATAATTAACCACCTAGCATATTACCTGCTCACTCCCTTTACCGACGGGGCAGATAGCCAGCAAAGCAGCATGCCAGGCTCCTCTAACCCTCTCATTTGTGATGTGGGAATTCTTTGATTGGAGTCTATTTAAATCAGAGTTTCCCAAGCTTGATTGCCCACCACAGGACGTAAGAATTACCTGAGGATCATAATGAAAATACAGACCCTACTCCTAGAGAATATAATTTCCTTGGTCTGGAATGGAGCTGAGGAATGTGCATTGTTTTCTTTTTATAACTTTTCCAAGTAACTGTGATGCAAAACCCAGTTAGGATATCACTGATTTTGATTGTTTTTCCCCTGGCACAGAGTCCATTACAGCCAGCCATCTCCCCTCCCCTCTCCGTGTCCCCAACACCCCGTACCTGTGGGCTCTTCTGCAATATTTCTCCCCTCCTCTAACTGATGCCAACATCAACCCGATTGGCTGTCTCTAATTGAGAGGGGCTCGGTGATGTAAAGCTTTGACTGGCCGGGGAACTTATGATTCATTGGCACAAAAATTGTAGAGTGAAAATTCAAGCACTGTGTCATTTGTCCCCAGCCCAGTCGGTGGGCCCATTCAATTATACTGATGCCTGTCCCTGTTCCAGTGAACGGCCAGCACCTCCACACCTGTGACTGGAGGGCCCTGGGGCCAACATGGCAGCTTGGAGACAGGAACTGAAGCAAAGACCCAGGAGGGCTTCCAGGTCCCACACTACAGACTAAGGACCATGTGGCAGGCCCATCGGTTCTACAGACATTGCACCATGTCTCGGGGAGTAAGCAGGCAGGTGCCGAGAGAGAAGGGAAATCCCTCAAGGAGGCCACCCTACTTCTGGTCCTTTCTCTGGTTGTTCTCAAACCCTGTTGTAGTCTCAGACCCTGTGCTCAGATGCCCCTCCCCTCTCCCGGCTTCCAACTCTCACTCCTTACATTTGCTGCCAGTGCTGCTCTGGACAATGGCATCCCCCCAGGGGGCATTTACAAATGAGGAGGGGTAGGCATTTTGAGGTTGTCACAGTGGGAGCATACTGGAACTTGGAGGGGTGTGGAGTTGAAACGCCAAAAATCATGCCAGGGGCAAGAGACTCTGCAGCACAAAACTCTATCCCACCCAAAACGCATTCACACCCACACTGTGAAATGAGAATCACTTACAGTCTGAACACACAATTTAGCCCTTAATTATGGCTCTTTGTCAGGAAAATTTATTGCGGCATTGTTCAGGTAGCAAAAGCCTGGAAACAACCTAAAAGACCATTGATAAGGAGCCATTAAATAAAGTGCAGTACATTCATACAAAGGAATTCCATTAGATAGAATGAGAGAGATCAATACGTACTGATACAGCACAATATCGGAGATCTATTATGAATTCTAAAAAGCAAAGTGCAGAACTGTATTACAGTATGTCTCATTTGGCATTTTGATAAAAGGGAAGGTGCTGGCCATACCTATATATTTGCATTTAGGAAGGATTTCTCCGGAAAGTAGGAAGAAACTGATTAGAGGGAAAGAGAACCAGGACAAGAAAGGGGGAGGGGAGAGTGAGGGATACTGACTTTCCACCACACCCATATCCTGTAGCATTTTTTAATTTTCACTATGCATGTTATTTTTCTAAAAAGAAATACCACCTCTTATGGCGCCACTCTCGTTTCACATGTGTTTGCTTTGCCCTCCGCGACTACGTGTTAAATTCCTTAAAGACAGAGCTATTCCCCAGAGCACCCCATACTCCTCTCAGTCTATAGACTACTGGTTTCCTGAAAGAACTCAAGCCAGGAAAAGAACTCCTTGGAAAACCAAAACACCTGCCCATTCACACAGGACCCACGGGGAGCCTTTCCAACCCAGGGTCTCACGCCTGACCCCGGTGTGGACAGTTTTCAACGTGGAGGTTAGAACAAGGCTGGGGATTTTCCCAAGATTGGTCACCTCTTCCAGGCAGGCTTCTCCGCAGCTTAGAAACCCAAAGCCGAAGGGGCCACAGTGACATTTGTAACGTCCCACCCTCACTGTGCCAAGCAAGCTGTTGAGCGCGTTCGCCTACGTAACTCATTTGCCTCCTAACATCCCAGGAGGCAGATGTTCTCACCCTCAATTATAGCTCAGGAAACTGGGCCGTGGAGGTTATGACTTGCCGAAGACCACACGGAATTTGAAATTGGGCCTTCCACTATTGAGAGCTCTTTCCTACACAAAGGTGTTAAACAGAAACAATCTGGCCTTTCTTCAGAATGACGGATTGAGGGAGTTACATGCACCTGGGGCAGAGCCTCCACTTACAAGCTGGGGGCCTGGGGCAAAATAGGTGGCCTCCCTCGCCTCATTTTCTCATATGCAGAAAAAGAAAACGCTAACCTAGAAAGATGATTAAAGAAAGAACGAAATGACATCCTATAAGGCATTATGCTTTATGTCTGACTCATACTAGCTCAATAAATGGAAAATTCCTTTTATCTCCCTTTCCTCCTTTCATGCTACTAGAGCTGCCCTTCCAAAAGCAATTTAATAGGATGACATTCTCTATTCTAATGTGTTTATTTTGAACGTTTTCAGCATCATTCCTTGCACTGCAAAATTCGAGATATCAGCAACCCTCTTCGTTCACTGAAAGGTTATTGCAATTCAAACTAGTTCTGGTCAGCTTTCATAAGGATTTGGACAGGGACATTCGTTGATCACTATTCTTCAAAAAATACAGTGGTTGGCCTAACAAGACATGCCCGACTTGCCCCTACCACTGTGGAGAATAAACAGACAATTAATTGCTTTTGATTATGATATTGATAGTGATGACAGCAGTAATCAAAAGTTCCTTCCTAAACCTTAATCATTTACTTTGCCTAAGTGGCAAGTATAATTTTGGCACGAAAATGTTCGTGTTATTACCCGTGTCATTACCTCTGTTGACTAAAATTAAATGAACAGAATGTTTCAAGTTGTACTAAAGCTCCAGACATCACTAGAACAAATGCTTGTCTCTTTTTATCACATTTGCAACAGATGAATTTAATCACAAAATCCTAAACGGGAAAGATTCTAGTAAGGCCACATAGTTGAGCCATTCTTCTGCCTTCAGGCAAAAGTAAACAGAAATTACCTCCAACACACCGATTTACAAAACCAAAAACAACAAAATGGACGGTGCCCGTTATTTGCCTATAGGAGGTCCTCTAGAGGCAGAAAATCTACAAAATCTACTTGCTTGATGACCCAGGCCAGAAGCTGTCAACTCCAGCTTCACAAATGCCCAGAGCCCATGTGCTTGCTACTTCTCAGATATTCTGATTTAATTGGTTGCAGCTGGGACCCTGTGAATCAGTATCTTTTTTAGCCTCCTCAAGTGATTGTAATGTGCAGCCAGGGTTGAGAACCACTGATCTAGCTCTGATATTTTTTAATATCTTTATTAAAGAGCTGTAATTCACAAACCATATCATTCACCCATGTGAAGTATACACTTCAGTGGTCTTTGCTGTATTCATAGAGTCGTAAAACCATCACCACAGTCTAATTTTAGAATATGTTCATCACGCCCTAAAAGACACCAGGCTCATTAGCAGTTACCCACTCCCCACCCCCAGACCCAGGCAAACACTATCCTACTTTCTGTCTCTATGAATCTATCTGGATATTCTAAATACCTCGTATAAATGGGATCACACAATATCTGTAATGTTGTATCTGGCTTATTTCACTTAGCACAATGGTTTCAAGGTCTATCCGTGCTGTAGCATGTATCCGTATTTCATTCCCTGTTATACCCGAGTAATATGCCAGATCTGGATATGCCAGATTCTGTTTACCCATTCATCAGTGGATGGACATTTGGATTGTTACTACCTTTTAGCTATTATGAATATTCCTAACACTTAAAAGCACTTTTTCTTTAAAAGATCTGCTTTTAAAGTTATGTAAAACATTACACAACAGTCGGAAAGCCATTCTCAGGAAGAGGACGCCAAGGGTCACCCTGCTCCTCTGGCTTCCTTTCACCACACTTCCAATGAACACAGTTCTTCTACAACTGGCTTGTTGCCGTGTAAATATCCGACCACCTTGCTCAGCCTTACATTCTTGGACCCTTCTATCAATGACCCAACCACATTCCATTTCTAAACTAGGCTATGGCTTCACCTAGTCAGCTCATTACTTATTCTGACTCAGAGCAGTATTGTCCTGTTTCACACTCTAGCTCAGAACATTTTAACAGTTTGAGGGCTTGCGAACTAGCTCATTGCACCAGCTACAGCAGCAGCACCATCACCTCCAACAGCTCTCTCCTCCTCCCTCCTGTCAAAACTTTGTGACAAGCTCTCTTGTTAGTCATTTCATCTCCTTCTGAACTCAAATCCATGTTGTTTCCCCCAGAATACTGCATATGAAGTCACCTCCATAAAAACGAGAGTAGCTACCGTATTTGAGGACTTACTCAGGGGCAAGCACTGTGCTAAGCACCTGACATAGATTTTTCCCGTGTACTCATGACCACCCTGCAAAATAGGCATGATTTTCTCTACGGTACCCATGAGAAAACTGAAATTTGGAGAGGTTAAGCAGCATATCCAAGGACACAGAGTGGGTAAGTGTCAGACGCAGGGATTTCCCCCCAGATCAACCTGGCCCCCTGCCTTTAGATGGCACTCCCTCTGCTGTTTTGATAATCACTGAATTACTCAGCAAAATAATTGTGCCAGAGTTGTGCCAGGAGCTAGACCACGCCTGTAGAATAAAGAATTAGGTGAAACAAAACTATCCCTGCCTTCATGGGATTTACCATCTAGTAGAGGACAGAGATGTTATATATATCATCACACAGTCATGTAATTACACGTGTGAAAAGCACCACAAAGCAAAGTTGCAATGTGCTGCGAGCAAGTGTATTACCCGGCGGGAGGCGAGGGAGAGGAGCGCTAGGGAGATGACGTCCCTGAGAAGGAACAGCTGAAGTCTGAAAAGCGCTGTCCTCCGTGACAGAATTCTGGAAGTCGGGAGCAGTGCAGGAGGAGTATTTTCGGAGGAAGAGGCTTACCGGCTGATAATGCAGGGTAACAACGGCCCTGCCTGTGAGCATCCAGTTCACCACCCTGCCCTCCAGACTTTCTTTTGTCCCTCCTTGCCTGCCTCCGGGCTGTCGCCTGCATTTGTCCTTATTTCATTTCATGCCACGTGCTTGGCTATTTCTTCAGCTTACCAGAGCAAATCGGAACCATCTTCTCAATGATCCACAGCTGCACAAAACATTCCCACTGAAACCAACACCCATTCAGAAGGGAGAAAGTGGCCCAAATGATTAGGAAACATGTTACACTCTAGTTGGCAGGTTTGCTTCCAAAAGACTTAGAGAATATTATTTCCGGGGGGGGGGGGGGGGGTGGTAAAAACAAGCCTGCTATTATGCAGACACCAAATTTCGATGTGCTCGACAATATTAGAGCTGCCTTAAACTCGAGGCAGAGAACAGGGAGGCCTTCGCAGGATGAGCCTTGGTTTTGCTGCCACCTGCAGGCCGCTTCCTGGAAGTGCACTGCGACTCGCCGACACCTCATTACACAGAGCCCCAGGCAAGAGGGGAAAATAGAGAGCGGGGTTTCAATTCACAGAGGTAAAAATAAACAGGATGGTGGGGGTCCCGGACTGAGTGGGCTGTTCCCTCTGGGAGATGACTGAGCAGCTGAGACTGGGCTGTGTTTTTTATGCGAAGCCAGACTTCCTTTTTTAGAGATAGGGACAATGCGCTGATTGACAAAATTTTGAGAACTGAATGTGGTGTTTCTACTCTTCCTGGAGACCCACTTAAAGGTTCTATGAAATGGCTGCACCCACCCTACGCTTGGGATCAAATCCACACACCCTGACTTCGGACTTCTCCCCCACTCAGTCCCAGCCACACTGAGAATCATACAATTGCCTCACCCCAGTCTCTCTGGCCCTCCAGCCTTTGCTGGGAACATGATGTTCCCAAGGCCTAAATGACTATAATATCTGCCTATTCTCTTCTCCTCACTCGCTCTTAACCAATAGAGATCTCTGCTTAAAGGTTCTATCCCCTGAAAACTCCTGCCCCTCCCATATCATTCTCTCCCACATGCCCCCCTCTCACTCCATGTCTGTTCTTAAGACTTACCTACCAGATGCCTGGGTGGCTCAGTTGGTTTCAGCTCAGGTCATGATCTCACAGTTCCTGAGTTCAAGACCCACACTGGCCTCTGCACTGACAGTGCAGAGCCTTCCTGGGATTTTCTCTCTCTCTGTCTCCCTTTCTTCCTCAAAATAAATAAATAAACTTAAAAAAAAAAAAAAAAAAAAAAAGACCAGACTCACACTGGAGAAGATAGACACATAGATCAATAAAACAGAATCGAGGGGTGTCTGGGTGGCTCAGTCAGTTAAGCATCAGACTTCAGCTCAGGTCACGATCTCGCAATCCGTGAGTTCAAGCCCCGCATCGGGCTCTGGGCTGATGGCTCAGAGCCTGGAGCCTGCTTCTGATTCTGTGTCTCCCTCTCTCTCTGCCCCTCCCCCCATTCATGCTCTGTCTCTCTCTGTCTCAAAAATAAATAAACGTTAAAAAAATTTTTTTAAATAAAAAATAAAACAATTGAAACCCAGGAAAAGACCCACAAAGAGATAGCCGGTTGATTTTTAACAAAAAGGCACAAGCAATTTAATGAAGAAAGGATAGTCTTTTCAACAAATGGTGCTGACATGATGGAAGAATCTTCATATTTAATGCAATCTCCATCAAAACACCACCAGGATTTTTCACAGAGCTAGAACAAACACTCCTAAAATTTTATGGAACCACAAAAGACCCCAAATAGCCAAAGCAATCTTGAAAAAGAAAAGCAAAGCTAGAGGCATCACACTTTCAGGCTTCAAGTTATATTACAAAGCTGTAGTGATCAAGACAGTATGGTACTGGCACAAAATAGACACACAGATCAACAGAACAGAATAGGAAACCCAGAAACGGACCCACAACTACATGATCAACTAATCTTTGACAAAGCAGGAAATAGATCATCCAATGGAAAAAATACTCTCTTCAGCAAACGGTGTTGGGAAAACTAGACAGCAATATGCAAAAGAATGAAACAGGATCACTTTCTTACACCATACACAAAAATAAACTCAAAATAGATTAAAGATCTAAATGTGAGACCTGAAACCATAAAAACCCTACAAAAGAGTACATGTATTAATGTCTCTGGCATGGGCCACAGCAACTTTTTCTAGATAGGTCCCCTGATGCCAGGGCAACAAAAGCAAAAATAAACTATTGAGACTGCATCAAAATAAAAAGCTTCTAAACAACAAAGGAAACAATTAACAAAACTAAAAGGCAGCCTATGCATTGGGAGAAGATATTTGCAAATGACATATCTAATAAAGAGGTAGTATCCAAAATATATAAAGAACTTATAAAACTCAACACCCAAAAAACAAGTAATTCAATTAAAAAATGGACAGAAGAAATGAACAGACATTTTCCCAAAGAAGACATATGGCCAACAGACACATGAAACGATGCCAATCATCAGGGAAATGCGAATCAAAACTGCAATGAGATATGACCTCACACTTGTCAGAATGGATAAAATCCAAAACATAAGAAACAACAGGTGTGGCAAAAAGTGGCGAAAAAGGAACCCTCTTACAGACTGGTAAGAATGCAAATGGGTATAGCCACTATAAAATAGTTTGTTTTTATCTTCGTTTTATGTTATCTTTAACTAGTTTCTTATAGGAAGCTAAATATATACTGACCATACAAACCAGCAATCCCACTCCTAGATAATCACCCGATAATTACCCAAAGGAAATGAAACCTATGTTCACACAAACACCAACATGAAAATGTTTACAGCGACTTTATGCATAATCGCCAAAAACTGGGAAATAATTGGAACATCCCTTAATTTGGGAATGGACAAACACACTGTGGTATATCCATTCATTAGAATACAACTCAGCATTAAAAAGGAACAAACAATACCTGCAACAAAATGGATGAATCTCAAATGCATTATGCTGAGTGCAAGAGGCCAAGCTCAAAAGGTTACATTCCACATAATTCCATTTATATGACACTCTGGAAACAACAAACTGTGGGATCTGGGAACAGATCAGTGGTTTCCAGGGCTGGGAATGAGAAAGAGCTTGACTACAAAGAAGTAGGATGGAAGTTTTTGGAGGAATAAGGACCTGTGCTGTGCATGATTGTGGTGGTAGTTAAACAACTATGAATTTGCCAAAACTCACAACACTGTACACCAAATAGAGTGGATTTTTTTCTATGTGAATTAAAAAATAAATTTAAAAATAGAAAAAAAAAAATCACCCTCAGGGCAGCCACTAGCACTTGGGACACCTTGGCACGATTTGCAAAAAGGCATCCCTGCTAGTGACAAAAGTCCCTGTAGTACTCACATTTCCAGGCATCCCCGGGAGGGAGGCTGGAGGCTGGATGCTAGCCCCACTTACCTCCATTTTCTCCCCCGAAGCCACACCTAGTGCACAAACCACCCAGCCTTTCCCAGTCACCCAGGTCTGGACTCTAACTGACTATTTATGTTTCCCTCCCTATGCGTGAGTCCCTCAAAGAGCTTTCCTTTTTTTTTTTTTTTTTTTAAGTTTTTATTTATTTTTGAGAAAGCGTGAGTGGTGTAGGAGCCAAGAGGGAGGGGCGGACAGAGGATCTGAAGCAGGCTCCACACTGACAGCAGAGAGCCCTACGTGGGGCTCAAACTCAGGAACCGTGAGATCATGACCTAAATCTGATGTTTAACCGACTGAGCCACCCAGGGGCCCCTCACAGAGCTTTTCTAATACATCACCAGAGCCCCAGCAAGCCGCTCAGTGGCTAGCACAACACATGTTTGTTAAATGGATAATAACTGATCCTCCTGGACCTCATCTCTCAACAGCCCGCTCATGGAGCTCTTTTGTCACAGCCAACACTGGAAGCAATGCCTGTTGACATTGCAATGGATAGGCAGGCTTCTTCCCAGCTAGAGTGTAGCACTTTCCGGGAGGAGAAATATACACGACCTGTACTACCCTCCTCCCCGAGCCTTGAGTGGTGGGTATACATAGGAAGAGCCTAATAAATGTTAGTTGATAGGTTGAAGAAACACAAAATTCTCTTCAAAGTATTTGGAGAGGAAAACTCAGGCTAATATGTAGAAAAAGGCATTCATATAACACCTTTTAGATAAAAACATTTAGACAATCCACTCATTTTTATGATTGACAAGGTTTTAATTTTCTTCCTTTGCTAACATGGGTATGTGTTTCCAGTAAAGAATACAAATGAAACAAAGGATTAATGTTAAGTAGAAAAATGCAGCGCTGATAAAAACGGATGTTCAAAATACTTGCCTCTATATTTCCATAAATATGGCCTCTGTAATTCTGTATTTGTGTTATATCTCTGGAGAGAAACGTAGCATATGTAAGGAGGCTGTTGTGTGGAACACAGCTCGGGCTCCCATTTGTTCTTAAGGTTATCCATCTCGTAAATGGGGAGAAGCTGTAACATCAGGCATCTATCTTTCAGTAGTAGGAGCACATGCAAAGCGTTTCAGGATCCTTGGGGAAAAAGGAAAACAGCTATGGACAGCATTTGTAGGATGGGTGTCGATAAACACAGAAGAGCACTCTGAGCACTGGAAGGGGGCCACGGCAAATGTTGCTACAACGTCAGTGACCCCAGTGATCACCAGGACTGGGCTGTCCCGTGCATTACAGCCCCCTGCTGCAACCAAGCTGGCATGAGTCTCGATGCTGGTGTAAAATATATGCAGCTGAATCCGGTACCAATAGAGTTAACGAATAGCCATGCAGCCGGGCAAAGGTTTAGAAATAAGTGGCCAGCCCTAGGATTTCATTCCGGAAGTGCAGGGCCTGCCCCTTAGGCCACAAACCTCTCTCCCACAACCACAGCCAGTGAGTGGGTAGGGATGCTGTCGTTCCTTCAGGCCTGACAGTTCCAGGGTTTTCAAAAGTTCCCTTTCCATTTCACTCACTGCATGCAGCCTGAATCTTGCCTGCTCTGGAGAGACACAGGGGAGCCTGTGATTTTAGAGTTCTAGCAAAGATCACGCACCTGTCCGTGACTCTGCTTCTGCCTCCACGAGTGATCACACTAATGGTCAACACTCTGATGGTCCCAGCTAAGGAACCAACTTTAGGCAGAGAAGAAGCTGCCAAAGAGAGTGCTTAAGAGCAAGGCCCCGAAGTAAGAGAGACGAGGCCTCTGGCACGCTCTGTGTGACCTTGGGGAAGTTACTTAACCTCTGTGAGCCTCAGTTTCCTCATCTGCAGAAGAGAGGTAATAATACCTCCTGGTGTTGCATAAGAACTAAATGAGACAATGCACATAAATGGCCCATGACAGGGCCAGATGCATAGTAAGCACATAACCAATAAATGACAAATTTTTAATCATTCTAAAGGCAAACTAGGGAAACGGCAGGTAATATGGCCCAAGTTCTGTTGTCTGCATTCTCCGAAGCAAAATCTGAATATTCATCCTGGTGACACCCCTGTCAGAAGCTCCCAGGCGAGACACTTCCACCAAGCCTGACCCCAGGGCCTCCTGTTCATGTGTCCCATGTCACCTTTCTCTGACACTCAGCCCTCACCGAAAGACACAATAGGCCAGCAACCGCCCATTCTGTTTCAGGATCGGATCTGATTTGCTTACTGCTTTGAACAGGCCATTTTGCTGACTGCGTTCCAAGAAACTCACTGACTCTCAAACTAAAGCTTCTGAATGCATTTGGTGGTATCAGATGCTCGCCATGAACAAGCCAGTCCCAAATCAAGGTGCAGCTCTCTCCTGGCAGCACTGAGAAGGAGCAGCGTCTCATCTGTGGCTCCCACGCACATCTTTTTTTCTTTTTTTGGAACCCTTTTACCCTCTCCAGGATGCCCTCTCATGCCCCCTTCAGAAAGCCTGAGCCCCATGTCCTGAGCCTCTCTCCCTAGACATTCATCTGTGACCCATGGTGGGGCTCCTTTCCCAGAGGCTTTAGAGTATTTTTAGACATTGTCCTTGAGGCAATATAGTGATTAAGAATTCAAGCTGTAGAATCAAATCCCAGCTGTAACACTAATCCCTGCCTGACTTAGGCCAAGTATTTCACCTATTTAAATAACAGGATAGGGGCGCCTGGGTCGCTGGACTCTTGGTTTGGGCTCAGGTCGTGATCTCACGGTGGGTTCGAGACCCGCGTCGGGGTCCTTGCTGACCGTGCGGAGCCTGCTTGGGATTCTCTCTCTCTCTCTCTCTCTCTCTCTGTCTCTCTCTCTCTCTCTCTCTCAGACCCTCCCCCACTCGTGCTGTTTCTGCCTCTCTCTCAAAATAAATAAATATACTTTAAAAAAAAAAAAAACTAAAATAAATAACAGGATCATAACAGAACCTACCTGGCAGGGTTGAACGAGATTTCTAAAGCACTCTGCCCATAACAGCATATGGCAGGTAAGCACAAACCAAAAGCAGCAAGGTTGGCTCATGGTAGTGGAAGCTGCCTTACAGGGGACCGAAGGCCGGGCTCCCGTTAGGAAGGGAAAACCCTAAGGCGGCGGGCGCAGGGGGAGAGGTGGTTCCCGAGGGGCGGCGAGGCTGTCCCGGGAGCTCCTCCCAGCCCACGTTCCCCACCGACACCCCCCAGCCCCGGGCTGCTCGGAAACACCGCGGCGCCTTCCTCGCGGAGATTTCAATACTCCCAATGCTGGACCCTCGCCAGCGTCTCAAAGGCCTTTGGAGAACTAAGAGGCAAGGAAGAGCTTTCTCAGCAGCTTCCAGTCAATTCTGAAGAAATGCCTCTGATTTTTCTCTCCCAAAGAGCAATTTTCCGAGGGACGGGACGCCCGGGAGGGGAGGCTCCGGAGATGGAGACGGACTGCCATCTAGAGGCCGTTGTGCCACAAAGCAAGACGAGCGAGCCCGAGAAGCTGTCCCTCCCACGTGCCGCAGCCTCCCACGGGGCACAATGCCAAGGGCTGCGGCCTGAAAGCCACCCAACAGGGGAAAGGGTGCTATTTAGACATCCTTTGTTTTATTTTATTTTATTTTATTTTATTTTATTTTATTTTATTCTATTTTATTTTATCTTTTAATGTTTTATTTATTTTTGAGAGAGCACAAGCGGGGGAGGGGCAGAGAGAGAGAGGGGAGACAAGCAGGCTCTGACAGCAGCAAGCAGAATGTGGGGCGCCAACTCACACACCCTGAGATCATGACTTGAGCCGAAGTCAGACGCTCAACCCACTGAGCCACCCAGGCACCCCAACATCCTTCATTTAAAAAAAATCAAAACGCAGCCCCACCCTTTGTGGCCACGGTTTTGAAATGTTTCTTCTTCTTCTTCTTCTTCTTCTTCTTCTTCTTCTTCTTTTTTTTTTTTTTTTTGGAAGTATTTTTTTCTTCTTAGTTTCTTGGAGATTTTCCCCTATTAGAGAATCTCATGGGTCCTCTGCATACCCTCATTCCCCGGGGGTGCTGGGGATGGTACTAACCCCCCAGGTGATGTGCTCGCTCGCGCAAGTTCAACGAGATGGTTGCTATTTGGTGGGAGACAAGGTGTGTGCGACCTGTGAGCCAGGGGAAAGGGACACTGTGCACTCTTGTATGGCTCCAACTCATGCCTTAATCTGCTGAGACGTGACAGCCACCTCCCAGGCTCCCTGAAACCACCCCTACCAATGTCACTGCCTAATGCCCTTTTTCAGCCTTCCCCTGACGGGGCCCACCTACCTCCTCGAGATTCTGACTCTCTCACTGCTCTTCTCACTTTCGTTCACAGACTTACCTTTCTCTGCCTGCGTCTTAGGGGTCAATGCCTCCCCGGGCTTCTCTCCCTGGCCTTTTTTGGTCCCGCTTTTGAGCAAAGGTCGCCAAACTTTATCGAGGATCAGTATCAGCTAGGGAATTTTGGAACATACACACAGCCAGATCCCTAGAGATTCTACTCTGGGTATATTCGTATTTTTTGAAGTTCCTCAGGTGATTCTGTTGTACACCAAAGGTCGAGAACCCCTGAGCTATCCCTAGGAAATTTTACTCGCTCTCATTGTTCGTTACCTCCACAACCACACATACTCTGATGATGGCAAATCTTTCCATAACCAGGGTTTCACTGGCTCTTACTCATTTCTGACAATGCTGATTCCCAGCTCCCAGCGAAGTTGCTACCAAATACTTCTGGAGTTCTCCGGGAGTAACACATGTGCTCGTGGACACATCCAGTGCACAGTCCTGCAGCTGCTACATGTCAACCCCAGTTTGCACCTTCGCCTCCTGCCCCACCCCCACCCGCCGGGCCTGGGAATTGTTGCATCCCTGGGCACCCTGCTGTTTCTGCTGGGCACCTATCTCTTCCCTCAGTCAAGGCCAGTGGGAGGCCCCCAAACTGACAGTGTTTTGTTGAAGAGTGGACAGAGCTAGCTGCCTCAGAGTAGAGTCCCCCAAAAGCAGAGCCTGAGGCAAGGACTTGGGTACGGGTGACTTCCTTGAGATGTGCTCCAGGAATGTAGAGTTAGACAATGAGAGAGTGAGACAGGGAAGAAAGAAGAGGAAGTTAGAGGATGTGTTATCCATGATGGGAGCTGGTTCAACCAGGGTCCCACAGAAGTATACAGGACGCCTCCAGTGCTCTCCACCTCAAAAAAGAACATTCCAGCATGTATCCACTGGCTCCCAGTGCCCACTGTGTGAGGGGAGCAATGGCTCCCCAGCATTTCCGGGCTGCAGTTGCACACAGGCCAAGAGAGCTTCTACAGAATCAGAAAAGAACCCAAGGCAGACATCAGAAAAATAATGAGATGTGGGGCATCTGGGTGTCTCAGTCAGTTAAGCATCCAACTCTTGATTTCAACCCAGGTCATGATCTCACTGTTCATGAAATTCTTTCTCTCCCTCTCTCTCTGCCCCTCCCCTACTCATGCACACACATGCACTCCTTCTCTCTCTCTCTCTCTCTCTCTCTCTCTCTCTCTCTCAAATAAATAAATAAACTTTTAAAAAAGAAAAATGAGAAGACTAGTCTGAGCTCACCAGAAATGCCCACCACAGCTACCCCTGCAACCAAAAGTGGGCAGGGGGGAGGTGACATGGACACAGAGGCCTCTGCCATATCCTCCCACATGCTTCCTTCTGTGGTTACGCTCTACAGAAGGAGTTCCAAAGCAATGACGCTTAGGCCCCAATGTTGTTCCCAAAGAATCAGTCTTTTCAGATTTCTGTAATAGTTTCCAACACACACCAAACCCCAAATATTCAGTGAGTTCATCAGACGTGGATCCAATGTAGAGGACTTCACCCCACCCCCAACTTATGAGCCAAGGTCACATGCACCTGAGACATAGGACCATGGGGACACTTCTGGTACCCTGGAGCATCTGAGGAGCTTCCTGAAGGCACAACTGGAGGGAAAACCTCATTCTCTCCTGTGTTGGAACAGAAGTCTCCTGCAGAGATTCTCCAGTCCCCACAATGTTCTCCATGTGTCCACATATATCTGAATGCCAATGTGATAATGGCTCCATATGGATCTCCAGCAAGATTTCTGCCCTCACCTCCATAAACCTAACTGCCTACTGGACACCTCGACCTGGTGTCTCCCAAGCAACTCAAACTCAACACGAATAAACCTAAACTTATCATCTGCCCTTCACACCCAACCACAAATCCTCCTTCCGTTCCTGGATTTGCCATGCCCATGAATGACACCTCTGTCTGACTGGTGGAACACAAGAGAAATCTGAGAATCAGTCCAGGGTTGAGCTCTCCTTTTGCCATCCATATCCAATTAATCACAAAGTCCTCTCCATTAACAGTGAAATTTGCCTAAAGTGAATTTGCCTAAAATTTGTTTACCTGAAATTTGTTCTCCTGATAAGCAATTTCCTAATGATTTTTTTTTTGGCCTAAAATTCTGAATTAGGGAGTATAAATTAAGTTTTTTATAAACAATTTTCCCAAAGACACTTTGAAAGTAACTATGTATTTTACCTAACTATTCATTCATCTTGTGGCTTTTTACCAGTTGTATAATTATTTTGTACATATTTGGGTATTTTTTTCTAATTTAACATACTTTTCTACACTTCCAATATATTTTTTACACTTCTAATGCTTTTTGAAATAATGCTATTTCTGGCAGTAAATACTTATAAGATATGCATTTCAAAAATAATTTATTTATCAAATTCGCCCATTTGTATTTTTCTTCCCTCTTTTGTTCTTTTGTTTTTCATGATGTAGTGATGAGACCAGGCTGTTTCATAATCCTGCATCAGAGGCATATCTTCCAGACTGTACCTTCCCAATAAAGACATCGATTCAAAGGGGGTGAAGATTGGTTGCTGGGGGCAAAAACTTCCAGCATATCTGGTATCCCGTGGCATCTGGCAGCAAGAATCAAGAACCATGAAAAAATGTTTGAAAAGATAATGTGCACACAAAGACTCATACACAAATGTTCATAACAATATTACACATCATGCTGTCTGGCCCCAAACAGTAAATAACCCAAACACCTCACAAATTGATAAGTGGAATACAGTCAGCAATAAAAGGAAATGAAATACTAATATGTAGAACAACATGGATGAATCTCAAAAACATGGTGAGCAAAAGAAATTAGAACAAAAGACTACATACTACATGATTCTATTGGTATGAAACACTAGGACAGAAATGTAGTGATAGGAAGCAGGTCAGTGGCTGCCTGGTCCCAGTGGTTGAGAGGGTTGACTGCATAAGGGTCACTGTTAAGAAACTGAAATGCAGAACGTTTAAGTTTCTTGTACATTCCCACACCAGAAGGTGGACTGGATTCAAATCCTGGTTCTATTTTCATAAATCATACTGTATCTCTGATCACTAGTTTCATATCATCTCTTTCATTTCCGGGTGCCATCTTCCTAGGATATAGCAACTTTCTTGGATTTAGATCAATGTTTCTCAAACTCGTTTTGTATTATTGTCCCCCTAAAGAACCTTTTTAGATTTTCTTTCTTAACTGCCCCCATGATACTGCATGGGTACTGTTTAGGTACCATAGACCTTGGGAAGGCCACAAACCATTGCAACACCTAAGTTTTTGCCCCCACCAACCAATCTTCACCCTCTTTGAATCAATGTCTTGATTGGGAAGGTACAGTCTAGAAGATATGCCTCTGATGCAGGATTATGAAACATCCTGGTCTCATCACTAGCACATTCATAACTGATCCACACTAATGGATAGCATCATGCTGCAAAACGTGTCTATCTGGTGTTGATTTTTCTTGTGTCAATCAGAGAAGCAGCATTTCAGAATCACCTTCTCCCTGGGGATGCATGGGTTTCAAACATGTAACCGCCATGTACTGCCTACCCCCTTCAGGTTAGAATGAACTCTTCTGTGCCATGAAACCCTAAGTGGAGATGCTTTTGACCCAGTAATGTTGCTTGTGTACTCCCAGGACTTTTCCCATCCTCCTTCTTCTAGTGAAGACAGCAACCCCACCTACCTTTGGGGAACTCTCTTCTCTGACTGCATGTGGTTCAGATGAGGCTGTCAATCCCAGTGAACCACGTACTCCTGCTTTCAGGGTGTCTGAGGCATGTGGCCTAACCTGACCAATCACAAATCATTAAACCCATGGTTTACAGTGATTGGTCCCAGGATGTGGGCACATGATGACATCTAGGCCAATCAGAATCCCTATATAGGTCTTAAAATTTGATCACTGAAAGAAAAAAATTCTCTGTTTTAGATCAAGAATTCTAAGGCTCTACCCTAAAATTATCTAATTCCAACAAAAAGGACTACTTAAGGAGGTGACCCTCAACAAAAAAGAGTCTCTCTAATGAATGGTGGAATTTCAGGACCTGTATCATTTGGGGGAAGAAAAAAAAAACTGTATTGAGGCAGAGAATCCTTCTTGGTGCCTTCTAAATCACACCTCATAAATAATTAGTTATGTATTAAGTTTTTAAAGTCAGCCCGCTTTAAGCTCCCAGAACAGGGACACTGTCTAAATATAAAACCAATTATTTATCTGTTTTCAAGGGATGATTTCTAGCTCCAAATTTTTAATATAATTTACTGCTTTCCATCATGTATATGTCATGAGCCACAGCTAATCATTTCACATGTTCTATTTAGAGAAACCCTTCACTAAATCTTGTTCTTCTTAGACAAAGAATCCCTGGTGAAGAATAGAATATGTTGGAGGTGACTGTGGATGCTTTGTCTAAACTGATGTTTCAAATAATTCATTGTCCCTTCCGAAAATGATAAAATCCCAGCTGCCACACACACATGGAATTAATTTCCTGCGGATGTAAGTGGCCAGACTCTAAAAGAAAGCAGAGTGGATTGCATTAGAGAGCCTTGTTATGCTTAACACTTGCCACCCACACACGCTTACATACACACGTGTGCACTCACACACATGCACACCCTGCTGTTGTTGTAATGGACCAAGACTACACACTCCCCCAGCTAACTGATAGCAGAACAGTGCTGAGAACCCATTCAGCTGATTGAGGAGGCCCTAGTGACTACTTACATATAGGGCACAGGTGGTAATAACCCATTGGTGAAGGGCAGTGCTTGAAAGGGCCAATCACATACTATCATAGCTTCATGGCATTTTCTAAGGATTCGGCTCCACAAAGCCCAATGAGACTATTCTGCCAGTAACTGTGAGTCTGCTTTGGTACTTGACCTTGACTGAACAAAGCTGTCTATGCTCCACAGATAGGCAATCTGGAGGTCATGATAGGTGTATAGCTGATTAGGATAAGGACGATCAAATGGACAAACTTTGACAACAGAGCATTTGTGGCTTTATAGTGCCAACCGGAATACACACATGAGACACCCATGTATCCTTCCAACCAGTGTTCATGTTATTTGAGGTCCAATCAGTTTTTACCTTTCGGCTTTAAAATTTAGCTAAGATTATAAACTGATACATGGGTCTAATATGAATGAAACTAGACCCCTAAAAAAATTGATGTAGTCTGCCCTATTTCTAGCCAATTGACTAGCAAATATTTATTCAGAGCTACATCACATGAAGAAATATAAGTTACAGTTCCTGCCCTTAAGAGAGCCTTCATCTAGCTGTGGAAATAAGATATATATACAACTAATGGGGCTGTTTTTTGTTGACTATGAAATTAGTGGGCTAGCCCCGGCTAGCCCCAGATAAGAGAATAACAATAGTGGCTCCTACTTACTAAGCCTATTTATGCCCCAAAGAGCATTAACTGTTTCACATACATTGCCGTACTTAATCTACACTGCATCACTGAAAGGTTGGTGCTACTATCTCCTTCTTATATATGAGATACCCATCTCCTCTTTCCCCAAAAATGTCTTCCTTCTAGTTCTGGGAATCCTTTGAAGGCATCTCAGTTGTGTTCTCTTAACTAGTCCTGTTAACTATTTTACAGAGTTTATTATTTCCCTCCTTGTCTGTTCCAACTCTTGGGCGCTATCTCTTGAACTGCAAATAGCTACTGTGTGGTAATCTTTTGTTGTGCAACCATACCCGATTTTCATGGCTTAAAGCATCAGGAATTCACTACTTCCATTGATTCCATGGATTGACCAGTTGGCTCTTCTGCTTCACATGTCATCGTCCTGGATGTTGGGATGGCCTGGTGAAAATGACCTCACTCCTGGCTGGCAACTGGTGCTGACTGTCCGTAGGGAGTCTTAGGCTTCCTCTCCCCTATGGGTGCTTGGGCTTCTTCACAGCATGGGGAACGCATTCTTAGAAGGAGTGTTCCAAGCAGCAAAATTATATGCTACATATCTCCCAGAGCCCAGCCTCTGGAGTCATGGAGCATTATTTCTGCCATATTCCATTGGTCAAGGCAAGTCATAGGACCAATACAGGCCAATGCAGATTTGAGGGAAAGGGAAATAAATCCCACCTCTTGGTGGGATGCATGGCAAAAAAACTGATTTCCTTCAGTCACCAAAACCACCACCACCAAAATTTGCAAAAAGTGTCACCACTGCTGCAAACGCACAATCTCATTTGGCCCAAGGCACACAATGCCATGTGTTCGCAGTACTCGTATCTGCACTTCCACTGCCACCTCCCATTACTGCAGATACCAGCCGTGCTATTACCCATCACTGGAGAATCACTATAAAGTCACATGCACCATTCTTCAACACCATTAACACTACTGAAATCGGTGCTACCCAACACCTTGCATCGTCACTGTCCAAACAAGATTTTAATAAAACTGCGTTGGAGATTTTATTCATAGCCCCAGTGACAGCCATCTCAAGGTTCAGGTTTGTCCAAGGGCTGTGGGCCAGCATCAAGGGGTGCTACGTAGCACAGCATTGTGCCTGAGGGACTACCAGAGTGCTATACTCAGAATCCCTTTTCTCCTCTGCTCCCGGCCACCATCCTGAAATCAAACCTGGTCACCTCATTTCTAACATTTTTGAGATGAGTTAAAATTCATCCGAGAATCTCCCACAATTGACTCCCAAGGAGCCCCTACCTCATGTTCCAGAAATGACGGAGTTGTGACACTGTACTTTATCTAAACCCAAGTTAGATTCTTAGAAGGAGTGTCCCCAGCAACAAAATTAAATGTTGCAGATCTCCAGAAGCCCAGCCTCTGAAGTCATGGAGCATCATTTCTGCCATATTCCATTGGTCAAGGCAAGTCATAGGACCGATGCAGAACAATGCAGATTCAAGGGAAAAGGAAATAAATCCCAGCTCTCGGTGGGTTAGGACTCCTGCTACATACAGAGGTAGAGGGAGGTCAGTGGCTTGAGATTATAGTAAAATGGCAATGGCAATTTACAATCCTTCCCTAGAACGATGAATACCAGAGCTTTTTAATTGTCATTTACAAATGGGACCAGGAAGGAAACACCAAGAGGAGGGCTGCCTGAAAAGGGTGAGTACGTGCTACTTGCCAGAACTTGACGTCACTGAATATTTGGAATGAGTTACCTAATGTAATCCTTACAACATACCCACAAGGTAGGTGATAATGCTCCCGTTTTACAGATGAGCTCACTTAGACTTAAAAAGTTACATCAGTTGCCTACGATTGCATATATGTTGAGTGCTGAGCCAAGATTCCCCCCTCTCAAGGCCTGTGTGACTCCCAGAGCATAGCCCCTTCCCAGCAGTGCTATTGTGTCTCCCTAGAATGCCTTACATATCTTGCATCTCTACCACCTGTCTTCATGACCTTCACCTAGTCCATGCTGACTCACTGCTGATGATGGAAGAATTTCCCCATTAAGCCCGAAGCCAGCCTTGATGACAGTTTAACACGGTCTCATCAAGGTCCTCCACAGGAATGGCCATTGCTAACAATGAACCTCCCTAGCTTTTAAAAGGCTTTTTTCATTGAAAGAAAGAGAATTTTGCTGGGTTTTCTTTTTTCTTTTCTTTTTTTTTTTTCCAGATGGAAACCTTGGTAAGAAAGCTAAAAAAGACATCATGCTAACTGACAAAATTCGTGCTCCCTATAGTGGTAAACACACAGAGTATTCTTAGCTGGGAAGTCACTGTCAATTTACCTCTCCATTTGTCAGCCAAAATAATGAACCCGCAGAGTAAAATGGTTTTCTGAAAAAGGCAGATTTTCCACTTGCTCACAGAAATGATCAAAGCCAAGTGAATAAGAACACTAACGTCTGACCCCCATAATGGAACTTGGTTTGCAACTTCCCCTGAACTCACATGCCACACTGTTTTCAGTACCTAACTGGTCTAAGACTTCCTCACTTTTCTAATAGGGGAAAACTATGTGTCCTCTGAATGACTCTAATTTGGCAAAAAAAAATATTTTTAATTGTTTCCTAATCCTTGAAGGACGAGGTATGTGAGTGAGAACCACAATGAAATATGTGTGGGAGAAACACAGTGAATCATATTTTACAGGTAGTAAAAAAGAACCAGAGAGAAATTGAGTGATTTATGTACTATTATAGAGAGAGTCTGAAACTTGAACTCAAAGCTGTCAACACCCAGCTTTGTGATTACTTCCTTGAAAATTATGATTCTCACAAACCAGCATCCTACCAGGATCCTAAATTCAGTCTTGCCAGGATGTCTGAATAGACTGAGCCATCTATAGCCATTCAGAAGTTTAAATGCAAGTGTTTTTTTTTGCTGTCAGAATATTAACCCTAACATGATTCATCTACTCTCTAACAAATGTAGTACCAGTTTCTGTCTTGTTTCCAGGTTTAATCCATCATAGCTGCCATCCAAAGCATTTTTTAGAGCACAATTACTTCAAACACAAGTTGAAGAGAGTTTCACTAACCAATATAAGCTTTCATCTAATATTTTAGCTAATCTTGAACATACAGACCAGAAAAACCATTTAATTCTTTATTTTTTAATGTTTATTTATTTTTGAGAGAGAGAGAGACAGAGGGACAGAGCGTGAGTAGAGGAAGGGCAGAGAGAGAGAGGGAGACACAGAATCTGAAGCAGGCTCCAGACTCTGAGCTGTCAGCACAGAACATGACACGGGGCTTGAACTCACGAGCCGCAAGATCATGACCTGAGCTGAAGTCAGCTGCTTAACCGACTGAACTACCCGGGTGCCTCAAAAAACCATTTAGTTCTAGGTAAAGATAGAATCTAATCTTAATTCCATTAAGATAAGCACAACTGAGGTAGTTATTTTGCCCTGTCAATCAGTTATTTTGCTTAAAAATTCTATAGAATTAAGCTGTCCTACTAGAAGTCCACAGTAAATGGATCAACTTCCTGAATACTTTACAGGTGATCCAGACTACTAAAATTTCACCATTCTCAGCAAATTGCATATAATAGAAAACCTATGCAGCCGCATGACATACAATTTTTTTTCTCTTTTCCAGCAGTACACCAAATACAGAGGCAAGCACCTCAATATCTTCTTAGACAACGTAAAGGTGTCACTCACAGATGATGACCAAGCCTCCTTTGTGTCCAACCGCCAGTTGAGCACCACGTGGTCATCAAGCAGATGTCCAAAGGAACACTCTCTTATTTTCACTTAAGATGCTAGATCAATGTCCTGCCCGAATTCAGTGCTGAAAACAGGTCTAATAGGAAGCAATGGGAATGTAGCCGCTGAAAAAAAAAAATAATAATATAGACAATCCCAAATGGTGAATAATTCCAAATCCAAATCTCAAATTTTTGGTGTAGGAGAAAGATGAGGGAGGGAGGGAGAGAGAGAGAGAGAGAGAGGCAGAGAGACCTAAAAATGTATGGGAAGATGTGGTGAATACTATCCTGACTTCTGATTTAGCAACTCTATTTTCTCTCTATAGTTCTCTCAACAGTACAATCAAAATGTAGTAAAAATTTTCTTTTTTATGTGTGAGCACTGACTATGTGCCAGCTGTTGAAGCAATAAATTGCTTTTACAATTTACAAATTGCTACAAATAAACTGCTTCATGTAATCTTCATGGCTCAGTAAAGTAGATTCTAGAATCATGCCCCATTTTACTGAAGAGAAAAACAGAAGCTCAGAGAAGTTAACTGACTTATCCCAAGTTACACAGGTAATACGCTGCATGCTGCATACAATAAAATAAGTATGATACAATAAAATAAGTATTTTTTTTTTATCTGAGATAGTAGTTCTTGACCCTGGCCACACTCAGAATAACCGGGAACTTTTATTCTAAAATAACAATGCCTGGGTCCCCCTCTAGAAATTCTGATTTAATTGATTAGGGTGGGGTCCAGGCAATTTTATTTTATTTTACCTTATTTTACTTTATTTTATTTTTTTGTTTGTTTTGTTTTGTTTTGTTTTGTTTTAGGTTTCTCTGGGTGACTCTAAAATGGTAGCCAGGCAACAATGAGAATCCATATCAATTGGGATATGTCAGTAGTTCTCAAACTTCAGCATGCAACAAAATCACAAGAATCTCCCAGAATTTCTGATTCTGGAGGTCTGTGTGGGACCTGAGAATCTGAATTTCTAACAGGTTTTCAGGTGACAGTGATACTGCTAGGATGACACTTTGAAAATCACTGCTATGGGGAAGGCTAAGTATGGCAGACACTGGCTCAATGGTCACCGTGCCCATTTTCTCTTCCAGGATACACAACTAAATTACACTTCCCAGCCTCCTTTGCATCTAGATGGGACTACATGGCTAGTTCTCACCAATGGCCAATGAGTGGAGGTGATTTGTCACTTGGGGTCTGAAGCACTTGGAAGCAAGTGTGTCTTTTCCCCACTGTCTCCGTCTTTCCTTGTCTGCTCGCAAGATGCAGAGGATGCAGTCTGTGAGACCCCATCAGAGATAATAGAACCACCGAGTCTCTAAATGAATGCATGGAGCACACCAACCCCATTCCCAAGGACCCACATAGACCTTGATGTGAGGAACTAATAAATCTTTATTGATTCTTAGAAGCCACTATGATCTACAGGCTGTTTTTTTTAGCAGTCAGCCCTGTCCAGAAAACACTACATCAAGACGATTGTAGGCAAGCAATGTGACATCTCGGTTTCTTCATCTCTACATGGGGAATTCACTAAAATGAGCTCTAAGATCACTTTCGTTTCTAACATTTTTTTTAACATTTTTATTTTTATTTTTTGAGACAGAGAGAGACAGAGCATGAATGGGGGAGGGGCAGAGAGAGAAGGAGACACAGAATCAGAAGCAGGCTCCAGGCTCTGAGCCATCAGCCCAGAGCCCGACGCGGGGCTCGAACTCACGGACCGTGAGATCGTGACCTGAGCTGAAGTCAGATGCTTAACCGACTGAGCCACCCAGGCGCCCCAGTTTCTAACATTTTATGACTCTGTAATATCAATTCAGTCCTAAGTTAGGTGGAAACAATTCTAAGTACAAGGAGAAATAAGAATCTGTTTTATTCAGCATTGGTTTTGGAGCACAGCTGGAATGCAGAAGAGTGTAGTCCTATTCTGTACACACCTAAAGGTCAAGCTAGGGAAACAAAACTAAGGCACATGATGTTACAGTAAGCACGACAAGACAGCTATAAGCCTATTTTCTGCGTGAAGTGAAAATCTGGTAAGAACAGAGAGTCCAATATATGCTCCATATGCCCTAATGGCAGCTCAAACCCTCTGTAGATAGATCAAGCGATGGAAGCAGACTACTGCATGCAGAAATCTGGACAGATAATGGGAGCTAATCTGGACTTATTTTTGAACAAAAAGAAGTGGTTCATGATATGGGAAAAAGTAATTTGGGGGAAAAGTAATCAGGTTCAAAATAAAGGAGGAAATGGTAAGTGTAGTACAAGTATCTTTAGTCAATGGATTCTGAGATTTTTTTTTTTTACATTTTATTTATTTATTTTGAGAGAGAGAGCATGTGCATGAGTGGGGGAGGGACAGAGAGAGAGAATCCCAGGCAGGCTCCACACTCTGGACCCAGCCTGACATGTGGCTCAATCTCAAGACCATGAGATCACGACTTGAGCTGAAATCAGGAATCAGACACTTAACCAACTGAACCACCCAGGTACCCCAATGGATTCTGAGTTTTTAAGGGCATTCCCATTTTCAATGAGAAAATTTTCCATTGGCTACTCACAGTAAGATGTTCCAGACTTTTTTTTTTTTAATTTGAGAGAGAGAGCATGTACGCATGTGAACAGAGCAGAGGGACAGAAAGAGAGAAAATCTTATGCAGGCTCCATGGTCAGCACGGAGCCCAATGCAGGGCTTGATTCCATGACCCTGGGATCATGACCTGAGCCAAAATCGAGATTTGGACGCTCAACTGACTGAGCTACCCAGGCACCGCGTGATTTTCCAGATTTTTAAATGAATGTAAATGTTAACAAAGAAGCTCCTACATATTTCTAAAAGGATAGGTAGATAGATAGAAAAAGATAGATGAGACATGATATGATATACCAAAAGAACCTATCATTGTGCTTGTGTAAGTTTTCAAAGGTGTCTATTAGTAGGATAAATGCCACGTTAACAAATTTTCTTACCAAATCCTTCTCCATGCCATTTTAGCATCTTCTCTGTTACTAAAACCAAAAAGAATGACTGAAGACACAAAAAAAAATTGTTTCTGGAAGTACCTGACAGAGCCAAACTGAAACTGACTTTTAAGATGGAAAGTTCTAGCCAGGTTTTTGTTTTTGTTTTTTTTTCTCAGAGCTGGTACCAAAACAGTGTAGCTCCTACAGGAAAGTTAATCAGAATTGCAAAGAATGGCAATCACAGATAATTTACTAAAATGCCTGACGGCTTAGGCTGACAGCTCAGTAGGAGAAGAGCGATTGATCTTAGCCTAACACACAGACATAAAAAGATAAAGAATGTTAAAATGCTTTTACAGAGACGAACTATTAAATATTCTCAGCAAACATTTGTTGAGTAGCTACCACTGTCCTAAGGCAGCAAGACAAGTAAAAATTTCAAGGAGACAAGTCATCGTAAGCCACAGGCAAAGCAGGGAGAGATGTGCGACAAACAACCCCAGTTCTCATGTCCTTTCTTACAAGAGGATGTGCTCTGGCCCAGATCTGACATATGAGGTCTCTAAAGCGTGGATGCAATCACTTCATTTACAGGTCTTCTGCTACCTCCTTCTTTCTTCCAAGCTATTCTATGTACCTGACCCACACATCCCTTCTTTATTCTAACCACCACCTCCTGATTGTTTGGTTTCAATGTAAACATCCCTTCCTTCTATGACTCCTCAAACTAGGTTATTTATTCTTGTTATCACCACAATAGCCATAAATATACTTTTTTTTACTATGGAGCCTATCATCTTTTATAACAATTGTTTGTTTTGTCTGTCTGGGTGAAAGAGAGAGAGAGAGAGAGAGAGAGAGAGAGAAAGGAGAGGGAAGGGCAAGAGAGGGGAGGGGTGGGAAGGGAAAGGAGAGGAGAGAGAGGGAGAGAAACTGTCTTTCTTGTTCAGCATGGCATATCCAATGACTATCACATTCGTGGCATGTAGCTAGAACGTAGTAATGTTTACTGAATGAACGACGGACTAAGTTTTATAGGGGCAAAGAGGAAGGAGCCACTGATTATACCTGGAAGGAAAATGGGAGTAAATATTCACCAAGACACTTAACGATTTAAACTGAGCTGTGACTGGTAGAAGGCTAACTCAGACAGACAGTGCCTGCCAATCAAGTCTTCTCTGATACCTGTTGACAATGGCAGATACCAAGATAGAATGAACATAAAAAGGGGACAGGTCTATTTCCTTCTCTGAGGAGTAGAAAAATTTAAAGCTTTAAATTCTAGGAAATGAATTACAATTTTAGGGTTGATGTATCTGTATTTTCAAGAACTCGCGCCACGGTAGGGGGAAGAAGCAAAGGGGGAAACTACCGAAGAGAAAGTGAGGTGTGTCTAGTCAATCTTTTTGTCTTTCCTTTGCATAAGCACTCAGTAAATAAATGATTCTGGCCGGGGGAGTTATTATTGCTTCCCATTTCCTCTGCTGAGAAGTTTTCTTCATCAAAATAACCATCAGCAATGAAATCATAGTAGCCAGTGTCTAATCTTTTCAAAGTTAGCTTTATGGATCCTATCATGATCGGTAAGGGCAATACTTATCTAAGCAAAACAGGAAACAAATATACTTCGCAGAGACGTGTAACTCCAATAAGGTCCAGCCTGCAGCCTTATAGCTGAAAAGCCATGACGAACACCAGGTTGCTTCCTGAGTCATCAATATGTCCACCATAGCAGGGATTCCCTCTGATTAAGGCTCTGCCTACATTCTCAAAATTAATTGCTGTAGTCCCCAGTCCACTCCACATCTGCCTCCTTGTGAGGAAAAGAAATGCATTCACAGCAATTCCTGAGTGAAAGAGTTCCAGAAATAAATACAGAAATGAAGAAAGTCCCATAACTCCATCCTTCTGCTGTCGTCCCTAATTCCCCTTCTCCCATTCCAAGCCTCCCCAGACTATGCTTGCCCATCTGCTTGCCTGGAAGTCAGACACATTAAAGGAGATCACCCCAGAAGCCCAAAAATCAAAGCATCCTTAGGCATAAGTGAAATTGATCATCTGCACTAGAAAGGACCCAGAGAAAAGCCTCCAAGCCTCCAGAAACTCTCTCACTGGCATTTGTACTAAGGCTGAAAATTCTATCCTCCAAATTTAGGAAGAAGGCCTTATCAGAACCAAGATCTCAGATGGCAATAAGACTCATCTGCGGCCACTTTCTCTTACCTCCAAACAAACTTCCTTAACTGTACGTCCCCCTCCAGAGAGATGATGTCACTTGGCTTCAGCTAAGGAACAGAGTTCATCTGCATCATGAAGTTGGGGGAAGGTGGTCATTTCCAGATCAATTTTCTCACTTAGAGAGCAGAGCTGCCTGGCAGGTAGGTTTCATTATCCCCTTCACACAGGTGAAGAAACAGAACCACCAACAAAACCAGGGTAGAAATGTCCCCCCAGTCATTAAATGCCTCACTCCGACACACCATGAGGGGTTGCGTTTCCTATCCAGCTAATTAGTGCAGTTGCCGCACCTGGGAAGCTCACCCTTCCCCCACTCCTGCCCATCCTTCAGATCTCAGCTCAACTGTCACCTCCTCAGAAAAGACTTCCCTGGCCACCCAGTCTAAAGTCCATCATCTCGACCTTCTCACACAACACCCTGTTCTTTTCCTTCATCACATTTATCACAGTTTGTAAGTACTTACAAACTCCTTTGTAATCTCTCATCCAATAAGGCTTTTATTGGAGCTGAAAGTAACTGCACAAAGTTCTCTCTCAGCCCTCAGGAGGCTACCCATCCCCATCATGCTTGACAATCCCTGGGGTCAGCCTTGGCAACCTCCTTGGGGCTTCCTCCAGGTCATTCTCATGTGTTCTTCAACACCTCCCACTGCCACCCTTGAAGCTCAAACCACCTGATTCTAGCACCTGCTAAGTTTTCAGTAGCTATCTATCTATATAATATATTCATATTATCCTGAAAGGAGGCATGAGTTTTCTGGCACACAGTTATCATTACTTACAGCAATAACCACATCAGTTCTCCTCTGTGTCAATTCTTCTTATCCAGGGCCTTGCAGTGAGACCCACATGTCAAGATCTGTATGACAGGCAAGAAACCCAAAACAAATTAATCTGGGAGCTTATCTAGGATGAGGACAAGCTGTGCCCCCCTCTCCTCCCGAGGAAAAGAAAACTTTGCTCCCTAAACAAATTCTCCTTGGAAAGAGAAGGGAAGGATCCTAAGTTCTGCTCTTCTGAACTATAAATAAATGCTTCCATGTACAAGTTCACAATCCCTGGAAGGTCTCTGTGGCCCTGGATTTCATTCCTCTTCTGAAATGAACATTAACCTCAGGGAAGATAAACCTCTCAGGATGGCCTCTTACTGTCTACTCATCCTTAAACACTACAACTTGTCCTCTCATCCAGATCCCAGCTTTGTTCAGAAATCCCTAACCAGAGGCATCTGGATGGCTTAGTTGGTTGAGTATCTGACTCTTGATTTCGGTTCAGCTCCTGATCTCACAGTTTGTGAGATGGAGCCCTGCGTCGGGCTCTGCTCTGACAGCACAGAGCCTACTTGGTATTCTCTCTCTCCCTCTCTCTCTGCCCCTCCCATGCTTGCTCTCTCTCTCTCTCTCTCTCTCTCAAAAATAAATAAACATTTTTTTTAAAAAAGAAAAAATAAGAAAGCCCTAACCATATGGAAATATAAAAATATTTTCTCTACAGCCCCACACTACCCTCTGGTCCTCCTCAACGTGCCATCTCTCAATTTCCTGTGCATCCTTCCATCTTCCACTTTTATGAGCACCCATAGATCTTGGATCTTGAACCTCCTCTGAATTCTGCATCATCCCAAAGACCTCTAACACCCTGTGGACAAATGCTGGGCAAGTGAGGAAGCCCAATATTCAACAAAACTGAGGTAACTAGCATGAAGAGTGTATCAGTCAAGATCAAGTCTGGAAAACAATAACCCCTCAATACACCCTGAGTATGGAGGATTGAATATAAGGAGGTAGCTGGAAGAACTGGAGGGGTGAAACTCAGAAAATTCAGTGCTTAAAAACTTGTGCCTATAGCACAGACTTAAATGTCTTGTAAGAAACTCTAAGAGATTGCTTCAAATTTCACATCTTCGTCTCTCCTTAGTGCCTCCTGAGAGAATAATGGCCTTTCCTCTTCCACTTTCCAGTCTCCCCTCATTGGCAGACTCCAACCCATCTTCAGGGTTAGAAGAGGAAAGAGGATTCTGGGAAGCCCAGCTTGTTGTCCTAAAAAAAAAAAAAGAAATCATACAAGGTCATTTGGACCTGACTCTAAGTTGATGGCCATCCAGCACAAAGGGCAGAGTCATGCTCTTCTCTGTTTGTTTTCCTATTTAAAAGCATTTATGATGGGGGCGCCTGGGTGGCTCAGTCGGTTGGGCGGCCGACTTCGGCTCAGGTCACGATCTCACAATCCGTGAGTTCGAGCCCCGCGTCGGGCTCTGTGCTGACAGCTCAGAGCCTGGAGCCCGTTTCAGATTCTGTGTCTCCCTCTCTCTCTGCCCCTCCCCTGTTCATGCTCTGTCTCTCTCTGTCTCAAAAATAAATAAACGTTAAAAAAAAACATATAAAAAAAAAAAAGCATTTATGATGGGGAACACCTTCTCCAACAATTTTTGCTTTTATTCATCTCAAGAGATGGCTCCTGGGAGCCATTTCCCCGAGGGAATTGCTTGAATTATATATTTGATCATTCCAACTAAGAAGTCCTCAGCTTTCTTTTCAGCAAAGATGAACATGGGTAGACGATGGTACCCCTAAACCATCCCTTAAATACTACATTTAAATGTTGAATATAAATTCACAAACAGAATGCAACAACTACTTGAATACACGCAGAAGGAATTCCATTGTTACATTTTCAAGGAGCTATTCTGGACCATTTCCATTAGGGAACAGTTTCCCTTAAAATCATGAAATTCAAACCATGAATATCAAATATCCTTTGATGTTTCAGGTTTTCATGATTGAAAAATTCTGTGCTTTTTCTGCTACATTAAATAAAAATGGGAAAGTAAAATGGTTGAATGAGTGGTGGCATGAAATTTCTTTTAACTCAGCATGAACCCACAGAAACCAAGAAACATAAAAAGTTCACCAGTTTAAAAAGGAATTGAACTCATTAATGCAAAACTGCAAAAATCTATCCAACTTGAAATTAATCTCCCAGATCTTGCGAGATAGAAACACACTTACACGGTACACTCTAAAAACTTAGTGTTAACTACACGGGATGTTTTTGGAATCAAAGTATACCGTAGAAATACGGATGGTACCTTGCTATTGTACAACACACCTCATTTTATTATGCTTTGAGGATAGTGTGTTTTTCACAAATTGAAGCTTTGTGCCAACCCTGCATCGAGAAAGTCTGTGGCTGCCATTTTCCAATAGCAGTTGCTTACTTCCTGTCTCTATATCACGTTTTGGTAATTCCTGCAATATTTCAAATTTTTTCATTATTATGCTTGTTATGGTGATCTGTGATCAGTGATCATGGCTCACTGGGAGCTCAGATGATGGTTAGCATTTTTTAACAATAAAACGTTTTTAATTCAGGTGGGTATGTTTTTTTATTTTTGTTTAACTTTTATTCATATTTTGAGATACAGAGCATGAGTGGGGGAGGGGCAGAGAGAGAGGGAGACACAGAATCCAAAGAAGGCTCCAGGCTCTGAACTGACAGCACAGAGCCCGACGCAGGGCTCAAACTCACAGATGGTGAGATCATGACCTGAGTTGAAGTTGGACGCTTAACCGACTAAGCCACCCAGGCACCCTCAGGTGGGTACCTTTTTTAGATGTAATGCTGTTGCACACTTAAGAAACTATAGCAGAGGGGTAAACATAACTTTCATATGCACCGGGAAACCGAAAAATTCATTTGACTCACTGTAGTGTGGATTTTGGTTCATTGCAGTATTTGCTTTATTGTGGTGGCCTGAAGCTGAACCTGCAACATCTCCAAGGTATTCTTGCATTGCTTTTACTGAACCATCGCTAAGAAAAATGCTAAGAAAGAATTAAGAATGTGTTCTGAAGAAGGGGATGGAAAGTAGACATATAGAGCTTCTAAGGAACACAAAATACACCAATAATCAACCATCAGACAACATGAAAATAAATGAAAACTGAAAATGGAAACTAAAGAGATCATTTACCCTGCAAAGAGCCCTCTACATAATTATGGTTTCTCACACATATATATAGAGTTGGCCACAAAAAGAAACTTAGGAAGGAATTACCTGTAAATGAGTCTTATATTCTCGCTGGCCTCTCAAACAGGCAATGGCTACTCCTGTGTCAGAATAGTCATTGGACAATTTTCCTACACTTCTCTACCCTTCTCTGGTCCTCCTCAGGGCCCTCCTCCCTTTCTGAAAGAGAATGCTTATTGACAAAAGCATATGGTAGACATACCACATACCAGGCCCTATGCTAGGTTTGGAGGAGAGGGAGTACAAGTCAAGTAGAATAGCCTCACTTGACAGAAAAGAAGAACTACAGAACCCAAATTATTTCCCATACAGAATCCTGCCCTTCTAGAAACAGTAACCTCCTGCCAACATCTAAATAATGCTCCTCTCCCTACTCTATCATGTGGTTCAAGTGGGCTCTGTGATGCTCCATTTGATCTCACACCTCTTTGGAAAGTCAATTGGTCTTGACCCAACCCAAGCCAACCAAAGATGTTGCTTCTGACTCCTCTAACTGAATGTAAGAAAGTCAGTCTCTTTCTGAGAATAGAAGTTATAAAGTGTAATTTTCTTGAATTACCAGTGGATAGGTTTCCCACAACATGCAGGAAAGTTTGTGAGACACAATAAAAGTGACAACAGTGAAACAAAAACAAAAAAAATTGGACCAAGAGACTAAGAAGGAAGCATGCTTCCAATATTTTTTAGATGGCTGAAGTGTGTGTGTGTGTGTGTGTGTGTGTGTGTAGAAAAATAGAACAACAAAAATAGGATGGGAGTAGGATATTAAAGTCCTTATAAGCTAAGCTAAAAACTTGCTTTATCCTGATGAAAAGTAAAGGGGTTTACTGAAAGACTAATCAAAGAATCCCAAATCTTTTTTTTTATAAAGTTTTTTTTGTTTTGTTTTGTTTTGTTTTGTTTTGTTTTTTTGACAGAGAGGGAGAGACAGAGCATGAATGGGAGAGCAGCAGAGAGAGGGAGACACAGAATCCGAAGCAGGCTCCAGGCTCTGAGCTGTCAGCACAGAGCTGGATGCGGGGCTCAAACCCACGGACCACGAGATCATGACCTGAGCTGAAGTCGGACGCTCAACCGACTGAGCCACCCAGGCGCCCCAGAATCCCAAATCTTTTAACTTAACAAAACCCAAACTCTCCAAGATTTAGCTCTGGAAGTAAATCTCCTAAGGCTAACCAAATGGTTCCTGGTATCACTTTCTCCCTTCTCCCGAGGTACTGACATCCCCTTTACAGCCTGGCTCAGAAATAAAACAAACTATTTTCCTTGTATCTTAAGCAAAGAAGTTTAGATGAGAGCCTTTAAAGAGAATCCATTTTAGGGGCGCCTGGGTGGCGCAGTCGGTTAAGCGTCCGACTTCAGCCAGGTCACGATCTCGCGGTCCGTGGGTTCGAGCCCCGCGTCAGGCTCTGGGCTGATGGCTCGGAGCCTGGAGCCTGTTTCCGATTCTGTGTCTCCCTCTCTCTCTGCCCCTCCCCCGTTCATGCTCTGTCTCTCTCTGTCCCAAAAATAAATTTAAAAAAAACGTTAAAAAAAAAAAAAAGAGAATCCATTTTATTCTAAGGTAGAATAAAAAGGAATTCAACACAAAAATAAAAGGAATAGAATCATGGCCATTCAGGCTTGTCACTTATAGGTGCTTCCCTAAGGGGCTTACACCTGAGTCCCATAGGTACAATTGCCCCACACACACCATCTAAGATACCTGCATCGGTGACCCAAGAATTGTCATAACTGACTCCAACTCCCATTTTGGCTTTTTTAAAAGAATTGTAACCCACCACTCCTACTCAGTTCTCAACATCCTTGTGGACAAAAGCTGGTAAGTCAGGTTTCCATGATGCTGCCTATTAAAACAGTCCCTCTTTGTTTCTCATTCGAGACCAACATTTCTTACTTGTGTGACTGATGTCAAGAAAACACTAGCCTTCAACATAAAGTGGAGTATTTTAACCCACATGGCTAAAGAGCTTAAAGACTATTTTATGTATTTAACACAACTACATAAATAGTAGTTATGGGACCTGGTTTTTGGAGAAGAAAATACTGGAAATGGTGGGGGGAAGGCCTTAGGTGTGAAATGATGAAGACTTAATCTTATGATGATGAGGATGAACAGGAAGGACATGTTTGAGGCATATCTAAAGGATATAACTAACAGAACTTAGTGAGTAATGAGACGAAAATGAGAAAATTATTATTAGAATCATTACTAGCTGTTATTACTAGAATTATCCGCAAATTTTGGTTTAAAAAACTAGTTACTGGACTCATCAGTCGAGATAAGAGAAAGACGGAGCAAAACAAAACAAAACAAAATGAGTTAAACTTCGGACATGTTTTATTCAAGTCACTGGTAAAACATGCAAGGGGAGATGTTCAGTAAATAGCTGGAATATGAATCAGGAGTGAGAAATGCATGGGAGCTGGACAATAAAGCCCATCCATTAAAAATCACCAGGAACACAAATGTAATCTGACAAAGTCAGGTTTATCTAGTTTGCCGCAACATGGAATGTATTCCATGAGAAATCTTGGGGCCTCTAAGAGGGAACAGGAAGGAGCTTTTTGCTGGGCTAGGACTTACTTGTAATGAGTTTTGAGGCAGGACTAGGAGAAATGGGGATCGGCTCTGGAATTAGAAGCTATGATCAAGTGAGGGCAGTAGTAGTTTTCTTTGTTCAGAAGGCAGAGGGACCAAAAATGGGTCTTGAGAGTCACTGGCAAGAAAGTAGTCATCACTCAAAATAAAGGACTGTTAGAACATTTTACAGCTGCAATGTGACCTTGAGAAATAATGTTTTCTGTTGACT
Organism: Panthera uncia; assembly: GCF_023721935.1. Taxonomy (NCBI): domain Eukaryota; kingdom Metazoa; phylum Chordata; class Mammalia; order Carnivora; family Felidae; genus Panthera; species Panthera uncia. The sequence continues at coordinate 24,117,014 of NC_064818.1, read as the reverse complement.
TTGCAGTTAGCTCTCTCTATATGTCTATTAGTACAGTCTGATTATTAGCAAGACTCATATTTACTCACTCAAACCTAGGCATATATTTACTTTCCTAGTTCTGGGCTGATTTTTATTATCTCAATATACTTCACTGTCATCAGCTTATAGTTGATAAACTATGGAAATAGGGTAGGTGTCCAATAATGGCACTTACTAAGGATGAGAGACCCTTTGGCCCCTTTACTCTCACTTAGACATAACCGCAGTCTTTGATACAGCGATTAATGTTTTGTCAAGCACATGTAAAGTGCTATGCAAACCCAGCTTCCACCTATCTACCTACCCACCAGCCACCATCCTCCTTTTTCTGGGTCAAGGAGCCATTCCGATATAGAAATTCTGGGGCTGAAAAAAAATAAGGATAAAACACACACACACACACACACACACACAGGGAACCTGAGAATGACCTAAAGATATGGGTGAATAATAAGAAAAAGTATACGGTGTTGTGAATACAAAGGGAGAATGATACAAGGAGGGAGTGGCCACCAGAACCAGATGTTGGTGAAAGAAAAGCAAGATAATCTCTACTAAATGGATCCCTTAGGAAATCATTTGAATGGTGGAGACCAAAGCCAGAGGAAGAAGAGGAGCCTGCAAATGTGGACCACACTTTTAAGTGTGGTGCTGTGCTGAGAAGGACAAAGAGCAGTAAGTAGCTAATAGTAGACATAAAGTCAAGGAAAAAGGTTTTTGTTCATATCTTTAGACAATGGAGAGTTGAACATTCCTATACATCGAGTGGAATAATAACACTCTCCTCTCAAGAGAGGAGAGAGTGAAGACCCAGGGAGAGAGAATCATGAGTGGTGCAAGTTCTACAGGAGATGGGAGGGAGGGCATCGGTGCACAGTGAAAGACACACATATGTTCAGACCAAAGGGAAGGAGGGACAATGGGGTGTGGACACAAGTAGGAGGGAGGGCAGGAACTTGAAAGAATTTCCACCTGGTGACCTCTATTTTCCCTGTGGATGAACAGGTCAGGGCGCCTGACCAAGGAAATTGGGTTTGAAATAATCACTCATGGAAATGAGATTATCAATGACATTTTACATGTCTTAAAATAGTAAGAATAGTTATAGTACAGTTAGTTTTATTTATTTATTGACACAATCTTTATGAGATAGCAGGATCTCTTCCAAGATGCTTACCAACTAATTTTCCTTATAGAAAACATGCCTCTCAAGAATGATATTTTAAATTATGTTATATTTGGGGGGCACCTGGGTGGCTCAGTCAGTTGAGCATCCGACTCTTGATTTTGGCTTGGGTCATGATCCCACGTTGGGCTCTGCACTGAGCGTGGACCCTGCCTGGTATTCTCTCTCTCTCTCTCTCTCTTTCCCTCTGCCACTCTCCCGCACTTGCACATTCTCACTCTGTCTCTCTAAAATAAAAAATAAAAAATAAATAAATTTAACTTATTTTATATTTTTATATGTACATATACAAATAAGGGCATTTTTTGAAAAACAGAAAACCCAGTTAACAGTGGTTACTATGGAGGGTGGAAGTATAAGCTGCTCTCACTTTTCATTTTGTACATTTTAGTTTTATTTGACTTTCTTCTTATAACAAGTGTTTTTTTAATATAATCTGAAAGAGAAACAGAGTTCTAATATGAAAGAAAAAAATGAACTTTTTCAGCATCTGGTCCTCTATTCAAGGTTAAATGTCTTCATGATTTTTTGTTCAGAGTTGAGGGTTTCTTCTTCCTATGGATCAAGATGGCCAAAAGGATGGAGAATCTCTTTTCATTAAAAATTATATTCATCTGTGACAGAGCCCCCAAAACTGTTCTCATATACATTTAAAAAAAAAAAAAGGAAAAGGAAAAAGAAAAGCATTCCGTAGCTGATATGCTCATGATAGCTCATGATGTCATCAGTGTCCTGACCTCCTATCTTTTTTCTCCACCCCCATTAGCACGTGTCTTCTAACCTCAAGCCCTCATCACACTTACAAAATGGCCACAACAGCTCCAGCCGTCACAACTCTATCTCAGATAGTAAGAGAGAAAGGCAAAAGGTTACAGGCTGAGTTATCCCCTTTTGAAGGTCCTTTCCATGAAGCCCCCATTCAGCAGCTTCTACCTATATCCATTGGCGAGAATTAGTCACATGCCCACCTCTAACTGCAAAGGAGGCTGGGTAATGCAGCTTTCAGCTGGTGCCTTGCCACTCTGATCAAAGAGAGCATTCTGTTTAGTAAAGGATGAAAAAGAGACGAGTGCTAAGCAGGCCACCAGTAGTCCCATAGTTATCTCAACCTTCAGATGAAAAAGATGAAAACTCTTTTGAGTAAGCTTGCTATAAAATATTTGGCTAACCCTACAACTGAATTGGTATTTCTCAGATTTCCCATTCATGCTGCGTGTTGTTCAGCCTTAATGCCCCCATGATACTTCCAGGCTGGAAACATACCAGAGGTGGCAGTAGCCCAAGTCCTGCTCTGGCACTTTCTGTCATATCCCCTGGCACCTCCTCCCACTCACAAGCGGGAGCAGTGCCCTCTGGCTCAGGTTTACCTTGGCTCAACTTCCCGGCTCTTCCCTAGGGCTGCACAGTAAAAAGTCCCGCTCCTGCTTTGCCCCTGCTTCCCTCCTTTTTCTTTTCCCAATTCCCAGGTACGTCTTTTTAAACATTATCTTCATTGAGAGTGACTGGAAATTCACATGAATGCTTACTGCAGCTTATACACAATGTGAATTGAAAGTCTTATGGTTTCAGGACAAGTTTATAGAAATAAATCCACACTTACAAATGTTTCATAAGGGGAATATTACTGTAAATGCAAGACAGGGATTGAAACAAATGGAGACAAAATACAGAAAGTAGTAGAGAGGCAGAGAAAAAACAGAGTCTGTCCCTCTCTTTAAGCATTCCTGAAAAATCCTTATCTGCCACATATAATTCGGGGGGGGGGGAGGGGGGTGAAGCAAGATGCTCTCAAGGATATATTTTTTCCTGTTAGAATGTTGGTTTCTTAGAAAGCACAATCATGCCATTTGTGTATTCTATCAAGAATCCTGAATTCCAGGGGCGTCTGGGTGGCTCAGTCAGTTGAGCGTCCGACTTCAGCTCAGATCATGATCTCACAGCTTGTGGGTTTGAGCCCCGCGTCGGGCTCTGTGCTGACTGCTCAGAGCCTGGAGCCTGTTTCAGATTCTGTGTCTCCCTCTCTCTCTGACCCTCCCCCGTTCATGCTCTGTCTCTCTCTGTCTCAAAAATAAATAAACGTTAAAAAAAAAAATTTTAAGAATCCTGAATTCCAGTGGAAATTTGATAAGTCCCAAATGATGATCCTTCATGACATAAATGATATATGTTGAACCACTGACATAGGAGCCAAACAGCATAATCAGTAGCATAAATAAAGCCAACCCCTTCCACTAGGCAATTTACAGAAAAGAGGAGAGGAATTTGTAGGATTAAAAAAAAAAAAAGGAACTGAATCCAGAGCCAGAAACAGACCCACATAAATACAGTCAACTGATCTCTGACCAAGGAGCAAAGATAATATAACAGACCAAAGAGCCTTTTCAACAAATGTGCTGGAACAACTGGACGTGCAAAAAAAAAAAAAAAAAAAATTAGACAAAAACCTTACATCCTTCACAAAATTTAATGCAAAATGGATCACAGACCTAAATGTTAAACACAAAACTATAAAACTCCTAGGAGATAACATATGAGAAAACCTAGATGACTTCGGATATGGCAACGACATTTTTAGATACAACACAAAAGGCAGGATCCATGAAAGAGAAAATTGATCGACTGGGCTTCATTAAAATATTAACACTTCTGCTGTGTGAAAGATACTGTCAAGAAAATGAGAAGTCAAGCCACAGACTGGGAGCAGATATTTGCAAAAGACACATCTGATAAAGGATTGTTACCTAAAATAACACAAACAACTCTTAAAACTCAACAATAAGAAACAAAATCCAACTTCAAAATGGACCAAGGACTTTATCAGATCATCAGAGAAGATGTACAGATGGCAAACAAGCATCTGTAAAGATGAAGCAACCACAATGTCTTCAGTAGGATAATGTGGTAAATGCAGAAAACAGAATACTATTCAGCGCTAAAAAGAAAGATGTGGAAGAACATGAAAAGTTGTGGAGGAACCTTAAATGCATATTACTAAATGACTCTGTCTCTCGCTCTCTCAAAAATAAATAAACATTAAAAAAATAATAAAAAAAAAGGTGGCGCTTGGGTGGCTTAGTTGGTTAAGAGTCTGACGTCAGCTCAGGTCATGATCTCGTAGTTTGTGAGTTCGAGCCCCACATGGGGCTCTGTGCTGACAGCTTAGAGCCTGGAACCTCCTTCAGATTCTGTGTCTCCCTCTCTCTCTGCCCCTCCCCTGCTCGTGCTCTGTCTCTCTCTCTCTCTCAAAAATAAATAAACATTAAAAAAAACAGTTAAAAAATGCATATTACTAAATGAAAGAAGCCAATCCAAAAAGGTTACATCTGTATGATTCCAACTATATGACATTCTAGAAAAATCAAAACTATGGAGCAATAAAAAAAAGAAAAATCAGTGGTAGCTGAGGGGCGAGGCGGGGGCTGTGAATGGTTGAAGCACAGAGGATTTTTGGAGCAGTGGAAATACTCCAAGTGATCCCATAATGATGGATACATGTCGTCATACATTGGTCCACTGCCATAGAATGTATAACACCATGACTGAATCACGGTGTAAACTATGGACCTCAGGTGATTATGACGTGTCAACGTAGGATCATCAATTGTTTCAAATGTACCAACTGGGCGGGGGATGTTGATAATGAGGGAAGTTGTATACGTGTGGAGGCAGGGGAGACATGGAAAATCTGTACCTTCCCCTCAATTTTGCTGTGAACCTAAACCTACTCTACTAAAATGTTCTGAATAAAAAAGAGCAAAAAGGGGAACTGAACATGTACTGCCCATGTGCTCACAGTCATATGTGCACCCTTGACATATGAAGGAACAGAGTCTCAAAAAAACTAAAGAATTTACCCAGTGCACACACACCCTCTTTGGCCCACAGAGTCTTTCATTTGACCAACTATACTGGTTGAAAGCTTAAAATAAGGACTAGCATTGCTCTCTGTTGATTTAGGCATTTGCTCTGCCTCAGGAAACTTTCGCATTTAGTGAAAATCTGGATCACAAACCCTACCTGTGTGATTATCTGACATTAAGAAAACTGAAGCTGCATTTGGTACTAAACGTGTTTTCTAGAAACATTGTTTTTTTAACAGTGGAATATGAAATTGACCTCGAGACAAAATTTTTATTTCTCTGCTTCTATATGCAAATTTTCCAAATGAGTTAAAAGAAGGCTAAGAAGTTTTGTGGTGAATTAATACTGCTTCAAATACAATCTCAATGAACATGAAATGGAGTAAGATTGGAGACGAATGTCTTAATCACTCATGTGTGGATCTTGGCCATGGGGGAAGGGAAGGGAAAAAAAAAAAAAAATGAATGTCTTAAAATGCTCCAGAAAGAGAGAAGGGCAGGTGAGGATGTGATTCCTCACTGGCTTCTTGATGAGGAGCTTCCTGGGATTTATGCAGGGAAATCGACAGCCAAGCAAATTGGCCCGAGTCATCTCAACACTGGAGGTTCTCTAACTGCATGGGAACTTAAGTGCCCCTGTCCCAATTGCTGTTTGATCCCTTGGGCCTCTGGGGTTTCTACTCTCATCCTTCAATCATCTCTTCACTGGGAGTCCTGATTCTCAATTAGAAAACACTGCAAGGCCAGCTGTGACCTCTGCATTGGGACCCCTCCGCTGCAGCTCTCACCCAGTCCCTTTCTTGGGTGTGAAGTCCTGCAGGACAGTGGATCATGGAGCTGCTCTTCACACAGCAGTGAGATTCCTACAGATTTTCTATCTGATGACTTTTGATTTCACCATCTTCCTGGTATCACAGGGACCACTGAGATGAGTTACTGTACTGGATAGCAACTCGGCTATAATAAAAATCCAATTAGAAGTACACTCATGTTGTTTTTATTTTTTTAAGTCCAGAGTAAGAAAGCCCAAGCCTGCAAGGTTAGCAGAAGAAAGGAAATAACAAAGACCAGAACAGAAATAATGAAATAGAGACCAGAAAAACAATAGAAAAGATTCATGAAACTAAGAGCTGGTTTTTTTAAAAGAGAAACAAAATTGATAAGCCTTTAGATAGATGAAGTAAGAAAAAAAAAAAAGAGAAGACTCAAATAAATTAATTCAGCAAAGAAAACAGGAGACATTACATCTGATATCACAAATATACAAAGGATCATAAAAGACTACTATAAAAAATTATATGTCAACAAATTGGACAATCTAGAAGAAATGGATAAATTCCTAAAAACTTACAACCTACCAAGACTGAATTATGAAGACATAGGAAATCTGACAGGCGAATAACAAGTACAGAGATTGAATCAGTAATCAGAAATCTCCCGGGACCAGATGGTTTCCCTGGTGAGTTCTACCAAACATTTAAAGAACTAACCCCAATCCTTCTCACACTCTTCCAAAAGAATTGAAGAAGAACACTCCCAAACACATTTTATAAGGCCAGCATCACCCTGATACCAAAGCTAGTTAAGGACACTACAGGGAAAGAGAATAGAATGGTAGTAGCTGCCAAGGCCCAGAGGATTGGGGGAAATGGGGAGACATTGGTCAAAGGCACAAAATTCCAGTTTTAAGATGAATGAGTTCTGAAGACCTAACGTACAGCATGGTGACTATTGTTAACACTACTATATTACATACTTGAAAGTTGCTAAGGGAGTGGAACTTAAATGTCCTCACCACAAAAAGGAAGTGGTCATTATGTGACATGGCAGACTGTTGTAATCATTTCACAGTTTATAAGTGTATCAAGTCAATATGTTGTACATCCTGAACTTATACAATGTTCTATATCAATTATAGCTCAATAAAGCTGGAAACAAAAGGAAACCAATTTGTCATAAAAACAACAACAAAAAGCCCAAGGCTGGTATAGTATTTTAGACAAATAATAAAAGTAATGATAATAAATAGCTTGTATTTAGCACATGAAATGTGCCAGGGACTATTTTATTTTATTTTATGTTTATTTATTTATTTTGAGAGAGCGTGAGGATGAGTGGGGGAGGGGCAGAGAGAGAGAGAATCCCAAGTGGGCCATGCATGGTCAGCACAGAGCCCAACTCAGGGCTGGAACCCATAAACTGTGAGATCATGACTTGAGCCGAAATCAAGAGTTGGACACTTAACTCACTGAACCACCCAAGCGTCCCACCGGGGACTACTTTAAACATTTTACTTACATATTTTGTTCTTAGTTAATCCTCTTATCACTCCTCTAAGATAGATTATTATTATTATTATTATTATTATCATCCCCATTTTTCATATTTGGAAACTGAGACATGGAAATGTTTAAGACCCTAACAGCAAAAGATAATAGAGTCAGGATTCAAACTTCGATCAATTCCTTAGTTGCATTCACTGCTTGTACAATGAATTGTTCACCGTAAGTGATCTCTAAAAGTCTCCTCTTTCTGCTATTAGTCACAGTCAAATATTCTTGTTTAATGTTCAAATAGTCCCCCAATTTTGACAATAGGAGTCCATCCCTTCAAGCTGAGTTGAATATGCCTTTGACACACCCATTAGTCTTTGAGTATTTCCCTTACTTTTTTGCCCAGCAAAATGTCTTAGATCATCTTGTATTCTCCCTGCCTGCAGACTCCCAGATTTTTCAGGGAGCCCTGAAGAATCAGTGTTTCTTGTATTTCTACCCCCCAATAAAGTATAATAAAATGCCCCCAAAGTAAGTAATACTAGCTAATACCTTTAATGGGATGTAATTATTTTCCGGTTCATTACTTAGGGCCCTGGTTGCATTTTTATTATCAAGAATAAATGTTTAAAGTAATAGAATTTGTTCTCATTAAAGTCATGATTCCCTAAGGAGTCAAAAAAAAAAAAATGATGGATGAGTCAAGCCAGGACTTTGGGATTTGATCTTCATAGTGGAAAGCCAGACTTAGTTCAAAACTCTGTAGGTAATCAAAGCACAAGTCTTACTTAATCTGACAAAGACTCCTTCCCCAAAGACATATTAATGAAATTTAACTTATTAAGTTGCTAATTGTTCTATGCTGTCATCAATGTTAAATCAAGACATATTAATCACATCATCATTCCTAAATCCTGCAAGGACTTTGCTCTAATTCTACTCTGTGCCCAATATTTGGTTACCTTAAAAACAAAGCAGGTCACGTGAACCAGAAATTTCCCCTTTGGTCCCAGAGGAAATAAAGTTTGTATAAATCTAAAGAAATTTCCCAGAAGACAAACTCTGCCATGCTCCTTTAAAAAATAGAACACTTGACACGTTAGAACCAAGTTCTACCTTTGCATTTACTTAGAAAGTTCCATATGTGTGAATAAGCCAAATGACCATAGAGCATATGCAGGAAGTAAATGAACCTTGGAATCAGATCGATGTATGTTTGAATCCCAGCTCTAAACCTTATGAATTCTGTGACCCTAGGTGAGTTATGAAATCTCTCCTCCGTCTCTGTCTCAAAATTTCTTAAGTGGGTTATTATAGGGGTTGAATAAGATAATTCATTCCTGCACGTAGGACAAAGCCTGGAGAATCCCAATAAGGGTTAGCCACTGCTATTATTGGCTTTCTTCTTTTATCTCTGATGACAGCAATTATCAATGCCACCTGTATAAATCAGATTAGGCCAAATGATTCTTCATCCAAAAGCTCCCTGGCTTAAACAGACAAAAGTTATTTGTCACTCAAGCAAAGACCACTGTACATCCTGGCAACTCTCAAGGGTAGGTGCTCCCATGTGGGGACTCAACAATCCAGGCTGTTTTATTTAGTTTCCCTGCCATCCAGCAGCCTGGTGTCTGCCCTGACTCCAAACTTCCACCCCCAGAACCGACTGGCAGTACAGCATCCCAGCCTCATACTGGTATTGGATGGGAAAGCCTGTGCTTAAGGAAGAAATCAGGCCTCACTGGAGACATTCAAGCAAAGAATAAACAGGCGCTTTTCCAGAACAGAAAGGAAACTCATGTATCAGAAACAGTGGCAAAGAAATGTATCAAAAGAATATGGCTGCACAGGGGAACCTTGGGTGGCTCATTGGTTAAGCGACCAACTCTTGGTTTCAGCTCAGGTCACGATCTCACAGTTTGTGGGTTCCAGCCCTGCATCAGGCTGTGCAGTGACAGTGCGGAGCCTGCTTAGGATTCTCTCTCCCTCTCTCTCTTTTTGCCCCTCCCCTCCTTGCACTCTCTCTCTCTCTCTCAAAATATACAAATAAACTTTTTAAATTTATTTTTAAAAAAAGAATATGGCTGCACAGACACCAGAATTTGATCAGAGAAGTATATGGGAATTCTTGGAACAGACAGTATAAGGTCTACATTAAAAGAACCTGCAATCAATTTACAGAAACCTGCGTTTTGGACTGTGCTACAGACCACACAACAAAAGGAATAAAACCTGATGAGACCTCCTATTCAGAACATTGCTTATAAAAATATTTTAAATGATGCAAAGAATATCCATGAGAGTTCAGGAATATAATATTCAGCAGAACGAAAACCCGGCAGCCAAAGCAGGACCCTTGGCCAACTGTGATAGAAAAGTCCTGATGGATGGACTTCAAAGAAAAGATTGCCAACATCTATTGTTCTGGAAACCAGGATTCATCTGATAGAATCCCCTGAAGGCAGAAGCCACCATATCTAACTGTCTGTCTGCTAAACTGCTTGGCAAATGGACCAGTGGAGAAATAAAATTTCTAGGGCACCTGGGTGGCTCAGCCGGTTGAGCCCCCGACTTCAGCTCAGGTCATGATCTCATGGTTCATGGGCTGAGCCCCGCGTCAGGCTCTGTACTCACAGCTCAGAGCCTGGAGCCTGCTTCAGATTCTGTCTCCCTCTCTCTCTGCCCCTCCCCTGCTCACACTCTGTCTCTCTCTCTGTCTCAAAATAAGTAAACATTTAAAAAAAATTTTTTTAAATAAAATTACCATTTACCAGGAATAATCAAAATAGAAATTCTTGTTCGATGAAAATAGTAAGATGCAACATTTGTCGAGCCCTTAATATTCAGCAGGTTGGTCACTTGATTAGAAAAATATCCATTGTTTATTCAACTGTCACTATTAATTTTAAAGCAAAATATAGGTTCACTCATATATAAGAAAAAACATTTTTATTACTAAAAGTAAAATAAATTGAAATATCACAGAATAGTTATATTTCTATTAAAAGTAAAATAAATGGAAATATCCCAGAATAGTTATATTGATATTGTATGGTACCAGAGTATTGTAACTAGACTCTGGATATATTGAAATGTGTTTCAGTCAACATCATCCTCCGAGTATTCTTGTCCATTCATATCTGCTTTAAGTTGCTGACAGATACATGAAATAATTACTTGCCACAAAACAAATGAACAATTCAGGCTGCTTTAACCTTGTGGTTCTGTCTTTTCAGCATGCAGCCTCCTCCATGATCGCTAAGTCAGGGGAAGAGAATGGAAGAGACGTGTTGGCTTTTTCGCTGTCACACATCACATTTTCTTGACCAGAACCATCACATGGCTCTGTGTAGGTCCAAACAGGCTGGAAATTGTAGTCCTGTAGTCCCATGAAGGAAAAGAGACCTGGATATTGGCTTGCACTACTAACTTTTCTCTCGCTAAGTATTGAAGTCACTAATACAAACAAACTAAAAATAACACATGGGATATCTTGAGTTCTGACTTCATACTTTTTTTTAAGTTTACTTATTTATTGAGAGAGAGAGAGAGAGAGGACAGTGGGGGAGGGACAGAGAGAGAATCCCAAACAGGCTCCACACTGTCAGTGTGGGGAGCCCAATGTGGGGCTCAAACTCACGAACTGCAAAATCATGACCCGAGCCAAAATCAAGACTCAGTCACTTAACCGACTGAGCTACCCAGACACCCCCTAACTTCATGCTTAATCAGTACCTTGTGTATGTTACTTTCATACAGAAAATAAAGACAAAATAAAAATTTATTAATTGCAATGTTAATGAAGCTGACAATGGCTTCTCACTTCCTTTGAAAGAAATGTCCCATAGGGGAGCCTGGGTGGCTCAGTTGGTTGAGCGTCCAACTTTGGCTCAGGTTATGATCTCAGTTTGTGAGCTCAAGTCCCGCATAGGGCTCCATACTGGCAGTATGGAGCCTGCTTAAGATTCTCTCTCCCTCCCTCTCTCTCTCTGCCCCTTTCTCAATCACACTCTCTCTCTATCTCAAAATTTTTAAAAAAAATTTTTTTAATTAAAAACTTTTAAGGAAAAATAAGATAGCAGAATGAACACTAGAGAAGAAAACTTTCGAAGCAGGTCATTTTGTGAAGTAGTTATTGTCAGGCAGGGAGTGATGCAGTGGAGAAGGTCTGCGCTAGAGGCAAGGACAGTACGAATGGTGGGAAGAAAAGACGGATTTGACGTTAAATTCTTGGAAATTTATCAGTTGTAAATTCAAGGACATGAGAGCAGGATTTAAGAGCTCTAGCCTAGTGGATGGCATCTCTAATTTTAGGGAACTCAGCAAGATGAACTGTGTAAGAATTTTGAACATTAACAGTTTTGAGTCCCAGATCTACTATATAGTAATTGTTTGATCTTAAACAAGTTACTTAACCTCTGAGTACCTCTGAGGGTTAAATAAGCTAATAAAAATAAAGAGCTTTGCACAATGCCTGGATCACAGCAAGAGGTTCATAGTGTTATCTATCTCCATTACTATTATTATCATCATTTTCATTACGATTGTCATCCATGTGGAGCTGCCTAAAAGACTGTTGGAAATCAACACTCATGAGAAAAATGAAGATTTGAGACGGAGATTTACAATAACATAGACTGGAGAACTGAGTTGGAATAAAAGAGGAGGAGATGGCCAAAAGATGAGCGTAGTTTGAGGCACTTAAGGGATGAGTGGAGGGGCACCTGGGTGGATCATTCGGTTAAGCAACTGACTCTTGACTTCGGCTCAGGTCATGATCTCATTGTTTCTGAGTTTGAGTCTGGCATTGGAGTTGGTGGAGCTGTCAGCACAAAGCCTGATTGGGATTCTCTCTCTCTCTCCCTCCCTCCCTCTCTCTCTCTGCCCCTCCCCCTCATGTGAACACACACATGTGCTCTCTCTCAAAATAAATAAAGAAACTTAAAAAAAAAAAAAAAGAAAGAAAGGGATGAGTAGAACAGGGGCATCAAGGTGGCACAGTCAGTTGAGTGTCCTACTCTCTATTTTGGCTCAAGTCATTATCCCAGTGTCATGGGTTTGAGTCCCAAGTCGGGCTCTGCACTGAGGGTGGAGCCTGATTGGGATTCTCTTATTCCCTTTCTCTCTGCCTGTCTCTCCCACTCATGCTCTCTCTCTTTCTAAAATTAAAAAAAAAAAAAAATAGTGGAGGAAGGGATGAGTAGAACAATAGGCATCAATGAGACTCTCTAGGAGACACAATGAGCCATTCATCCCCTGGCTCATGATCACTACATGGCTGTACCAGATATGTCCAGGCACAGGAAGGAAAAATCCAGGATGCAGATCCTCTCCACACAATTAAATGTCCACAAAGCCTAAGCCCAATGTCGTTTTTCTTACATAACAAGTGTTTAAGATTCAAAATTGTTCTTCATGAGGGGTACCTGGGTGGTTCAGTCGGTTGAGCACCCGACTCTTGATTTAGCTCAGGTCATGATCTCATGGTTCACGAGTCTGAGCCCCACGTCAGGCTCTGCGTTGACAGCATGACGCCTGCTTGGGATTCTTTGTCTCCCTCTCTCTCTCTGCCTCTCTCTCTCTCTCTCTTTCTCTCTTTCAAAATTAAATAATAAACTTCTTAAAAAATTCAGATGATTGAAGATGAAATACTGATTTAGGAAATATGGCAATAAAGCAAAAATTCACCTGACAGCACTCTACCAAATATATTTAAATATCTAAACCCTAGTTTTCCTAATTGTTCTATGCCTGTGTTTCCCCAAATAGATTTCACAACATCCTGGTTTCAAGAAATACTAATAGGCATTTTGTGGGGAAAAGATTTTATACTCAAGAAAATTTGGAAAATGCTGGGTTAGACAAAGTTTCATGGTTTTCTTTCCCATACAGCTCAGCAGAGCCTTTACTCTATTTATGAGCAGTGTCAATCTCCATAAAGCACCCACAGGGTAAGTTGTTTTTCCATCTTACTTGGCTAGGCAATGTTGATTTGTTTACAGAGTTTCTCAGTGTTTCTTAATGTTCCTCAGAACACACGGAAACACGGTGCTATATCTGGCTGTCTCACCAACTTCTCTGATCCTACTAACTGAGGTCTGGGGCTGCAAGGACCACACGATGTAGAAGCTGAAAAGGATGGAACGCCAGCCCAGGAGTGCACGTGATCTACTGACAATCTGTAGCCATAGTATTGTATAGATTCTCGGGCAGACACTCAATTTAATTTTGGTTTTTAATTCAGGAATTGCTGTTATACCTGAAAGTATCAGTTGGGGTCTTTTAATGGTAAACAATGGGAATTGACCTCGCTATATTAAGGGGGAAAAAAGAAGTGTTTATTGAAAATATTCTGGACATTGTGAAATCTCAGCATTGTGAAGGAAGAACAGAATACCACAGCCACTAGAAGGACAGGAAGCAGGGTCGCCCCAGGTACCAGAGGAATAGTAATTCAGGGACAGCCATCAGGTGGCCCAGCTCCAAGCCATCTTCTATCTGATATCTCCACTAAAGATTCAAGTCCCCCTAAAAAAAAAAAGAGAGGGAGGGAGCCAAATCATAAAAGACTCTTAAAAGCTGAGAATAAACTGAGGGTTCATGGGGGGTTGAAGGGAGGGGAAAGTTGGTAATGGGCATTGAGGAGGGCACCTGTTGGGATGAGCACTGGGTGTTGTATGGAAACCAATTTGACAAATGTCATTAAAAAAAAAAAAAAAAGATTCAAGTCCCAGGAAAGATGCTGATTGGCTTAGCTGGGTCAGGTGCCTAACACCTATCTACCCACCATTGCCCATGGTCATGGCTGAGGTCTCATGATCTACAACCACATGATATAGAATGACATAGAGGAGAGGCAATTCCTCTGAAACATGGATGCTGAACAGAAAAGTAGGAGACACACTTGACGTTCACTGAGCAGAAAAAAGGAGACATGTGCTTTCCTTTTCCCACTACTTCTATCCCTTCTACTCAGTTCTTCGCAGTTCTTACTGAAGCATTCCGAATGGCTAGGCTTTCTTCTCCAATCCTTCAACAGACTTGAGAGCCTGTCTTTCAGAGAATTCAAAAAAGTCCTCTTGAGTTGAGTCCTTCTTCCAAGAAACCTGGCATTGTTGATTAATGACTCCCAAGGAAGAGTCATTTAGTCTAATTATCAACTAAGCTCATTCATTCTTAACAGCCTCAGAAGACACAAGGACAGAAAATTTAAGGCAATGTGAGAAGGAGAAGGAGGGAGAGTTTAAAGGCAAATGTAACAAATCAATTCCTCCCAACCTCCAAATGACCCAAGTAAAGGAATTTAAACATCTGCCCTTTCTCCATCCTCTGGTCTATTGGCCATAAGTTTTTCTCAGTAATTCTAAAATTCTTTTGATAATCATCAATTTCTGTGAAAACAGAGGGGAGTCTGTCTTATGATAATGTTTTTTGATCCCAGACTAAGATTGTGTCTCTGCCTCTGGGGAAATTCCTTCTACATGAAAAAAGTTTTCTTTAGGCCACTCTTTTTAAAACATTTGCCATCAGCACACCTTATCTTGCTAAGCAAAAGGACAACAGTAAAGTTAGCATGTTGGCTGATTTTTATTTTTTATATTTGAGACTGCTTAAAAAAAAAAAAATTTCTCAAGCAAGTTCTCATGTGGGTTTAATTGTTTGCTTCTTGTCTTTGTTGTAGCAGAAGTTTCAATTTTACTGGAAAAAATAAAAGAAGAAAAGCACGATTTCTAGCCAACATCTAAAACTACATTCATTTTTGTGAAATAAGACCTTTTGATCATCTGGGGTGAAATAGGTTTCACATGATCTTTCTTTATTTATGCATTTTAGTATGGAGAAAACAGAAATTTAAGTAAGATATCATATTGCTTGAGAAAGGACAAGATGGGGACAATGACATTCAAAACACCTTACAAGCACTTCTTCCAAAGGAAACGTTTCATGTAATATTCAAACTCTTTGGAAAACATCGAGCGGAATAACCACCTCTTGCATCAGAAAGCCACACTCCTGTGTTTCTCCTTTATTCTCACACTGTGACCGCACTCAGCACAGCCTCCAGCTGTGTGGGTTTCCCACACTTCAAGCAGTTCCACAACAGCAGCTGTGTGTCCCTGATTCAGTTCAGTCCTGACACTAATCGGAGTTAGAGCAAACCCCCCAGTTTTAAGGGCTGAGTCTCCCAAGACTGTCCCCTACTTCCCCTACTGCCAATCTCAAGTAGTAGGTCCCTATGTTACCCACAACTTCTGTCTGACTTGGTTTTAAAGCAGAGGTTCCCATGAACCCCTGCTATGGATTCAGTCATTTGTAGAACAGCTTACAGAACTCAGGGTAACACTTAAGTTTGCCAATTTATTATATAATAAAGGATGCTATAAATGATGCAGGTGAACAGCCCTGTGAAGAGGTACATACGGTGAGGGCTGAAAGGGTCCTGAGCATAGGAGCCTTTCCCTGTGGAGTTGAGGTGCACCATTCTCCCAGTTCATAGGTTTGTTCATCCACCTAGAAGGTCCCCAAACCCCATACTATTGGGATGTGTATAGAAGCTTAGTAGGTAGACATTAATAAGCATCTATTAACTCCATTTCCAGCCTCTCTCCCCTCTCTTGTGAATGAAAGGTGGGGCTGAAGATTGTAAGCTTCTAATCATGTCTTGGTCTTTCCGATGACCAGTCCCCACAAGGGTCCACCAATAATCACCTCTTTAGAACAAAAGACACTGCTATCAGCGAGGAAATCCCAAATGATTGAGGAGCTCTGTGTCAATGACTGGGGTCAAAGGCTAAGTGTTAGAAGAAAAGATTCTCCAAACAACCACAACCTAATTTACAAGGATTTTTGCGTCAGGAACTGGGGGCAGAGACCAATATCTATATTTCTTATTATTCACACATATCCCATGATAAGCAATTATAAAGGATGATGGCAATATTCTGTTATTTTGTTTTTCCCGTTTCTTCCCCCTGAAAGGAAGGAGCCGTCCACTTTTTAAAGAAAGGGTTTCTGCAGAGAGAACATTTGCCTTCTCTGCATCGAGTCCTGAGGGAAGGGAGAGGTGCTGTCTGCAAATCCACCCACCACCATTTACTCAAACACAAGAGGGAAAAGAGAATATAAAATAGAAAAAAAAAAAAAAACCAACAACAACAAAAAAACTACCAACCCCCACACATCGCTGATAATGCCTCAGGCACAAGTGGATCTGTTGAGTAGTATCTGATGGCAAGACTTGTAGGAGGCATTTATCTTTGAAATAAATTTGAAGAGATTTGTTTTTTAATCTACTTTAAAATTTGTACTGAGTGATTCTTAAATAGCAAAAGCTCAAAGTAAGAAGAGGTTATTTACATTCAAGGAGACAGAATTGGTTAATTAGAACTAAAAAATTACGACTCTACCGGGTGTGCGCTTTAATTTGGAGTGCTGTCTAGGGCATTGTTGTTCTGAACAATTATGGAATGAACACACATACCATAAGTCATTAGCGATGGACGGTTTCCTGTAGGTTAAAGGTATAAAAATGCTCTTATTTTTCACCTTCTGGCCATCCTAACAACATAACATATTAAATAAAAAGTTTTTTCAGTATTTAGCAAACATCATGTGATTTTGGCAACAGTGAAATCCACAATAATTGGGGATAATAATTGGATCTGCCAGTAGGGGGAGTTCAAGCCAAATTAGCAAAAGAGAGCTTCAGAAATGGGACTTGGTGGGAGAATTCCAGGAGGAATAAGCTCACTGATTACAGCCCATAACAAAATGCTGAGTAAAGTCAAATGATTCATGGTAGGGCTTACACTGACGTACTTGCATGGGCCCGTGTGCCTTGAGAGAAACATCAGGAGCCCATGAGAGTGGCAGTTGGGTGTGGGGTACAACCCAGATTCCATCTAATGTATGTATCATAATTTATTTAGCCTTTCATTTGCACCTCACACCCATTTTTTGTTTGGTTGGGTTTGTGTGTGTGTGTGATTTTGTTTGTTTGTGTATTTGTTTGTTTTGCTAGCACCCATAATGCAGGGATGTCTACCCAAAATAAGAATTTCAGGGGCTCCTGGGTGGCTCAGTCAGTTAAGCATCCAAATTTTGATTTTAGCTCAGGTTATGATCTCATGGTCATGAGATAGAGCCCCACGTCAGGCTCCATGGTGAGCATGGAACCTGCTTGGGATTCTCTCTCTCTCTCCCTCTGCTCCTCCTTTGCTCATGCTCACTTGCCCTCTCTCTCTCTCAAAATAAATAAATATTAAAAAAGGAATTTCAGAGGACAACTAGGTTACTCATTTCTTCCGTAAATCCTATGTTTTGGAAGAATTCCTTGGCATGCCCTGCACATATTATAATAAATGATTAACCCTTACAAATCTGGATAAAGATTTTCTGCTACCCAAATTGTCTAAGTCTCATTTTTAAGTAATACGCAGTAATTTACCTAATTCATCAAATATGGTCCCCTTTCTCCAAAGATACACTCAAACTTCAATCTCCTTTAAACAAACAAACAAAGCTTGCCCATTTCTCTCCGCAAGATTATAGATCCATCATTTGCAAAACAGTCCTTCAAAATTCTGTACTAGTTTTCTCCCAGTAAACAAGCCTTGATCTCTTAAAATAGTATTGTACATGAGAATTATGCCAAATGCTACTTTTGAAAACACTCTTTTGTATAACTGAGAAAACAGTTAAGAAAAAAAACTGAGCCTTCTTGAAATGTTGCCATATTTATTCATCTGTTGACCAGCCATAGAAGCCCTTCAGACACGATGGCTCGGAGCCTCCAGCAGTCCTAGGTTCAAATCCCCATTTAGAATATACTGACTAGATGGGGGCACCAGGATGGCTCAGTCAGTTAAGTGTCCAGCTTCGGCTCAGGTCATGATCTCATGGTTGACGAGTTCAAACCCACATCAGGCTCTGTGCTGACAGCTCAGAGCCTGGAGCCTGTTTCGGATACTGTGTCTCCCTCTTTCTCTGCCCCTCCCCCACTCACACTCTGTCTCTCTCTCTCTCTCTTTCTCTCTCGCTCTCTCTCAAAAATAAATAAGCATTAAAATAATAATAATAATAAGGAATGTACTGACTAGGTGACTTTAGAGAAGTTATCTCAACTTGTCTAAAAACGGAGTAATAGTAACTTCTTTTCAAAGTTGTTTGAGAGAAAGAGATAGCATATGCCCCTGGCAGACATGAAGTGCTTAACAAATAGTTGCTATTCTTAGCAAAATGGTGGCTAAATCTTGTGATCTTCAAAAATACAGATCCCCAACTCCTTCTAAGGAAGGGGAGTCTAGGCTGATATTTTTCCATCACAAACTGTAGATCTTCTCTATGAAGAGTTAGGCCGCCAGGAAGGTCAGAATTAACTGTTGTTCCACTTTTCCTTGAATATGCAGAGGGCCGGCTTTCAGCAATGTCATCCCACTAGACACCTGAACAACTATTTTCTAAATGCAATAAAAGCAAGTATATCTACAGAACAGAATGTAAATATTACTAACCTCCAGCAGACTAAAGGAACCACACAGCTGACAGAAGTCAGAAGTGAGAAGTGTTACTAAGTTTCTTACCTCATCTAGTGGAGTCAAGAGATAATGTTTATATGTGATGGATCAAAAACAGATGTTCAAGTACATGTTTTATACTACTAAGGCAACCAGTAGAGGAATTAAAAATAATTACATAACACACATGGGAGGTAGAAGGGTAATGGAAGAGGGAGTTGCATAAGTGAACAAAATCTCTGACAAGTTTAGAAATTATACTATTTATAGTTTTTAAACACATATAGTTTTTAAACACTGGGGGGAAAAAAACAGCTAATGGTGTTTATCTATGGGATTGGACCTGGGAAAAGAACATGAGGAAGAGTTTCACTCATCATTTAAATTTTTGGCCATGTTTGATTTTTATGTTTAATTCGTGCGTACTTATATAATAAATATCTATTTAAAAGAAGAAAATGAGTATCGTGTGGCTGCGTGCTCCAAGAGGGTCCCCAGGGATCCCCACTACCCAGCATTCATACCCTTGTGTATTCCTCCTACCAGATTGCACCAAGGTTATCTCTGAAACCAACAGCATATGACAGAAATGATGGTACACCATTTCCAAGTGGAATGAGAGACGACGGCTTCTGTCTTGGGTGCTCTCTTTTTCCCAAAAGATCTTTTTCTCAAGACCACTCACTCTGTGGGAAGCCATGTCGCCAAGAGCCCTGTGGAGAGGCCCATGTAGTGAAGAAATGAAGTCTCTGAGAACAGCATCTGAGCTGGGAGCAGACTTCCCAGACCCAGTCTACTTTTTATATATGGAGCCCCAGCCAACAACTTGACTGCACACAGTTCTAGCCCAAGATTGTTCTCGGGCTGAAAATGCATGAAGCTGCCCAAAACCTGAGAGGAGCTCTTAGCCAAGGCTCTGGCCCGAATCCGGTGAGGGCAATAGGGTTTGGAGCACTATACAACACACAGTCCACACAACTCACATCCAAATATTGCCAAATCCTCCCAATTTTACAAACACAGATCTTTCCCATCTCCTTCCCTTTTTTCCGTTTCACAGCCACAGACTTAATCTGGGCTTTCATTGCCTCCCACAGTTTTTCCTCCCTCCAGTGTTTCTAAGGACAGACACCTAAATGGAATAACTTCTCATTCTTCGAACCACCCCGATCATGGGTCAAGCAGAGCCCTGGGTCAGAAAATAAGATTGCTTTGCTTCCCACCTCAGTCTTGTAAAACAACCCAGAGACAGGCTGGGCTGGGCACGGAGGGGCCTTGGCAAGGAGGTAGATTCCCTGCTGGACCAGCCTATCAGACACCTGCACAGACTTCCAGCCTGGAATCGAGAGACGTTTTCCACATCCTCTGTAGCAACTGGGGTGCAGCTTTTGCCTACTTAGGCGCCACAAAAGGTGGCTCTGGTAAATTCAGGTACATTGGAGAATATCTTTCAAGCCCATTCACTGTGACTTTCAAAAGCATTTTAACACTTCCAAAAAAATAATCTTCCATAACTTCACAGCTCATTGGCTCCTCTGTATGTTGTACCTTGCCTGGGGAGATTCATCCCCTTACATACATTATGAATTAAAATATTAGGCAGCATTCTGTGATGTAACTTTTTAAAAAGCTGATGATGGATTATTTTTTCAAAAATCTTCCTTGGCAGATTTCTTGATTTGATTCCCAGTTATTACAAACATATCCATTGAGTCAGAGTATTCTGGTTTCAAAATAATTGTTTCTATGCATACTACAAATCCAGCAGACTTAATCACTTGTGATTTAGTCGTGTCGTAAGCTCAAATCTGTTAACTAGTTTTAATTAGCTTCATCATAAACAAAACGGTCGATTGTTACAGGTTGTCTTGTTACATTGATGGAGAACACCTGGAAATGATGATTAGCTCCTCCAACAACAAATTAACTTGGACTACGACCCGTCATTAATAATTATTTCGCCCCCTTCCTGGAAGAAGCCTGAGATTACGATCAGAACATAAAGTCAAAATAAAGTCCAGTTGATTCTTCAAAACAGTGAAATACTAGGAGGTACTTTTTGTCTGTCCTATTGTAACTCCTACCCTAAAGGGGTGTGTCTCTGGTGTGAGTGTGTATGTAAATACAAACACCCAATCACGTAGATATGTACACACATGACATACAAATGCATATGTAAGCACACACTCTACGTTATTTACCTCAGTCATTATCTTTATAGAAACCAAACCTGGGGCCGGGGCGGGGGTGGCGCCTGGGTGGCTCAGTCGGTTGAGCCTCCGACTTCAGTTCAGGTTGTGATCTCACAGTCTGCGGGTTCGAGCCCTGAGTGGAGCTCTGTGCCAGCAGCTCAGAGCCTGGAGCCTGCTTTGGATTCTGTGTGTGTGTCTCTCTCCCTGCCTCCCCCCCACCCCCCAACTTGCACTCTGCCTGTCTCTCTCTCTCTCTCAAAAATAAACATAAAAAAAAAAAAAAAAAAGAAACCAAACTAGGACAGAGAATAGAAGTTTATTTGCACATTTAATAAACGGTTACTCAGGGACAGCCTACACCAACCAAACAGAAATTTTTCCCATAACCTTGTGAAGAGCAGAATTGTTTCCTTTCTGAGAATGAGCTTCCTTGGAGACACAGACTTCCTTTCTGGGTAAATTTTGGCCACTAAAAGTCCATAGAGGGAAATCTTATACTATAACGTTAAGTGGAAAATGCAGGGGACAAAATTGGAGGAACAGCACAAGTTGAAACATGTTGAAAATTTTTGAAAAGAAATGTGCCAAAATGATTACAGTGTTTGTTTCTGAGTGAGTTTTTCTTCTTTGAGAAATTTACAAATTCCAAATCCTTGTATAAGAATCTTATACTAGGGGCGCCTGGGTGGCTTAGTCGGTGGAGCCTCCAACTTCGGCTCAGGTCATGATCTTGGGGTTCATGAGTTCAAGCCTCACCTCGGGCTTGCTGCTGTCAGACTGTCAGCACAGAGCCCAATTCCGATCCTCTGTCCCCTTCTCTCTCTGCCCCTCCCCCGCTTGCACTCTCTCAAAAATAAATAAACTTTTTTTTTTTTTTACATCTTACACTGGGGCACTTGGGTGGCTCACTTGGTTGAGCATCTGACTTTGGCTCAGGTCATGATCTCACAGTTGGTGAGTTCCAGCCCCACAGTGCAAGCGGTCAGTGCAGAACCCACTTCATATCTTCTGTCCCCCTCTGCCCCTCTCCCACTTGCACTCTCTCTCAAAAAAATAAAATAAAACATTAAAAAAAAAGCTTATACTGGGGCACCTGGATGGCTTGGTTGGTTAAGCATCTGACTTGGCTCAGGTCGTGATTTGACAGTTCATGGGTTCAAGCCCCGTGCTGACAGCTCAGAGCTTGGAGCCTGCTTCAGATACGGTGTCTCCTTCTCTCTCTGCCCCTCCCCTGCTCACACTCTGTCTGTCTCTCTCTCAAAAATAAATAAACATTTTAAAATGTTTTAATTAATTAAATAAGTTAATAAAATAAATCTTATACTAATCTTATACAGTTGGAAAAACTCAACTGTAAAAAATCCATGGAAATCCTGACTAGAGATATTCACTAAAAAGCCACATTGACTGGGCAGCAAATACCAAGATTACTGCAAGGAACTATTTTCTACCTCAGGATGGAAAACTGAAAATTGAATTTGTGTTGCAAAATTTTGGTTTGGGAGACTTCAGCTGTGGAATCTGAAACCCTATCTAAAGATAAGTGGAAAGAACAAGTGGGCTTTGAGCTGCTGCAAAAGGTACTTTTTAGCAATGATGATGCTATTTCAAATCGGTGAAACTCTTTAGAGTTTATAAGAAGCTTTCACAGCATAAGGTACTATAATGAGCCTGGGTTTGGGACCCAGAAAACCCCAGTGTGAGTCTGCCTCCATCTGTGGGAAATTACAATGCATTTAAAGGCACTTAGTAAATTGCAAAATGCTCTAAAAAAAAAAAGTGTCATTGTAAGGGATATGTGGTATAGGCAGAGAAGACTCTTTTATTTTACAAATGAGAGAAGCAGAGGAACACAGAAACTACTATGATTGTAGCATTAATTTCAGTAGGAAAAAACTTGATACCAACTTAAATATCCATCATCAAGAAAATAAGTTATGAAAATGAAAAACAAACCAAGGCAACACAAATCAACAAGTATGAACCTTGTAGACATAATTTTGAAGCAAAAAAACAAAGTTACAAGGGCGCCTGGCTGGCTCAGTGGGTGGAGTATGTGACACTTGATCTCAGGGTCATGAGTTCAAGCCCCACATTAGGAATGGAGCCTACTGTAAAAAAAAAAAAAAGTTATAGAAAAAAATACACACAGACTGTGGGGGCGCCTGGGTGGCTCAGTCTGTTAAGCGTCCAACTTCAGCTCAGGTCATGATCTCACAGTTCATGAATTCAAGCCCCACATCACGCTCTGTGCTGACAGCTCAGAGCCTGGAGCCTGCTCTGTCTCCCCCTCTCTCTGCCCTTCCCCTGCTCACACTCTGTCTCTCTCTCTCTCTCTCAGAAATAAATAAACAGTAAAAAAAAAAAAAAAAAATACACAGACTGTGTTATCGTGCTTAAAAGCATCCAGACAGTATTCTATCCATCACTTTTAGTAAAAATATAAAGACACCCATGGGAATATAAGCACCAGTAGAGGATTGTGGTTACCTACAAGGGGAGGGGCGGACAGAGAAGGGCAATCAGGGTTCCACATTTTATTAATTATGCTGAGAGGTGAGTGAAAGAGCGGACCTACGCCTGCCGACTCCATCTTGTTCTGTGTCCTTTACCTTGAGTGACTATGTCCCAGATATGCCCCCTTTCCGGGAAAATCGCAGAAACCTCAGACCACGCCTCCTCCCCTTGAGTAACCTCCCCCTCACCAGTTCAAATTTCCTGATCAAAACACGCCCCGCGACCTGCGTAAGAGGACTCCGACCCTTCCCCAGCCAATCGGCTGAGGCCATGACCCTTCCCCAGCCAATCAGCTGAGGCCACAGCCATTACCTCACCAACTGCCCCTAGACCCCTATAAAACCTTTGTGCTTTTGAAACTCGCTCTCTCTCTCTGGTATCTCACCGCTGCATCGGTGCAGGTAGGAGACTGAGCTCGAGCTAGCTCGAATAAAGGCTCTTTTGCTTTTGCATCGGACTCGGCTCCCTGGTGGTCTTTGGGGATCACGAATTCTGGGCATAACAGTGAGTGTGCTGGTGTTGACTCTACTAATCTATATAACCTCCCTATATGTGCAATATTTCATACGATAATTATTGATCACTTACCATGTATCTAGCATTAAGCAGTTTTCCATCCTTCCTTCTATTTAGTCCTCATAACACCCCCACAAGGAAAGCCTTGCTGTCCCATTGTAACAGGTGAGGATGAGGACTCCATCCCACTAGCACATGTCAGAGAATGGCGTAGGATTTGTCTCTATCTCACAGCACTGCCCCCAAGGATCTTGAGCACCCAGGATTCAATAACCCTGGGACTACACTGGAGAAGAGACATTAGATCTAGTCATTCCTACAGCAGGCACCCACCTCTGGCCTCCCCTCCCCACATACAGGCATTCTGTTTGTAGGAAATGCCATCATGGAAGGAGTTGTGGCTGCTTTCCTCAGTTAGTAAACGCTTGTCTTCTCTTTGAAGACACATGCCACAGCTACCCTTTCACACCCAATCTCCCGTCAGCCCACGCAGGGCCTCTCCCGCAAAGCATGCACATGACCGCTGGGTCTCCCTTCAGGACGTGAATACTTGTGCATGACAGTCATGGCTTCTCACTTCTCATACATATTTTCAACAAGGCAAGACTTTTTCCACATTGTTCCCTGTGTGTGGTTCCACTTTTTGTTGTCGGAATGGGAGGAATGAATGATCGGCATTGAGTGAGGAGTATGCAGACTGCATGACACAAACCCTGAGTCCCACGGCCAGCGCACAGTCTCAGCCCGGACTTTGTTGTATTTCCAAGGACGACGGTTAGTAGGCCACCATCATAAAGCCACACTTTCTGGAAGTCTGGAAAATTCTTATTTTCCCTGTCAGTGGACTTATCACTGTGCACCAAAAGTAGGCTCCCACTTCTGACACAGAAAGTGGAGTCTGTATTTTACTGTTCCTGTAATACTACAGACCAGAAGAAGTGTGAAATAGAGAAAAGGACTCTGTGCTGGGAACCAGGAGGTCTGAGTTCTAGTTCTAGAACATATATTCTAACTCCATGAACTCCAAAGCTTTTTCCAGCTCCAATATGCAGAAAAAAGAAGTGTTTAAGATAAAAGGTGCCATAAATAATTCAAATAAGTTTTACTTTATTTAACATTGGCAAGATTCTTTTACCATTAGTAATTTCTTTTAAATTAGTAATTAGTAAAATAATTACATAATCAAATTAACAAAAAAAGGCTTAATATTATTTATTATTTCATGGCAGCAATGAAACTATATATGCTTCATGATTGGAATTCTTGGTAAAATTCTTAGTGATGGACAAAGTACACACTCTGGTGCTAGGTTAAGTTAGTTTCAATATTTGGTGGGTTTTTGTTGGTTTTTTTAATGTTTCTTTATTTTGATGGAGAGCGCACACAAGTGGGGGAGGGGCAGAGAGAGAGAGAGAGAGAGAGAGAGGGAAAGAGAGAATCCCAAGCAGGATCTGCACTGACAGCACAGAGCCCAATGAGGGGCTCAAACTTACCAACTATGAGACCATGACCTGAGCCAAAGTCAGACGCTTAACCAACAGAGCACCCGGATGCCCCCCAGTATTTTGTTTTAATATCTGTCAGAGCTGGAAAAAATACCCCACTAAAATTCATCAAGTCAAATGAAAGAAGTGTGTCATTAGCAGTGCTTTCTGAGTCATCATACTCAGTTTTCAATTCCATGTATCCAACTTGAGAACTCCCTTTTTTTAGATTTGCCTAGTAAATTTTTATTCTCTTCAAGTCTCAGTCATCTCCAAACAAATTAGGAAACGGTACAATACATATTTTCAACAAATGAGTTCAACGCTTTTCTGAACTTCTTCATCTGAAACATTTAGGACTCGGGTTAGAAAATTCTGTTTCCAGTTTGAAGCGTGTGCAGACGTGAGAATTCCTTGGACGGGAGACGCACAAAAACCTTCCATGCTGTCCCACCATTCTGGCTCCTCCCGATGTGAGAATTTCTAATAGGTAAAAATTGCTACCTTAATTTTGGCCACAAAATTACTTTACGATGGATACAAACTCAAGCATCTCTTTCAAATGCTCTCTGTAGCCTGTTGCATTTGCAAAGCAGATATGTTCTCATTATTTTAAAACAACTTTTACCTTGAAGGGACAGATTAAGCATGTTCAATTTTTTTAAATATCCTAAATAGAGTATACCTGATAGTCACTTATCTTCACCAAAAAAGGGGGAAAAAGCAAATTTTGAGCACTTGTCTGTTTTGTCTGTTTTATGAAAGAAAAAATGCCTAATGTATTCAAGATTGGTTTTAATTCTTAATTTTTTATTTCATTATGTTTAAAGGTGTTGTTTTTATGGCCTGGGTGGCTCAGTCAGTTAAGCATCTGACTTCTGCTCAGGACATGATCTCATAGTTTGTGAGTTCAAGCCCTACATCAGGCTCTCTGCTGTCAGCACAGAGCCTGCTTCAGATCCTCTGTTCCCCTCTCTTGCCCCCCCCCACCCCCCACTCAGGCTCTCTCTTTCTCTCTCAAAAATGAATAAACATTAAAAAAAAAAAAAGAAAGATCAATGTAAGAACATGTGATGAAGGGGAAGGCAGGGTTTAAGCAACAAGGGTGGTAAGGCATCCAGATACCAGCAATAGTGAGAAACTGTTACCTCCCACAGAAACTGGGACAGCTAACCCAGCTCAGGGGAATGGACCCAGTAGGAGTTGTCACTGTGCAGGAATCCAGCTGCTGCCAGGGATGTGATGTAAAACCAGGGAAGAAACGGGAAAATAACCCCAACCTCATTCCCCTGCCCCACTACTGCCTTCTGGTAACCAATCCCACCTGGAAGGCAGCCAGCAGGTGAACAACAGAGACCTAGTCTAAAAGGGTCCTGGGCACAGAGCAGGGAAGAGTGAGGTGGGGAGAGTCAGAGGGGGTGGGGGGAGAGTGGGGAGGTGGGTGGCAAATGGAAATCAACCCACTCAGATGACAGGGCCAATCCTTCATCGGTTTGGATCCTTAAAAACAGCCAGCCCTAGTCCATGCTGTAGATAACATCCTTCTCCTCTGTGGAAAAGAAACAGGATCCTTTTTCTACCAACTCAGAGAATTTCCATCCAACCATATATTTCCTATGCTCACTGTGAATTATTCATGCTCTGATCTATTTCATCTGTGGAGCCCGAGAGTATAAGTACTATCATGCTTTGGACTTCTAAAAAATTTCTTTTTTTTTTTTCCATATTTGAATTTCACCTGTTCTAGTGAAAGCAACTCTTTCAGATTGGTTTGCAAAGGTGAATATATGTTAAAAGATGAGTCATTTGCAGTGACAATGAAGTCCTATCAAGTGTTGGAATGTCTTCAGCTCAACCCCACAAACAGTTATTGAGCAGTCTACTACCTGCAAAGCATCATAGGGAATTCAAAGATGAATTACAGGTGGGCTCCAACCCTCCTTCCCAGGGAGGTTACACCAGTATCTGAAGATGGACAGTGATAAAAGTTGACCAGTGGAGTTTGAGGGGAATGGGAAATTGGCAGGACACTTCAAGTGAAGGAGAAATCCCTTCAGTTGAGCTACTTTCTTAGACCAAAGACTTGTACAGTCATTGACTTCAGCTAGTAAAGACTCTGGTAGGAAAAAGAAATGATGGCAAATGCTGACCTCTAACAAATTTGAAGTGTAATATCTGAATTAAATTAATAAATAAACATCTCCACCAGCAGAACCACAATTACATCCCAGAGTCCAAGCCTCTCATCTGAAACACTTTCACTGCCAGGGTGCCTGGGCAGCTCAGTCAGTTGAATGTCCAACTCTTGGTTTTGGCACAGGTCATGATCTCACGGTTCATGAGATCGAGCCCCGTGCCGGGCCTCACACTGACCGGGCAGACCCTACTTAGGATTCTCTCTCTCCCTCTCTCTGCCCTTCCCCCACTCACACTTGTGCATGCTCTCAAATTAAATCAACTTTAAAGCTAAAAAAATTATACAATAAAATAAAATAAAATAAAACAAAACATTTTCAGTGCCAAAGGCTTGTATTGGAGAAACAGTTTGGAATAAGTTTGAAACCTCCAAAAACTCTTCAGACAAGTCTTTTGCAACTTGAGCAAAAAGTAGAAACTGGACAATTTCATTTCAGGTTCAACCCCCAGCTCAACACTGCTCCAGAGAGCAAAACTGGAAAAATGGAAAGTGAAAATTAAATTTTCCTTGATGGTTGTCAATCCCATCATAAGAATTTATGGGAGAGTGAAAATCATTAAAGCTGAAGGTAGCTATTATGAGATTAGAGTCTCCTTTGGTTTCATTTTGAGGTTACATTTTATTTATTTGTTTGTTTGTTTTGAGAGAGAGACAGGGTGTGTGCGTGTGTGTGTGTGTGTGTGTGTGTGTGCGCGCGCACGCAACAAGGGAAGGAACAAAGGGAGGGAGAGAAAGATTCTTCAGCAGGCTCCACGCCCAGCACAGAGCCCCAACACTGGTTCTGTCGCAGGAACCGTGAGATCATGGCCTGAGCCAAAATCAAGAGTCAGACACTCAACCAAATGAGCCACCCATGGGCCCCTTGAGGTTACATTTTAAAGAAATCTTGCCATTTACATTGTGGATGGAAACAGAGGGTATTATGCTAGGCAAAATAAGTCAGAAAAAAGACAGATATCATATGATTTCATGCATAAGTGGAATTTGAGAAACTCATGAGATGAATATAAGGGAAGGGGAGGAAAAATAAGATAAAAACAGAGAGGGAGGCAAACCATAAGAGATCTTAAATACAGAGAACAAACTAAGGGTTGCTGGAGAAGGGTGAGAGTGAGTTAAATGGGTGATGGGCATTAAGGAGGACTCTTTGGGATGAGCACTGGGTGTTATATGTAAGAGATGAATCACTGGGTTCTACTCCTGAAGTCAAGACTACACTGTATGTTAACTAACTTGAAAATAAAAACAAATAATAAATAAATAAAGACAATACCAAATGGAAGGCTAAATGCAATAACAGTGAACGTGTAAATTTTTTTAAATTTTTTTAAGTTTATTTATTTATTTTTGAGAGAAAGAGAGCACGAGCAAGAGAAGGATAGAGAGAGGGAGAGAGAGAGAATCCCAAACAGGTTCTATGAAGTCAGCACAGAATCTGATGCAGGGCTCAAACTCACAAACCAACAGATCATGCATGACCTGAGCTGAACTGAGCCACTCAGGCACCCCAAACAAGCAATTTTTAAAATGTCTCTTAAATCCTCAATATTATGGTCCTGCCAACAACAACCTGGCTTTAACCAGATATAACCTCTGTCTGAATGGTAACAATTTTTATAATATACAGAGCACTTACTATGAGCCAGTCACTGTTCTAAATGCTTCACACGCAATAACCCATTTACCAGATGAGGAAACTGAGGCACGGTGTGCCTAAGATCACACAGCTACTAGGCTACCATGATTGTCCAATAAAATACAGGACGCACAGATGCATTTGAATTTCAGATAAACAACAAATAATGTTTGGTATCATTATGTCCCCTGCAATATTTCGAGCATACTTATACAAGTAGTATCCATTGCTTTTCTGAAATTCAAACTCAGGACCCTGGGTGTCCTATAGTTTTGCAGAGTGCCCTGCATTTTGCTAAATCTAGCGACCCCAGACCATGCCAATCTTGCTAATGCAAACTCATCTGCTCTGTGCTTATGTTGCTGGGATCATGCTCTCTGTCCAAAGATCTGTCTCTCAGAGTTCTCAAAAGATCACTAAATGTTTAATCTTAACCCTCTTTGATTCTAAACCAGAAGCTTCTACTAAAAGGACTCCTTGAAACCAATGAAGTCATGTTCATTCTCTCCACTCCCTACAGGGCCTAGCATTGCTTCCAGAATACAATGTGACTATGTACTTATTTGCAGAGTACAACTCAGTATTACTTTACTTAGCATGCATAATGCATCAGAGTGTCTGGGTTTTATTTGTGGTCAATGACTATCAAGTTCTTGACTTTTAAAGCCCAAATGACCTTCTCTGTGAGGGTTTTAAGAACAGAGAATTGAAATAGCATCAAAAAATGGCCTGGTTGGGGCGCCTGGGTGGCTCAGCTGGTTAAGCGTCAGACTCTTGATTTTGGCTCAGGTTATGATCTCATGGTTCCTGACTCAAGCCCTGTGATGAGCACTGTGTTAACAGTGTGGAGCCCACTTGAGATTCTCTCCCTCCTTCTCACTCTCTGCCCCTCCCCCACTCACTTGAGCTCCCTCTCTCTCTCAAAATAAACTTAAAAAAACAACAACTTTAAAAAAATGGCCTGGAAATCCTTTCAACTGCCCTCATCTGGTTTCCACGCTGCTGAGTTTACTAAACTTGAAGAGCCATGGCGGTCTTCTGAGAGCACATCAGATGATTGTTACACAAGTTCAACTCTGAAACCACTTAGATTATAGGAGCTCATTCCCAATTATTAACTACACCTTGGTTGTGGATTGAATGTTTGTATCCTCCTCCCAAAATTCATATGTTGAAGCCCCTAAGCCCCAAAGTGATGGTATTTGGAGGTGGAAACTTTGGGAGGTGATTAGGTTTAGATAAAGTCACGAGGGCAGCACCCCATGATAAGATTAGTGTCCTTAAAAGAAGAGGAAAAGACGACCTCACTTCCTCTCTCCCCTGTGTGAGGATGCGGAGAGAAGGTGGTCACCCGCAAGCCAGGAAGAGGGCCCTCACCAAGAACCGAATCCGATAGCACCTTGATCTTGGTTTTCCAGCCTCCAGAACTGTGAAAAATAAGCATGTGTTGTTTAAACCACCCCTTCTACGGCATTTTGCTATAGCGGCCCAAGCTAACTAAAACGCCCTCCACGGTAAGGTCATTACCACTTACCAGGTCCTCACTCTAACTCAGAGGATGGCGTATAACCCATTTTAGTTTATTTTTAATTTTGACACTCAGAAACACTTCTGTGATTATCCTGCTTCCATCATTTGACTCTTCCAAGAGGAGCTGGCGGAGTAGATTGTCAAGGAAAGAGAGAAAATCAGCGGAGCTGGTGCAGCAGTGAGAGGAGGGATTGTCAGAGAGGGGACAGACAGGGAAAGGAACCAAACCCTGGTTGTGCCCCGCCACCCACACTGTCCTGCAGTGAACCTGCTGGAGGTCAAGGGGTGCCCGACACCGGGCTCTCATGTGATTCCAGCCCCAGACCTCAGTCTTCAGGAACGAGATGCAAAACCGACACCCACCTCATCATCTGGCATAGTAAAGCTTGGGTGTAAACCCCAGAGTCCAGACTTCATGTGTTCAAGGCCAGGGGGTGATGTTACTTTGTGTCACAGTAGGCAAATCACTTAACCTTCCTGTGCCTTCGTTTTCTCATGAGTAAATGGGACTAACAACAGTGGCACATATTTTATAGGGAGTTATTGAAAGTACTGAATGAGATCATTTACGTAAAGTGCTTACAACAGTGCCTGGCATATAGTGAACCTTCAGCACCGTCTGTTGTGAAGACATTCTGTGGTGTAAAGAGTGCCAGAAGGTCGGGTTGGAAATTTTGACAGGGAATCCAGAGTTCACGGGAGGCTTTGAAGGCTCTGAACATCTGAGGGAGGCCACCTAAGAGGTATTTCAGTGCCCTGAGGCCAAGGACCAGACCCAACATGCTAACACAGCGCTGAGCACATCAAAGGTACTCAATGTTCATGGACTGACTGATACGATACTTGTCAATGAGGAAAGCGATCCTCAGGGCAAGAGCTAAGATGGTGGTGAGGAGGATCACGATAGGAACAGAAGGCTGTGTAGGAAATGCTGTGGACAAAGAAGAGCTGTTCTGGGCCACATTCCTTACGACATTACTCAGCACCATTCTTCAGGCAGGTAACAGAGCAAAAATTTGTGGGCAGGAATATGTATAGCCATCATTATCATCATCCGTCATCATGTTTGTAATTTAAAAGTAATAACAGGAACAATAATTACATTTATTGAATGCTTCCAGTGCGTCAGACATCGTGCCAAATGCTTTCCTCGAGGCTGAAATGCTAGCTATGAAAAGATAGAAAAAACGCTATCGTGCACATTACCAAACAGCCATTACACTCTGCACCTTCAGGGAGCCCCCACTGTCCTGATCATCTGAGCTTCCCCCAGGATCCCCTAGGTCCCCTGCTCCCAGGAACTAAAAGCACAAAAGGAGGCCTCAAGGACCCCTCTCCAACATTACAGTCTGTGCCTCTGCAGATTGGCCAATGACCCCATTGAATATTTTGAAAATTATCCCCATGTTCCATGGATTAACCAACTTAACTCTTACATTGTTCTTTAATTCTGGAAGGTGATACTAGGGCTCAGAAAGGCAGGAGACTTGCCCAGGGCCACAGCTCATAAGTGATCAAGCACAGAGTCTATCTGACTCTATTCTGAGCTCCTGGTCCCCCCGGAAGGGAGAAGTTTTGCACCGGAGACTGCAGAACATAAGGCTGAACAGAATGGTCAAACGAAGTAAATCAACAGGCAAAATATGATTTCCAGAAACTTCCTGTTTTAATAGGTCAGAGAAACCACCGGACTCTGTTAAAAACATCAAGCCCCTTAGCCACAATCCATACTAAATAATAAGCCTGCTGGGTGAGCCAGCACCACTAAGTTTATGCAGAGGGTAACATTTCCTTCGGTGGTGACATTTAGAGTAGGCTGTTACATCTTCATCTAGCACAAAAACTCAAATTCTTTTCTTCCATCCTAAAATTTAACTGATCTCATCCCAGATGCTACGGTCATTCGCTTCTAGCTTCCAAAACAAAAGTAAATGGCAATACCATCTGTTACAGCCAGCTATGTGAAAAGGTCACCAGCCTCTCACATTGTCTCTTCACTCCCCAGTTAAGAGTTAACAAAACAGAAAGATGTTTATTTCGGACGAACTCTCAAGTTTCTTCAGGTGGCAAGAGGAGGGTCCAAAAATAGGAGAAACACAAAAACAAAACTAGGACTCAATTTAGGCTGCCTTAATATATGCCTAAGAATTTAACCAAGAAGTAAGAACAAAACAAACAAACAAAAAAAAAAAGCCTAAGAAAAGTAAGAAGGACTTAATATAGAAAAATGCAGAAATTAAGGAATTTGAAAACGAGATTAATAACTAAGTCCAGCTATAGCTTCTATAGCAAAAAAATTTACAGATAGATAAAAATGTGGACAAATACTTTCTCATTGTTTCAATGAGGCAATATAGAAAACACTCTGTAGGTCGTATCAGCATTTCATGGGACTCCAAAAGGCACTTGAGAAAATGCAGCATTCATTTTTGCCTGTTTTCAATCATAATATATATGCATAGAGAAATGTCTAGAAGGATATTCGTCAAAATGTTAACAGTATTTATCTCTGAGTGACAGAATTTGGAGCAATTTTTCTTCCTCCTTTATATTTCCCTATACTTGAATTGTTTACAGTGAGCATTTATCATTTTTATAGTGAGAATAAAAATTCTCAAGCCACTCTCATTTTTTTAACTGTCCCAAACATGATTCAGTGTGAAATATAATACACGGAAGAAGCCACATAAAATATGAAACAAATCACGGTCACATTTGCTTTGTGACAAAATAAACCTCACACTTTGTATCACGGTGAGTCGTGAAAACAGAGATCTCACGGAATTACCCGCGACCCTCCTGAGGGACTATGCCCCCAGCACACGGACGGCAGCAGGATCCCAATGAGTAAATGAGTCCAGCGGTATGAGACGTCCGAGCCAAAGGTGAACCTCACCTCGGGGGCTGGGCTACTGGGGCTCGTGGAGCACCTTCACCTTCATGTCACCATGCTAGCACCTAAGACAACGCCTAATGATCACTTTTACTTTTATATAAAACAAGTTCAGGAGTGCCCAGTGGCTCCATACAGTCAGCTCCGAAGTGGGGCTCGAACTCACGTAACCGTGCGATCATGACCTGAGCCAAAATCGAGTTGGACGCTTAACCGACTGGGCCATCCAGGCACCCCAACACAAATACACTTTTAAAAAACTGTATTTGGCAAATGACCAACAAAGTGTGCCTTACTTAAGCGATCGTGATAATTGCTTCAAGATACAGCATAGGTAAAGAAATGAAACATTTTGTTAAACTAATGAGCAGAAGCAGTGGAGTGAGTAGATCTCCGGAATCTTGGTTTTCTAGAGTTTTCATTTGGGGCCTGTATGTCTTCCTGGACCTATTCGGACGTGTCTATGCTTATATTCAAAACGCACAGGGTAAACACCAGGCATCTGGAAGAATGATCATGGCATTTGGATCAGCTGGGTCTATGGAAATGGATGTCTGTTCTTAGGACAGCCTGTGGTCAGCCTGAAAGATACCATGGAGCTAGTGGATAATGTGGGCACAGCCATGTCTGCCAGACCCAGGAACGTGGAGAGGAGATCAGAACAGGGTTTGGGTTAACAGGCCAAGGTGGAGGGGAAAAGTTGGAAGGACCTCACCTTAAAGGAGCCGGAAGCACAGTTTGAATGAGAGGCAGAAGCCATAGTCAGGAGAGACGCAGGCTGGGGTGAGGGGGTAGATCAGGATCCCAGGTTTCGATAAGGCCGGAGAAAGCACACTCAGAAGCAAATTCTGACCGGGAGGTTTGACAAAGTTGTCCGGGGTCAGTTCAGGGATTTCAAGTTGACAGTCTTCACGTTAAATTTTGACCGTAGAAAGATGTTGTTTAGGGGCGCCTGAGTGGCTCAGTCGGTTGAGCATCCGACTTCGGCTCAGGTCATGATCTCATGGTTCGTGGTTTCAGGCCCCACGTCGGGCTCTGTGCTGAGAGCCTGGAGCCTGCAGCCTGCTTTGGATTCTTTGTCTCCCTCTCTCTACCTCCTTCTCTCTCTCTCTCTCTCTCTCTCTCTCTCAAAAATAAATAAACATTTTAAAAAAGAAAAGAAAAAAAGAACGATGTTGTTTGGTCTGCACTCTCTTTGTTTAAAACTTTTTAGACCTTTGCATCTGAATGCCATGAGCTGGGAATAATACTGGCTGCAGCAGATAGTGTTCTAAGTGCTCTGCATATTCGAATCCATTTAATCCTAAGAACATTTGTTGAGTGCTTACGATATGCCAAGCACTATTCCAAGCACTTTACATGTATTGCCTCCTGGATGCTTTTAGCAATCCTATCCCCATATTACCTATGAGAAAACAGAGGCGCAGAGAATTGAATGATTTGCCTGAGGTTACTCAGCTTGTAAATAGCAGAGCCAGGATTCAGATGAGGGTATTAGCCACAACGCTGCAGTCTTATACTCAGCTAAACCCTCCCTCATATTTCCTGTTTGGCCCTTGTCAGTATTGTGTATTTGACCCTAGGTCTGCACAGTGGTGCAACTGGGTCATTGATCTGAAAATAGCCTATCTGTCTCCTGCCAGTCTTGACGCAGCCTTCTAGGGAGCAGGTAAGAGCACTGCCAAAATGGAGCAGAACCCAGAGCATCAGCAGCCTGGGGCAGAGGTACCTCCGTCACCAAACACGGGCCCCTCCCAGAGCTGACACAGGTACCAGCCTCCATGATGTTCAAAACACAGTAAACCTCATCCAGGCCACAAAAGAAAATATAACTGGGCTTCATCAAAAATAAAAACATTGGTACAGCAAAGAACACTAGCCAGAGAATGAAAAGCAATCCATAGAATGAGAGAAAATATCTGCAAATCATTACATCAAAGAAGGAATTAATATCAAAAATGCATAGGGGCGCCTGGGTGGCTCAGTCGGTTGGGTGTCCGACTTCGGCTCAGGTCATGATCTCGCAGTCCATGAGTTCGAGCCCCGTGTCAGGCTCTGTGCTGACAACTCAGAGCCTGGAGCCTGTTTTGGATTCTGTGTCTCCCTCTCTCTCTGACCCTCCCCCATTCATGCTCTGTCTCTCTCTGTCTCAAAAATAAATAAATGTAAAAAAAAAAAAATGCATAAAGAGCTCCTGTAACTCAAGCACACTGATCCTAAAGAAAAAAAAAAAAAAATGGGCAAAGGATTTGAATGGCCATTTCCCCAAAGAAGATACATAAATGGCCAACAAGCACATAAAAAGATGCTCATCATCATTAGTCATTAGAGAAATGGCAGTTAAAACCACAGTGAGAGGGGAACCTGGGTGGCTCAGTTGGTAAGCATCCGACTCTTGATCTCAGCTCAGGTCTTGATCTCAGGGTCATGAGTTCAAGCCCCACATTGGGCTCCACAATGGGCGTGAAGCCTATTTACAAATAAAATAAAATAAAAATAAATGAATAAAACCACAAGGAGATACCACTTCACACTCATTAGAATGGCTTGTATCAAAACACTAGAGAAAAAACAAAAACACTAGAGGGTGTGGAGAAATTGGAGCC
Source organism: Panthera uncia (assembly GCF_023721935.1). Taxonomy (NCBI): domain Eukaryota; kingdom Metazoa; phylum Chordata; class Mammalia; order Carnivora; family Felidae; genus Panthera; species Panthera uncia. The sequence continues at coordinate 24,080,587 of NC_064818.1, read as the reverse complement.
CCTTTGCATTGGGGTTGGAAATGTAAAATGGTGCAGTGGCAGAAAGCCTTCTGGCAATTCCTCAAAGAGTTGAAACAGAACTATCATATGACTCAGCAATTTCACTTCTGGGTATGTATGTACCCAAAAGAACAGAGACTAAACAGAACCCAACAGAGACTACATAGACCCTTGTAGTCAGTGTTCTAGCAGCATTATTCACAATAGCCAAAAGATGGAAACAAGCCAAGTGTCCATAACATAGGAAGGGATAAACAAAATGTGGTATATACATAAAACTGAGTATTATGCAGCCTTAAAGAGTACTAAAATACTGAAGCATGCGACAACATGGATGAGCCTTAAAAACATCATACTAAGTGAAATAAGCTAGACACAAAAGGACAAACACTGTATGATTCCACTAACAATGAGGTACCTAGAGTAATCAAATTCATAGAGACAGGAAAGAGAACAAACGTTACCACAGACCGAGGGGAGGGAGGAACAGCGAGCTGTTGTTTAGTGGGTACAAGGTTTCTGCTTGGAATAATGAAAAAGTTCTGGAAATGATTAGCGGTGATGGTTGCACAATATTGTATGGATTGTGACTATACTTAATACCACCAGATTGTATATTTAAAAATAGTAAAAATGGTAAATTTTATGCTATATATATTTTATCACAATAAAAAAAAAAATGTGTTAAGCCTCAAAGAGGTGATAAAGTTATACAGAAAGTCTCTCTGCCCACTTGACATCAAATAGGAAGGTCTGAAAAGAGGGGAACAAACAGAAGAGAATCTATCCAGTTAGCCAAAAGCATAGGAAAAAAAAAAAAAAACATTTAGTAACAGTCAGCAAAAATTAGCAAATCCTCAGAAGACATGAACAAAGCTTTTTTTTAAAAAAGGGCAGAGGTGCCTGGGTGGCTCAGTCAGTCAAGCGTCTGACTCTTGGCTTCAGCTCAGGTCATGACCTCACAGTTTGTGGGTTCAAGCCCTGCATTGGGCTCTGTGCCTACAGTGCAGAGCCTGCTTGGGATTCTCTCTCTCTCTCTCTCTCTCTCTCTCTGTGTCCCTCCCCTGCTTGCTTTTTCTGTTTCAAAATAAATAAATAAACTTAAATTTTTTTTAATAAAATTAAATTAAAATTAAAAAGGCAGAAAACTTAAAAAAAAAAGTTTCAGAAAGAATTAAGTGCAATACTGTAAAGGAAACAATCAACAAAACTAAAAGGCAACTGACAGAATGAGAAAAGATATTTGCAAAGGACATATCAGATAAAAGGTTAGTATCCCAAATCTATAAAGAACTTAACAAACTCAACACCTGAAAAACAAATAATCCAGTGAAGAAATGGGCAAAAGACATGAATAGACACTTTTCCAAAGAAGACATCCAGATGGCCAACAGACACATGAAAAGATGCTCAACGTCACTCCTCATCAGAGAAATACAAATCACAACCACTATGAGATACCAACTCATACCAGTCAGAGTGGCTAAAATGAACAACTCAGGAAACTACAAATGCTGGCTCAGATGTGGAGAAATGGGAACTCTCTTGCACTGCTGGTGGGAATGCAAAATGGTACAGCCACTGTGAAAAACAGTGTGGAGGTTCCTCAAAAAATTAAAAATAGAACTGCCCTACAACCCAGCAATAGCACTGCTAGGAATTTACCCAAGGGATACAGGAGTGCTGATGCATAGGAGCACATGTACACTAATGTTTATAGCAGCACTTTCAACAATAGCCAAATTATGGAAAGAGCCTAAATGTCCATCAAGTGATGAATGAATAAAGAAGATGTGGTTTGTATGAATGAAATACTACTTGGCAATGAGAAAGAATTAAATCATGTCATTTGCAGCAACATGGATAGAACTGGAAGGTATTATGCTGAGTGAAATAAGTCAGTCAGAGAAAGATGGATATCGTATGTTTTCCCTCACATGTGGATCTTGAGAAACTTAACAGAAGACAAAGGGGAAAGGGAAGGGGGAAAAAATAGTTACAAACATAGAGGGAGGGAGGCAAACCATAAGGGACTCTTAAATACAGAGAACAAACTGAGGGCAGATGGGGGGTGGTGGCGGAGAGGGGGAAATGGGTGATGGGCATTGAGGAGGGCACTTGTTGGAATGAGCACTGGGTACTGTGTGCAGATGATGAACCACAGGAGTCTACCCCAAAAACCAAGAACACACTTTACACACTGTATGTTGGCCAATTTGACAATAAATTATATTTTAAAAAATAATAAATAAATAAATAAATAAATAATGCACCATGTTAATAAAAAAAAAAAAAGAATTAAGTGTAATAATACTCAGTGCAAGAGGGTTCCCATTTCTCCACATCCAAGCCAGTATTTGTTCACAGAGACATGTGCATAATAAAATCAACATTCAAATTCTCAACTACCATAACAGCAGTGTGGTAAAGTTAAAATGTCCTTGTTGCACATGGATCTGAATGCAGAATAAAGCCCAAAATTTTTCATTACAGCAAAAGCCAATCCAGGGTACAAACAACGTCCTTGGGACTTTCACTTCTTTCCAAATGACTAACATAAAATTTTAAAAATACAGTCATCCCCCCTCATCTGCAAGGGATATATTTGAAGACCACCAGTAGATACCTGAAACGGCAGATAGTAGCAGACCCTATGCATACTATGTTTTTCTTCCAATATATACATACCTATGATAAGGTTTAATTTATACATTAGGCACAGTAAGAAGTTAACAACAATAATAAAATAGAACAATTGTAGGGGCTCCTGGGTGGCTCAGTTGGTTGAGCATCCAACTTCGGCTCAGGTCATGATCTCACGGTTCGTGAGTTGGAGCCGCACGTCAGGCTCTGCATGAACAGCTCAGAGCCTGGAGCCTGTTTCGGATTCTGTGTCTCCCTCTCTCTCTGCCCCTCCCCTGTTCACGCTCTGTCTCTCTCTCTCTCAAAAATAAACCTAAAAAAATTTTTTTAATAATAAAATAGAACAATTGTAACAATATACTGTAATAAAAGTTATGTGAATGTGGTCTCTCTCTCTCTCTCTCCCAAAATACCTTATTATGCTGTACTCACCCTTCTTCTGTGATGATATATGATATATGATGATTTATGATGAGATGAAGCAAGGTGAATGATGTAGGCAGTATGACATAGCATTAGGCTACTATCGACCTTCTGACCATCTGTCAGAAGGAGGATCGTCTGCTTCCAGACCACGGTTGGCCACAGTAACTGAAACCACAGACAGTGAAACCGTGGATAAGGAGGGACTTCTGTATAAGTCTGCCATCAAATTATCCATTAGAGGCTGACATATTTGAAATAAGATGAGCTGTGAACTCCACAGCTGCAAAGCAAGGTCATGGGATTGTAAATTATTCTGCAGTTCTCTATCTCTTTAAGTGGAGCATTTTGGATTCTCCCAAACCTTTAACTTGACCCACATCAAGTTAGGTGCTGGGGACTCATAACACTACAGGAATATTGGCTTATTTAAGAGAAGACTAGATTCAACCCCGGGGTGTGCCATTAAGTCACTGGGTGATGTTGGGCAAGTCACCCAGCCTCTCCAAGCACCAGTTTCCTTCGTGTGAAGTAGAGATTAGATAAAATAATTTCTGAAGTCTCTTTAACACACTGGGAGTCACATTTTGTTCCTTTGGGAGGTGAGGGGGAGTGACATCTTTTTGCATTTCTTTTCCAAATACATCAGTGTCCAAATTGAAACGTGCAGAGTTTCATAAACCTTTCATAAAAATGTTATTCGGTCCCTCCAAACATATTTTCTTCTTACCTCCCACCTGCCCACACATAAAGATGATTAGGGAAACCTCTCTCCATTATATTTATTTATGTATATATCACTTCAGTCCATAAAGGATTTGAGCCCGTCTAATTTCATTAGCTTCTTAAAATTTCAAAATTCTCTTGCACAAATACTGTGCATAATCTTATTTTAAGACTAAATCCTTTCCCCCACCCCCAAAAAAATCACGCTTAAAAATGTTGACTTGGGCTTTTTCTCCATTAAAACAGGAAAGTGACATATGTATAAAGAAAGATGCTAAATGAATATAGATTTGGTACTGATGACTTCCAGCCAACTACCGCCCTTGCTCTCCTAGCTTGATGGCTAATCACCAAAATACATTCCAGAGCTGTTCTCTCTCCTCATATATTTCACTTGAGAATGAATTAATTTCTGCTTCAAGTTGTCCCATCTGGGAAAACCTAGATCCCATCAACAACAGCTTGAGAATAGAATCGAGAGTAGAGAGGCAAGAAGGGAGTCTTAAAAATTAAAATAATCTTCCTTCAGTCTAAGTCCAGAAAGGAAGCGCTGGCTGTCGGTCTATGCAAGGAAGATTCTATTCTTTTTTTTTTTTTTATTAAGTTAGCCAAACAGTTGAACAACATGCATTAGTCTTTAGCGAGGAGTGCCAACTACATCAAAACTCCACAGTTGACCTCTTGTCACTAGCACATCAAATCCTGGATTAGTTGCCAGGCCAGGTCTGGTCTGACATGTCCCTAATAGACCTACTATGTATTATCTGGGATTTTCTCAAAATAGATGAGATTTGTGTTTTGTAGAACTTAAAAAAAAAAAAAAATAGGAAGACCCCAAGTTTTAATTATACAGGCATCTATATTTATACAGACATCTATAGTCTGTATGAAGTTTCTTGCATTTATTCTACAATAAATGACATTTTAAATAATGGAGACTACAAAGCTAGATCTAGGTGAACCAGTCAGGCCCCGAACCAGAGCAGAACCCAAATGCCAACATCAATACCACTAATTTGATTCAGTTATTTATTCATCAAACACAGCTTGAGCGATATCTCTTTTCAACTATTCTAGGCACTGTGGGGGATATTACATCATCACACCCCATGGCAGAAAAGTGCTACCGGAGAGGCATAAAAACAGTGCCCTGTTACCCTGAGAAGCATCAAAGATTCTGATGGCATGAAAAATAGAGGTGGGGTCATAACTTCTTCAGCCTCTAACAAGCCCAGGCCAGAGCTTATTATGACACCTTTGACCCAAAGACAGACAGTTGAGGGCACTGGCATCCTCCCAGAGGGATGCCAACATGGATATATAGCTGGGTGGGGCTAAGCGGAGCTTACCTCGGGACAGACAGGACCTCCGGAGGTGGAGCCAGTCCAGCGGTTTGACCCTGACCTACCATGGAATCCAGAAGTTAGGAGAAATGACACACCCCAGAGAGACCATTACTAGAATGGAGAAGAATAGAAAGGCAAGAAAGAAGCCCTACAGATGAAATTAATCTTTCCTCAGCCTGAATCAGGACAGGAGGATCTGGCTAACAGGAGCTCATTCCATCCAAGAACCATGGAGACAGTAAAACACAAAATCTGAACTGAAAGAGAGAGGAATAGACTCTCAGAGTGGTGGGAGAAGGGGAAAGAGTATCAAAGTGAGCCCACATTCCAGAAAATTCTGTTTTGAACCATGGGAAGGAATGCACATAAGAGGGGGAAATAGAACAGTTCAAGTTGCTGATGCGTGACCAAGAAATTAAACAGCCTGAGGAACGGATGACAGGGGTAGATTTCCAAGTGCGGCGGTGATCTAATGGAGCCTCTAATGATTAGGCTCACTGATCTGCAAAGATGAGAAAGGACTCCACTCGTTCTGAAGCCAAGTTGTTAATTTAGAATTCACAAGTTGCTCTTGTAAAAAGACTCTGCCCCAGAGTTTCTTCTCTGGCCAGATCAGAGGTGTACCTCACGGGCAGCCATCAGGGGAAAGGAGTTTCAACAGACACTGAGGAGTGGCTCAGTATCCGGCCCCTAGAACTTCCAAGTGGAGAAGTCGCACACTTGAGAGAGGAAGAGAAAAAGTCGGGAGTGAAAGGACTCACCGCCTGGCTGTTAGGTCATGAACAGAAAGAAGCTAAGGAGTTAGCAGAGCACAGAGAAGCCAGAAGCGGAGGGCCTGGGGCCACTAGCCACTGGGCAGCACTAACACTGGCGACGAAAGGCCAGGCTTCCAAATGCCCCAAAGTCATAGACTTAGTTCGAGGAGCCAGCTGCCCCCCAGAATCTGCAGTGCCCACCTGGAGCCAGCAAATGGATCTGTCCCCATGTCGTCTAAGAAGGCATCTGACGACAGACCCCACAGAGTATGTCTTTCACTGATGCTAGCTTTGACCTGATTGTACCCTTCCCTGGGTTTCCAGGAAAATCATCTGAAACCCTGTGAAGTATAAATTTAAAAAAAAAAAAAAAAAAAAAAAACTAGGGGCACCTGGGTGCCTCAGTTGGTTAAGTAGCCAACTCTTGATTTCAGCTCAGGTCATAATCCAAGGGTTGTGGGATCGAGCCCCACGACAGGCTCTGTACTGAGGGTGGAGCCTGCTTGGGATTCTCTGTCTTCCTCTCTCACTCTCTCTTTCTTTGCCTCTTTCCCCCACTCGTGCTCTCTCTCAAATAAACAAATAAATAAATAAAGTAATAAGTGAGTTGAACAAAGTATATGTTCTTCTACCTAAATTCTCCTTGGGTGGGCCTGCTAAACTATGCCCCCACCACATGATGTTAAAAGGACGTATTACCTGGGGCGCCTGGGTGGCTCAGTAGATTGAGCGTCTGACTTCGGCTCAGGTCATGATCTCACGGTCTGTGATTTTGAGCCCCGCGTGGGCCTCTGTGCTGACAGCTCAGAGCCTGGAGCCTGCTTTGGATTCTGTGTCTTCCTCTCTCTCTGCCTCTCCCCCGCTCATGCTCTGTCTCTCTCTCTCTGTCAAAAATAAATAAACATTAAAAAAAATTTTTTTTTTAAAAAGGACATATTACCCAACTTTTTATCTTATTTCCAACTCTTAAATGATTTTTTCTTAACTCCCTGATGCTTAATTTTGTAATCGAGGGTGGGCAAATTTCATTAATCACAGAAAAGCTGAAGAACTTCCCCCACCTCAAGTTTTTGGGTTTTTTGTTTTTTTGTTTTTTGAGAAAGGGCGCAAGTGGGGGAGGGGCAGAGACAGAGGGAAAGAATCCTGACGATGCTCCGTGCTGTCAGTGCAGAGCCCAACATGGGGCTTGAACTCATAAACCATGAGATCGTGACCTGAGCGAAAACCAAGAGTCAGACGCTTAACCGACTGAGCCACACAGGCACCCCTCCCTGCCCACAAGTTTTTAAAAACCAGACTGTCTATACAGAATGTTGACCTTGGCCTTGACTGATTAGCAAAAAAAAGATGGTATGTGAAGAAAAGAAATTCACATGGCAATGGGAAACAGCTAACCCCTGCTAACCTTGGCCATCTGCTGGCCTGCCAGACCTCACTGACTATGTCACACGGAAGTCTGGAGTTCAGAGATCATGCTCACCTGTCTCTGAGCCAGATGAACCACCTACGTGTAGTTCCCTCGAGATGGAACCTCCAGTGTTGGAAATCCAAATGCATCCCCTGCAGAAGCAGCAGCTCCTCGGGTGAATGGAGATCAAGACCACCCTGCGAGGGTCACACAAAAGCCAGCTTCAGGGTCCTCTTGGAGAGAGCAAGTGGCTACAACACTTGGGGTGGGCCCCGCAGGAGGTGACTTTCCAAGATGTGGTTTTTGCAACTAGCTCCACATAGAGCCAGGCGTAGTTACCGTGCCTGGAACCCACCCTGGAGAGAAGAACCCAGTGTGTTACAGTGACTGTTCACCAAAACGGAAACACTTCCTTCCTTTGCTCTTGGTCTTCATACCCTCTTTTTGCACAGGATTTTTTTTTAACTATTTTCCATTAAGGATGAGCAAAGGATCAGTGATAAACGTTTTCACACAAAGGCACAGAGTTGTACCCGAGGAACAGGGTTGGCACGGGCATGAGAGTCAGTGGTCAGGTACATAAAACTGGAGAATAAAATCAAATCGGTGTTTCAAATGAGCTTTACTGAAGTAGTTGCCTCGTGTCTGTGGGAGGTTGGGATGGTGGGGGAATGAAAGGTACTTTGTGACCTCCTAAACTGCAATGAGATACCATCTCACATCCACTAGGATGGCTGTAATCAAAAGAAAAAAAAAGTGGAAAACAGTAGCAAATGTGGAGGAGGATGTGGAGAGATTGGAACCCTTATATATTGCTGGTGGGAATATAGAATGGTGCAGCCACCGTGCAGTTTCTCAAAAAGATTTTTTTTTAATGCTTATTTATTTATTTTTTGAGAAAAAGAGCGAGAGAGAGAGATGCCAAGCAGGTTCTGCCCTGTCAACACAGAGCTTGATGCGGGGCTTGAACCCACAGACTATGAGATTATGACCTGAGCCAAAACCAAGAGCCAGATGCTTAACCGACTGAGTCACCCAAGCGCTCTCTGTTAAAGTTAAACAAAGAATTGGGGCGCCTGGGTGGCGCAGTCGGTTAAGCGTCCGACTTCAGCCAGGTCACGATCTCGCGGTCCGTGAGTTCGAGCCCCGCGTCAGGCTCTGGGCTGATGGCTCGGAGCCTGGAGCCTGTTTCCGATTCTGTGTCTCCCTCTCTCTCTGCCCCTCCCCCGTTCATGCTCTGTCTCTCTCTGTCCCAAAAATAAAATAAAAAACGTTGAAAAAAAAAAAAAAAAAAAAAAAAGTTAAACAAAGAATTATCATAGCAATTCCACTCCTAGGCATATACCCAAAAGAGCTGAAAACAGGTACTAAAATAAATACTTGTGCAGATGTGTTCACAGCAGCACTATTCACAATAGCCAAAACATGGAAACAAACCAAATAGTCATCAACAGGTGAACAGATCGACAAATTGTGGTATACACATACAATGGAATGGAATTTCATTCAGCTACAGAAAGGAATGAAATGTTGATATATGTCACAACGTGGGCAAACCCGAAAACATCATGCCAAGTAAGCAAAAGCCACACACAGAAGGTCACATTGTATGATTTCATTTATATGAAATATCAAGGAAAGGTAAATGCATAGAAACAGAGAGCAGACTGGTGGTCATCAGGGGCTGAGGGGAAGGGGGGATGGGGAATAACCAGTTAGTGGATATGGGGTTTTATCTGGAGGCAATGAATGTATTTCGGAACTAGATAAAAGTGGTATTTTCACATTATGAATGTACTAAATACTGCTGAACTGTATGCTCAAAAATAGCTAATTTTATGTTATTTGAGTTTCATCTCAATAAATGAAAAAAAGAAGAGACAAAATATCAACAGTTACAATAATAGTATTAAGTTTCAAACAGTAAAACCCAAGTTTATACAATGGTATTCAAAATGTGAAAATATGCAGAGTAAACTAGAGTTTGGACAGAAGAGGGAGCAAGAAACACACAGACATATAGAATTCACAGGAAAAAGATTCAGAGAACACACTGATTTTCCCCCCAGGATCATGTCACCACTCTTCTCCTTGAATGAATTATTATCTCTTCTAAATACAGAAGAGAATAAAAAATAAATTATTCAATACCAAGAAAGAAATACTGAAGACTCACAGAATTTACAGTACAAAAGGTTGACCTGAGAGATCATTCCATCCAACCACCCTAATTTTTCAGATGGGTAATCAGAGAGACTAAATGCCTCTCCCCAGGCACACGGCAGAGCTGGGCTAGCAGCGGATGGGGGTGGTTGGGGACTGTGCTTTCCATGATAGAAGCTCCAACTGTGTTCTCTGTGGTTTTATTTTTTTCTCTTGAATCGCATATCTAAAATGTTTCCAGGCCTACAGCAAATCAGTGTCAGCCACCCCCTCCTCAGCTTTTCAGCATTCACACCCAAGGAAAATCAGGTTAAAATTAACATCTCTAGAGCAGCCTTAAATGGAAAAGCCCCGAATATGCAACCTAGCCTGTGTAAGAAGTCAGCTGAGGGAGCCAACAAACTCGGCTTTGCTCCTGGGGAAAGGAATGGGTAATTAAGAGGCTGCAGGTTGTGTGATCTACATGTCAACGAGGGTCACCACATCCCTCGAGAGTCAGACCAAAGAGCCTGAATTCCTATCCAGGTGCTGTCTTCCAGATCATTCCTTCCAACCCTCACCTTCCACAGTAGAGGGCTGATTAAGCAATTTTCCCAAAGACCATTCTCTCCTAAGGCCAGCTGTGTAAATACCTTTTTTTTTTTTTCCCTCTACCCAACTGCATGTATGTCTAGAAACTTCTTTTGAACTTGCTCGTGCATTCCCTTCCCTCCCTCCCCCTACACCAGTTACCAAGACAGGTTACTTCCTTGTGGTGCCTCCTCAAAAAGCAGAGTGTGCAGTAGACATCCAATGGATATTTCACCTCCAGGTTACAGTGCAGAAAACTAAAGGCCAGCACCTAATACATCAATATTTAATTTTGCCAACAGGGGCCATTTGTCTTCATTACATTTTCAAACTTTTAGTCCCTGAAATACAATTTTCTTATTAAATGTGGATTTGTGATAGTGTTTTAGGAGCACCTAATACAGCACAATGTCATGTCAGAAAGGCCTCTCTCCCTAATTATTTAATTTCGAATCAAATTGGGATTAAGAGCATAGGCTCTGGAGTTAGAAAATTCATGTTCAGGTTTGGGCATCAGTTATTACCTTGTGGTCTTAGGTGCTGTGTTTAACCTCTCTTATCCTCAGTTTGCTCATCTATAAAATGAATATAAATATAAAATGTTATAAGCACCTTCCTCTCAAGCCATTATGAGAAAAAAAATGAAATAAAACATTTAAGTACATATATGAGTTCCTGGCACATTCTAAGAACTCAGCAAATGTTATATATTGTTATCCTTCCCCAAAAGGGGCACATTAATCACTCTTTAATTATGGAGAAGAATTTGTCCCCAGTCAGGAGTGGACCACTGTTAATATTTTTGGGCAACTGATCTTCAGGAACAGCTCATGTCCTGACCTGTCTGCTTTGAACTTTCACAGGGTCAAGAACGATTCATGAGTTGGAAGGGCCTGGTCTACAGCCCTATCCAGACCTTATTCCTCCTCCAAAATCCCAGAAACCCTCGGCTTGAATATCCCTAACAAGAGGAAACACCCCTTCCCCAGGCTGACCATGTCATTTTTGGATGACCCATGGCTTCCATAGCCACTGGTCCTACCTCTGTCCTGTGAGGTCACCCAACAGAAGGCCCCCCTTCCTTCTGCATGTGTGGCCTTTCAGGCATGTAAAGACAATCGAGTTTCCAGGCTGAATATCCCTATGTTCCTGAACTGTTATTCCAGGGTCCTGATTTAAGGTCCCCTGGACAAGAATTCCTGCTTCTTAAATCACCCATTGCCTTCAAGGGGACCTTCCCAGCTCTGGGAGGCCAGGCTGGAGGGGGGAATGTAAAGAAGACAAGGGGACCAGGTCTTTTCTTCATTCTTCCACCTGCTAATTCCCATCCCCGTCACTCCGCTTTTGAGAATCTTCAGAGACATGGCATTGACTTTTTTCACACATTTCCTGAGCTGAACAAAATGTCAGTGATCTTTCAATGGTGCCCTAATTAAGTAATATATGCTTTCCACATAATTTTAGAAAAGGAGGACAGAGAGGAAAGTGGTCAGTGAGTATTTTGTCAAGCCCCACGCTATTTTTCATACAACAAGCATAAGGGACATTCTAATTATATTACCTATTTTAAAGATTGAAGGATCTACAGCTTGCCCTCACTCATGGAGTGGTTGAGCCAGGATATGAGCTCAGGCCATCCCATATAAAGTTCCTTGTGCTTTCCTCTGTACCAGACACATCTTCCAGGGTCCATCACAGTGTGTTCAAGGACTCAGCTACTGTGCAAGCTCTTTGCTCACACTGAGCCTGCAATCCACCAAACTACCATAGTAATGAAATACCCCCAGGTGAGGATTCAGCAAAGTAGAGTTAGAGTCTATCGGCCAAATCTCCCTACTGACTGTTTTTGTAAATCAAGCTTTATTGGAACACAGCCACACCCATTGTTTTTCATATTATCCATGGCTGTTTACACACTAAAATGGCAGAGTTGAGTAGCTGCTACAGAGATTTTATGGTCTGAAAAATCTAAAATATTTACTAGGTAGTCCTTTACCAAAACAAAGTTTATTACTTTGTCCCTAGATTTACACTGTGCTGACAAATATCTCATTACTCCATGAACAATTCTAAAACCACTATGTGAAAAGAACAGTAGAATCATAATCCTTTGAAATATTTCTCTCAAGAGTTCTTTCTTAAATACATGTCTACAGATTCCAATATTTAACCATAATCTACTTTGCTAGGATAAGTTATACCACCTCAGAATTACTGTAACATGTGTTTCAATTTCCATTTTCACTTAGTAATTCCTTGGCCACCATAGGAGTCAGTGTGTGGACAGTGGGTCTCATTTTTCCAGCATCCAGGGGTGTTCCCTCTCCCATCGTGTGCACCTTTCGTAGGACTTTCAGTCAAGGTGTCCCACCCTCCTCCAACAAAAGATGGGCTTGAGATCCAAACAACCCATGAGGACCCCTTACTCCATAATGTCATATCTTGAGTACAATGATACATGGATAGAAATTCAGTGAGAGCTTCTTTGTACCTGTAGCAGAGCCCTGCTAAGACTGTCAATTCCTGTTGCTCTGCAAATTGTCCTTTTCCTTCAGTCCCATAAATTTCTTTTTAAATTAAGTTAGCCAGATCAGTTTCTATCACTTATAAGCAGAGCCAGCTGAATCAGTAAAACCTTCAGGGTAGGAGAATTTGTCTCTAAGGACTTTGATTCCTTCTGAACAAATTAGGATTAGGAAAGTAAGTTCTTGATTGAATTTATAAAACCCTAGAAGTTTTTCTTTTGTAAAAAAAAAAAGTTTATTCATTTTTGAGAGAGCAAGAGAAAGAGAGAGAGAGACAGGGTAGGGGCAGAGAGAGAGGGAGACAGAGGATCTGAAAAGGCTCTGCGATGTGAGCACATAGCCCAATGCAGGGCTCAAACCCGTGAACCACAAGATCATGACCTGAGCCCAAGTCAGACACTCAACCGACTAAGCCACCCAGGTACCCCACAGTTTTTTCTTAATTCAATTTTTTAATGCAGAAACATATAAAATGAAGAGAATAGCAACATCATTTCACAGATTTGTTTTTTAAGTAGTCCCACGGGTTAAGGTACAGTGAATTCCTGGCACTGATATAATTTTACTTCTCTAGGACAAGCAGCCGATTTCTCTGTAACAACATGGTACCTCTAGTACTGGGTGTTAGATTACATCCCCATGGCTTCCATCGTAAAGACATTTGTCAGTTTGTGAAGCAAAGGCACAGGTGAGGTCTTTTAATGCCTCCAATTGACAAGACAGCAAAGCACAGCTGGACACTTCTGACTCCTGACACACCAGTGGTTGTTGGAGAAGCATAAGAACCAGAACGACCCAGGAGATCAGTGCAAACCTGCACGAAGACTCCAGGCTTCAGCAGGTGCACCCACAGCCTCCAATCGCAACACCTGTCTCTGCCAGGCAGTGAGAAAGCACAGGATGCCCAAAGGACAAAGGACATGAAAACTATTCCTGCATGAAAAGAACTGTAGGAGAGGAGTTTCAAGGTCATTTAGTCCACCGGCTGTCTGATAAAGGAATCCCCTTCAGGAAACACCCTGAAAAATGATGTCACTAGAGATATCTAGTTGAATATGATCAGTGATGGTGAACTCATCATCTTTCAGACAGCTTGTTTCATTTTCAGACAGCACTAATTGTTAGAAACCTGTGACAACTCTAATTTAAATGAAGCCACACAGGGGCACCTGGGTGGCTCAGTCAGTTAAGCATCTGACTTTGATGCAGGTCCTGATCTCACGGTTCATAGGTTCAAGCCCCACAATGGGCTCTCTGCTGACCGCTCAGAGCCTGGAGCCTGCTTGGAATTCTGTGTCTCCCTCTCTTTCTGCCTCTGCCCTGCTCATGCTCTTCTCTCTCTCTCAAAAATAAATAAACAATAGGGGCGCCTGGGTGGCGCAGTCGGTTAAGCGTCCGACTTCAGCCAGGTCACGATCTCGCGGTCCGTGAGTTCGAGCCCCGCGTCAGGCTCTGGGCTGATGGCTCGGAGCCTGGAGCCTGTTTCTGATTCTGTGTCTCCCTCTCTCTCTGCCCCTCCCCCGTTCATGCTCTGTCTCTCTCTGTCCCAAAAATAAATAAAAAATGTTGAAAAAAAAAAATAAAAAAAAAATAAATTAAATAAATAAATAAACAATAAATAAATAAATAAATAAAGCCACACAAAACCATGCTGCCCTCTCTTCCCTGTGGCGATCCTTCACATCTATATTGATCACCGTTCACATATCCCACTTCAATCTTCTCAATCACCTGACCTAACATTGCAGATGCTCCAAATCATTTTTCATGTGGCATGGATTTGATTTTTACTCCCCTGCCTGTAGGACTCAGTTAGGTCCCAGCAGGAATGAGATGGACACACTCAAAGTTAGTACCTTGAGGACACTTTAATAAAGGGCTCATTTACAAAAGTAAGAACAGAGTGTAGGGAAACTAAAAGGGATTCTGTAATACCCCAGGGGTGTTATCACTTTAGGCTTGAAGGAATAAGGAAAGCAGTCAGCATAATGTGGAGACAGGGCAAGCTATGTGAAGACAGTCGGCTGGCGGGAGTGGTGACCTTCAGTTATAGATGGTACCCTCGTGGGAAAGCAGCTCGTGGAATAAATAACACTTTCTCACACTTTGTGACTCCTATCTCCTGCCAGAGGGTTCCATTAGCCAAGTGCAATGGGAAGCTTGAGGAAAAGCTTGCTCATCAATGTAATTTATACAAGTTTAGACTCCTGGGGACACAGAGCAGGAAGGTGAATGGATCTGAAGGGCAAATGGAAAACACTCAGCACAGAGGACATGTCATGTCTTGCCTGCCTAGCATACATTCACTTTTATTCTAGTAACAGTACCTCACATTTTTTTTCCCTGCCCCCCACTCTCCCACCATGTGATTTAAGCCCAGCTGATTGTAGCTTCTGACTTCAGGAAAACTCATGTGACTCAGGATTCGGCCTGCCCAATCAACATCACAACCCTCCGACCACAGTGATTGGCTCAGAGATAAACATATAACTCAATTTAGAGACAATAAGAAGCGCGGCTGTACTTCTGCAGAAGAGGCCTGTTCTCCTTTCCTGGGATAGGAGGATATTAGCCTGGAGCTACGGGAAGCCATATTGCCCCCCAAGGGAAGGGGCTGAACAAAAGGAAAGTCAATTCAGCAGAAAACAGAGCTGAGGGAAAGACTAGACCCTGAGAACATTGTTCACGTTCCTGGATCCAACTGTGCCTGAAATCTGGGCTGCTGGTCCCAACCTGAAATCTAGATCATATTGAAAAGATACAATCCTGTAGCATAAAGAGCAATGGTGAGGCATCACCTTGTAGCTGGACAACTTAGGAAAAAATACTTAATTTTACGATCCTCGAGTCCCTTGACTTTAAGACAGGAAATTATGATGCCCTCCCAGGCTGACCGTGAGCACTAACCAAGATCACATATCTAAAGGTCCCCGGCAAACTGTAAGGCATTGTATAAATGTCACAGATGCTTCTTCAGGTCATTCCCACCTTCAGATGTACCACCCTCGGGACATTGGTAACACACTGTTCCATAGTCAGGGGCACACAGCATTCTAAAATTACTTCCAAAGCTGAGTAATGACATACTGCATAGCAGCTGTCAAGAGCAGTCGCGATCTCAACATTGCCAGAGAGAAAAAAAGAAAAAGAAAAAAAGGAATTGACAAAATTGGCTTTACTTTAGAGACAGACTGTAATCAGCAACTAAGAAACAGAATGAGAAAAATTCTGCTGAATTGAAAACTATGCCTGAAACAATGTCGGGACAGGAAGATGAGACTCGGGCAAAACTAACGAAAACTGGCCCCTGCTTCCGGGCGCTGTGGTTCAAGCGGCAATGGTCACCGCTGGGTAACAAAGGAGTCAAAATCGAAATCCTCGGAGCAGACGAGAGGGAGCGCTCCCTGAGGACAGAGAACTGTTGAAAGGCAAAGTCCGTAAGTTACAACCATGAAATACTGGAAAAGTATAAAGGCAAAAAGGCCAGCAAATGGGTCAGTAAGCCCAGGAGGGAAAAACAGAAGATACCAAGGATCTCACAGATGAAGCAGCCCCCGATTGGTAAGCAGGGAATCTGAGAGCGCTTGGCTGAGTGGCTAAAGCCCATGGGGAAATTTCAAAACTGGAATGGGAAAAATCCAAAGCACAGTTAGGAAAATGTCTTACCACAGAGGCAAAAGAGAAAAACATATGTGCAAATGCTTCAATGTGCTCGTCAGTTCTCCACGCCTCACAGATACCAAGACCAGGCTTGGATGAGGCACTTGGCTCTTTGCTAGTCCAGTAACTCGATCCTACCGTAGACTAAAATCAAAGGGCAAAGGAAAAATTGACTTGAATTCATAATCAACATGACAAATGCACTATAGTTTACCAATGGGCTAAAAACCGGAGGGAGGGTTTGGTAAAGTCTAAAGGAAAATAAAATCTTTCTTGTCCAACTGAAGAAAAAATCCATTTCTTACAAAGTACTCAAAAGAAATGCATTTCAAAAAGTGATTTTCAGCATCTGCTCTGAGCAAAGGACCGTGCTAAGCGCTGCATCGCACCGGAGATGAAAGCCACACGGTCTTTCCCCCGCACAGCTAACAGTCCAGCTGGGAAGGAACATCCCAGCAGAGGAGGGAATGCTGCATGGATCACTGCAGATGGCACAAACCAGGCTTAGGTGGCTCCCGAGCCAGTGTCTGCTCCTCACAAAGGACAGACTCACACGAGTTTTCCTGCCTTATTTAAGTGGACAGAGGACGTGAGCAAGTCGATCAGGAAGGATCTGTTGATGCCTTCTTCTCCCTTCACACCACCCCCTCCCCCAAACACAGCATCACCACACCCTGCCACTTCTGCCCACAGACTGTCCCTCGAGTCACGCTTCTTCCCGCCATCCCCATGGCTACCACCCTCGTTAGGCCGCTGTCATCTCTTGCCTGGACTACCCACATGACCTGCTTATCCATCCTCTCTCCCTTACAATCAGTCCCCCACCCAGCACCCAGAGTAATGTTGTAAAACGCAAACCAGGGGCACCTGGGTGGCTTAGTGGGTTAAGCATCCGACTCTTGATCTCAGCTCAGGTCTTGATCTCACCGTCATGAGTTCAAGCCCCACACTGGGCTCCGTGCTGGGTGTGGAGCCTACACACGTACATAAATGCAGACTAAATCAAAGCACTTCTGCAGCTGCCGAGACTAAAGTGACATATTAACTCCCCCAAGACCTCATATCTTCCGGCCTCTGAGCACTCCTCCAGGTTCATTTCTTTCCACTCTCTACTGCATTCAGCATACTCGAACCTCACCAACCTTCACTCAGGTCTGTAAATGCCCCACACTCTTTACCACCAAAAGATTTCAGCATAGGCTGTTCTGTGTTCTGCTGGTCCCTCTGATTCCTCACCTAACTCTCATTTAGCTATCAAGTCTCAATGTAAAAGTCACCTCCTAAGAAAAGTCTTTCTGAACTCCCAATATAAATTAGGTCTCAGAGAACCAGATACTTTTCTTTATCCTACTAAGTAATTATATATTTATTCTGTGTTTATTTGCTATCTGACTCCCCACAATACTAAGGAGTAGAAAACTTTTCTGCTTGCTCCCCAGAGTACACCCATCTCGTAGCACAGCTCCTGGCACCCAGTGGGGGATCAGGAAATACACACTGAACGAGTACATGGCATACAAAAGTAGAAATCATGTCCTCCTTCTTCAGAGTGCTTCCAATCTAATAGACACAAAAGAAAAGGAAACAGAATAGTTGAAATTCACATACAGAACAGATTATTTGGTAAGTCCGTAAGTGGTGCACAGGCAGTCAGTATAATTTACAAGACAGAAATACTAAATAAAGAAAAGGTATTCTTTTACATCATTTCCATCTTCAGGGGAATCACCCTGGAGTCCTTGATAATCACAATTCTCTACAAGAGAGAACCAACAATGGGGATAAACAAAAAGAAACAAATTAACAAAACCCCTCTACCTATCAGGGAAGAATCTCTGCTCACTAACCCAGGATTGCAAACAACAGAGCCACCTGCCCCAGTGGCACTGAAGCTGGGCTGGCTGCAAGTGCAGCTTTAAAATATGCACCACCTGGGGCACCTGGGTGGCTCAGTTGGTTGAGCATCCGACTTCACTCAGGTCATGATCTTACAGCTCGTGAGTTCGAGCCCTGCGTCAGGCTCTGAGCTTTTGTGTCTCCCTCTCTCTGCCCCTTCCCCAGCTTACACTCTCTCTTTCTCTCAAAAATAAATAAACATTAAAAAAATTTTTTTAATCTGCACCACCTGAGCAGTGCAGAAATCTGGGAGAAGAAACTAACCCCCAAATTGGTCCCACTTGGAGATAAAAGGAGTGGGAAAGCATCACTCCTCCATTTATAATAAGAAACAAGCAGGACTTGGGGCACCTGGGAGGCTCAGTTAACCATCTGACTCTTGGTTTCAGCTCAGGTCATGAACCTCATGGTTTAGGGATCAAGCCCCATGTTGGGCTCTATGCTGATAGCATGAAACCTGCTTGGGATTCTCTCTCCCTATCTCTCTCTCTCTCTCTCTGCCCCTCCCCTGCTTGCTCTCTATCCCTCTCTCTCTCAAAATAAATAAATAAACATTAAAAAAAAAAAAAAGCTGGACAAACCAGCTTTCACAAATCCTTCAGAAACAGTTCACAGAGCCAATATCTGACCCCAAATCTTAAGAAAGATGGGCATCCACAGGGAGATATAGGACCCAGACCTTTGCTCAGCTGGGATAGACTTTTCAGACACCATATAAGCCATTAGGAAGAACTTAGCTAGAAATTTTGAACAAATTGCTAAAGGCCTGGCTAAGGGCTACAGTAATAGGGGAAGCTGGGTGAAGGGTGTATGGGAACTTCTCGTACTATCTTTGCAACTCTTCTCCAAATCTAAAATTATTTAAAACAAAACCAGTTCAGGACTCATGAGTACTGCTGAACGTCAACAGAGGCAAACAAAAAAGAAAAACCACCCCATGGGAGACCTCCTATCCCGTGTATGGGACTCTCAAAAGAGACAACGCCCATGAACATGAGCTCACTCACGAAAAATATGAAAAAAAAAAATGAAAATTCTAGTGACCACATCATTCCACAGACCCAAGTAGAAGTTTTCATACCTGAAAAACTATAAATGTTTATTTTTAATTTCTAGAAATCTTAATAAGGTTCACTTCGCATGAGTAAAAATAAATCCAGAAGGAAGGTAGAAGATGCATAGAGCAGGGGGAAACAAAAATTCACAACACGGGTTGGTAAATTCAAATAAGAATTGACTATAAAAATAACGAGGATGGGGGCGAGGAGTATATGGGAACTCTCAGCACTTTCTGCTCAATTTTGCTGTGAAACTAAAACTGCTCTAAAAAATAAATAAAGTTTATTTTTTTAACAAATAATGATAACTTTTCTGCACTGAAAAACAAAATGGAAGTAAAATGTTAGATAAAAATAGCACAGATGGAAAAGCTGCTCAAAGACAGACAATGGGAGGAATATTTGAAGGAAGTTAAAGCATTCTAAAAACACTGGGTTTGTTCAAGAGAAAGATAGAAATAGTGATTTCCTTTAGTCTTTAAAAATAGGATTAAGTTGGGGCATGTGCATGGCTCAGATGGCTGAGCATCCGATTCTTGATTTTGGCTCAGGCCATGATCTCACAGTTCCTGGGATTGAGCCCTGTGTCAGGCTCTGTGCTGATAGCATGGAGCCTACTTGGGATTTTCTCTCTCTCTACCTCGATCTCTGCCCCTCCCATACTCACACTCAAATCAATAAATAAATAAACAAACATTTATATATATATATATATAGTTTACATATATATAATATATAATATATAATACATAATATATAATATATAATATTTAATTATATATATTATATATATATTATTTATATATTTATATATAATTATATATATTATGTATTTATATATAATTATATATATTATATATTATGTATTATATATTATATATTATATATTATATATATATATACACACACACACACATGATTAAGTAATAGCATTTTTAAAATCTGGTTGCGGATCAAAATGGCAATGTAACAGGATCCAGAACTCATCTCCTCCCACAAGCACACCAAATCTACATCTGCATAAGGATGAATTTCCTCTGGGGGGGAAAAAAACCACCTAAAAACCTAAACATGTCTGAGCAACCACTCTGCATCCAAGCGGGCAGGAAAGGCTGGGACACAATCTCACCATAGACTGCATCCTAGGCCCAGCAAACCACAGTCAGGAGGGAACTCAAAACCAGAGCTTTTCCCCAAGAAGCCAACAGGTTGAACCCCATACCAGGCACCCCCACTTTTAAGACCCGCACCTGAGAGAGGAGTCCTAAAACACATAGCTTTGAAAACCAACAAGGCTCCTGTCCACAGACCCACAAGCCATGAGGCACAGAGACACGTCTTGAAGGCAGGACTCTCTTGCCAAGGGCCCAGCGCTGAAGGTGACTGAGGGTTGCCAGACCTTGTGTGGGAGAGGCTCATTTGCTTGCCTTGGACCTTCCGCCTGAGGCCAGGAACCTGATTGGACACACATTTGAGGGTTTGCCACTGCGCTCACTGTGGTGGGAGATTGGCGGGGCAATCTCTAGTCTGGCATCCTCTGCCTACCTCCAGCCCTCTGCCTCTCTTCAGCCAGCAGGTGCCATCTTGGAGACCCAGAGCACCAGCCTGTCCCCAAGGGTATATTTACAGATATCTGGCACTCCCATTTTACTTCTGGTGTCCTGGTGTTTGTGGCCACAGCACAAAGGATGCCCCTTAATCACCTGGCTTTGGCTGCGGTTCCCCAGTGGTCAAGAAAGAAGCCGAAGTTTAGAAAAATCCCTAATGTGCCATGATCTCACAGTTAGTAATGGTGAATAGCAGTAAAAACTCACTGCCTACTCCAGAACTCAGACTCCAAACATAAATACAATCTTTCTATATCTGTTAACATCAGTGAAAGGCCCAAAAATGGGAATTTTTTTTAATTTGCAATTCTCATTGGACTTAATCCTAAATTTACTTCAAGGAAACAATCATGGGCATTTTCAAGATTTTAGCTATAAGATATTCATGACAGCCTAGAAGTAGGATTAAACAGGAATTTTTCTCTTCTCTTGCTTATCTACATGCTCTATGAAAGCATGAATTACTTTAGAATTTTAAAAAGAGGTTGTTAATATTGGAAATGGACTTAAGTATTACTAACTATCCTTTCATGTTCTATCATTCTATGACTCTACAGAAGGCAAATATTGGATTTTAGGTTGTATTAAATCTCAAGCTAATACAAGCTTGTTGAAAATATTAGAGATAGATATTTTGAAAGCTATTGGATATTATAGTCATTATTATCTTACTGTCCTGCATTGCTTACAATGAAGACAAGTCACTAATGCTGTCCCACCCTATCCTGACTACTTTTTGATTTGCAAACTTTCCCTCATCTCTCAAGTTTCACCCCCTTCAAGAAATGCTCCCTGATCCATGAGTCTGATTTTTATGGCTATCTTTTGGACCTCCATAGGCCCCAAGGTACACCTGAATCTTAGCCCTTTAACCACACTGAAAGTGTTGTTTCACCTGCTTTCTAATTAGACTAAAAAATCTCTGAAGGTAAAAGCTAATTCTTTTTTTTTTAAGTTTGTTTGTTTATTTATTTATTTTTGAGACAGAGATAGAGAGCAAGCGGGGGAGGGGCAGAGAGAGAGGGAGACAGAATCTCAAGCAGGCTCCGCACTGCCAGCACAGAGCCCGATGTGGGGCTCAAACTCATGAACCGCGAGGTCATGACCTGAGCCGAAGCCAAGAGTCCTACCCTTAACCGACTGAGCTACCCAGGTGTCCCAAGGCTAATTCTTAATAGACTTTTTATTCTTAGGTCCCAGCATAGTATGTTTGTGAATGAAAGAGACACTTCTTAAGAACCAGCAGCAGGTAACTATTTCTTAATAAGATTCTTCACCGCATTCCATCGTGTGGGTCTCTTCCGCTCACACCAGCCAGTTCTTCAAACACCAGCTAGGTGTCCTACAATTCAACTCCATTCTGACACTACCTACCCGGAGAGAGCATCAGATCCCACAGGTTCAGGTCTCCTCCCCGACTTCAGATGCCAGTTGCAAGTCTAGGTTGTCCCCTGTGCTTTGAATGAACTGCCTATAGACTGGACATTCTAATGACCCCCTCCCTTGGGCTTAATTTGCTAGAGTGGCTTACGGAAGTCAGAGAAGCATTCTACTTACTAGATGACTGATTTATTATAAAAGCATATGATTCAGGAATAGCCAGATGAAGAAGGTGCATAAGGCAAGGTGTGTGTAGGGGCGCCTGGGTGGCACAGTCGGTTAAGCGTCCGACTTCAGCCAGGTCACGATCTCGCGGTCCGTGAGTTCGAGCCCCGCGTCAGGCTCTGGGCTGATGGCTCGGAGCCTGGAGCCTGTTTCCGATTCTGTGTCTCCCTCTCTCTCTGCCCCTCCCCCGTTCATGCTCTGTCTCTCTCTGTCCCAAAAATAAATAAAAAATGTTGAAAAAAAAAATTTAAAAAAAAAAAAAAAAAAGGCAAGGTGTGTGAAAAGGATGCAGAGTTTGCATGCTGTCTCCAAGCACGCCACTGTCTGTATGTTCACCAAACCAAAAGCTCTCCAAACCCCCATCCTTTTGGGTTCTTACAGAGGCTTCATTCTGTAGGCACCACTAATTAAATCATTGGCTATCGGGCATTGAACTCAATCTCTAGCCCCACTCCCCTGGTGGGGAGGGGCTCTGCCTGGAGGCTGAAGCCTCCAACCCTCCACCACTGGGTAGGCTCCTCTGACCACGGCCTCAGTCCTTCCAGGTTTTCCAAAGGTCACCTCATTAATGTAACAGAAGACACCTTTATTCCTTCCATCACAGGAAATTCCAACAGCTTTTAGGAGGTCTGTGCCTGGAAGAGAGGAAAACCAAATAATATTTCGCATTATAATTACCATTACCATGAACCACATAAATTAAATGTTTTTAAGTCTTCATGGCCAAGTTTTTAAAGCTGTTCTGAATTTCAGATCATTTCTAAATGAATTTCTTCTAAATTAAGAGATAGTTTATTGACATTTCCTGAGCACTCTGCAAATTCTAATGTGTGCAGTCACCATGGGTTTTTACCTGACCGTAATATGGCTTAATATTGTTTTGAAAAATGTATCTGTATCTGCCCTAGTTGCGTTCGTTGTGCTGAGAGAAATACCCTACATGAATTTTCTGTTTCCAAAGTTAATTTGGCAAACATCTGTTACAAGAAAATGGTCCAGATGGTTTTTGACATGTAGTGATCATAAATAAGTGGTCCTTTTCCATATTGCGCGGTGTTTGCTGTAGTTTTCTACTAAAAGGATGTGGTTTTTTTAAAGAGGAAAAAAATTTACTTAATCTCACGGCCACCCAAGGCACATGGAAGCATATGTGACTCGTGTGTCTGAATGCCAGACCACGTGTGATGGATTCAAATGGGGTCACATTGCCAGGAATATCTCCTATGTTGCTGACCCCTGACTCTGGTATTTCAATATTACCATGTGCTTTACGCATATTATCTTAATCTGGCCAACAATCCTCTGTGGTAGGTATTATCATCTCTACTTCTAAATGAATAACAGGCCAAGGTTATTAGTAAGTGGTAGAGCAGCTGACGCCAAAGCCCATGTTCCTAACAGCCACACCCTCTACGTGCCAGTGGTTTCGGGGCATCCCCTACCAGGTTGCATTTCCAGCGGACACACTCCTGGGTGACGCTTATCGTCCAGACTGTCTTCACCTGCAAAGTAGCACAAAGGCACCTTGCCACACCCCTGAAGCCCCCTGCCCGTCCCCTCCCTGCAGGCAGAGTGGCACATTCGTGCCAGTCCTCCGAGCTCTCTGGCACAGAACTACTGCACGAGTGCAGAGCATGCCTTTCTCACCCAGTCCAGCACCCCTCTTTACCACCCAAATGGCAGCTTATCCCAATATCTCACAGAGATATTGAAATCTCAATATCTTCTGAAACCCCACCTCTCGCAACACCGGACCAGAGGACTAAATCTGAGACACATGCCCTGTATCCCCCTCCCCAGGGAGCCAAGGTCTCTATCCTCCTTTAGCCAGAACCCACTAATCACCTGACTGCTGCACTCCAAGCTGGGTTAAGAGGCAAACAAGCATCACGATATCACAGGAAATGTAACCAGATAGAGAATTCTGGATTTACCCAAATTCTCTCTGTGAAGGGTGGCATGTGGTTGGAGGGGATACATTAATGAGTAACTTGGGGACAGTGAGATCCCACAGTGTGGAAAGATAGTAGCTAAGTTGCCTGTTAAGGAACGTGGGGTCTAGTTAGCCTCCGAGTGTGACTTCTGGAAGGTGAGCAAGTTTTGGGCTAGCATGGAAATGCTCTTGATAACAGGGAAGAGGCTGAGGGACGCTGTCTCCCCCCCCACAGAGTGTTTAAGGTTTTCCCAAATGAAGGGATCTGAACAAATACTTAAAGAACGGGAGTTTGAGGGGCGCCTGGGTGGCTCAGTCGGTTAAGCGTCCGACTTCAGCTCAGGTCACAATCTCGCGGTCCGTGAGTTTGAGCCCCGCGTTGGGCTCTGGGCTGATGGCTCAGAGCCTGGAGCCTGCTTCCAATTCTGTGTCTCCCTCTCTCTCTGCCCCTCCCCTGTTCATGCTCTGTCTCTCTCTGTCTCAAAAATAAATACAGGTTAAAAAAAATTTTTTTTTAATTAAAAAAAAAAAGAACGGGAGTTTGAAGACACTAAACTGAGAGCCTGGGAATGCCACACAAGCCTGCCCTATAGTTTCCAGCAGTAGGTACGGCCTGGGCTGCTGCTGTCATTACTACCTTCCATATAACTCTTTATAGAAATTTTTAATTTTCCTAAACTTAGCTTTTTTTTTTATTACTTTCAATATTTATCTCCACCTAACAGGTAAGAGACCTGAGGTGTAGAGATATTAAATAATTTGCCCAAGGTCCTCCAACTAACACATGGCAGAGCCACTGTGAGTCAACCTGTAAAGGAAATCTACCAAGAATATTTGGGCAGAACTGAATACAGGGGATGAGAGTAGGAGAGCTATTGAAGAAGGGTCAGAAGAGTGAGAGGGGGCCAGGAGAGCAAGGCACGTAGCAGAAACAGCTTGCATAATGGTGGAAATGTCAGAAGAAAGCCCCAGAGTGGACCTTTGGCCTACAGGACAATCCAGCCTACCACCTGTTTCAGTGTAGCTTAGTTTTGCAAGCTACTAAGCTACACTAAGGTGTTGGGGTTTTTTTTTTAAGTTTATTTATTTATTTTGAGAGAGACAATGCATGAGTGGGGAGGGGCAGAGGGAGAGAGAGAGAAAGAGAGAGAATCCCAAGCAGGCTCCGTGCTGGCAGGGCAGAGCCCAACTCGGGACTCGAACTCACAAATCGTGAGATCATGACCTGATCAGACATCAAGAGTCAGACACTTAACCAAGCCACCCAGGTGCCCCATGGCTTTTGTCTTTTTTAATGGTTGAGGTGGAGGGAGAAAATCAAAATGAGAATCATATTTTGTACCCAAGAAATCACAAAATTCAAATTTTAGTATCCAAAACTCTTAGTGTCCAAAAGCTTTATGGCACATTGACACATCCATTCATTAACATATCGTCCCAGGTAAATGGCAGAGTAGAGTGGCAGCAACAGAGAATCTGGCCCCAAAACATAAGGTATTTATTACCTCGTCCTTTAAGGAATAAATTGGCCAACCTCTGGGTCAGAGCAGAGGTCCCTCTCTAACAGCAGACAGAGATGAAATTTTACCAGTTCACAGAAGAATATAAAAAATAAGTATAAAAAGTAGATTTTTCATAAAGTTAAACTTACTCAATTTAAAATTGTTTAATGTCTGGTTTTTTGGGGGTTTTTTGTTTTGTTTTGTTTTGTTTTGTTTTGTTTTGTTTTTTGAGACAGAGAGAGACAGAGCATTAGCAGGGGAGGGGCAGAGAGAGAGGGAGACACAGAATCCGAAGCAGGCTCCAGGCTCTGAGCTGTCAGCACAGAGCCTGACGCAGGGCTCGAACTCACGGAGTGTGAGATCATGACCTGAGCTGAAGTCGGACGCTTAACCTACTGAGCCACCCAGGTGCCCCTAAACTTACTCAATTTAAAGAAGAACCCTTTATCCTAAGATGCCATCCTTCCTACTTTTTATTGGAGCAAAAAGATGTTCTTTGTTATTCAGTGATAGTGAGTGACAGTTTGGATCCATTTAATCTCTTCATCTACCCTGGTTGACACAGACGGAAGAAGAAATGTCTTCTCTCCCCTCTCTTGCCTTTTCCTCCGCTTCTTTTTTTGGCATCTGTCTATTCCACCCACCCTTTCTCCTTCTTCCCAGGTCCCACACTGCCCATCTTCCTCAAGGTTAGTGACCTCAAAAAAATTCACACTCCACAGAAATAGCAAAGGAGAGATGTTCCAGGTTATCTGCCATCTTTGTTGAAAGGTGAGTGTCTAGTTTCATATGATTAAGTCCCAAGCAGTTCAACTGCTTTATAAGCCAGTTTTTCCTCTCAGCTCAGCAAAAGAAGCAGCTTCTGTATCTTATCATCAGAGCATGGAGCTCCCTACCTCTCCCATGTGGCAGGCGCTTAATGAATGTCTGTGCTGAGTTTTTAGGAGTTGATTCTAAAAGTATCCATTTTAGGCTGTTGAGTGATCCTGATGGAAGTTTCTGTCAAAGCAGACAGAAAGATTGCCTCCCCAGATCAAGCCAGATATACATTCCTAGGCAAAATGATAATTCTTAAGTACATGTAATCTTTTAAAAAAACATGTTGTAGCTTTTGAAAAAAAAAAAACAATTTTCTATCAGAGTAATATATGGAGAAATGCACAGACCATAAGAGTACAGCTCAATGAGTTTTCCCAAACTGAACAACACTCTTGTAACTAATTTCCAGGACATTTCCAGCCCCTAGCATCCCTCTGTGCTCCATTCCATCCACCACCCCAAAGGATTAAAAAAGTATCCTGACTGCCAACAGCATAGATAAGTTTTTCCTGTTTTTGTACTTTACGTATATGGAATCACGCAGGATACTCTCTTTTGCGGCAGTCTTCCTTCACTGCAGTGATGGGGAGGTGGGTGGGGGAAAAGATGGTCTGCCCCCACTGGAAAGAGTGTAGTATCACCGATAACACATGCTGACAATGAAAAAGAAAAACAGATTTTTAGTGTTAATATTGTTTTTAAATTCTCTACAGACAATGCACACCCTTATTGTCTACACCAGGAGTGAAATACGTCCACCACCACTTGTACCGGTACACCACTGTTTCACTTACCATTACTTTTATTGATTTATTTCTCTGGACTCTCTACCCCCAATGTGGGGCTAGAACTCACCACCCTGAGATCAAGAGTCACTCCACTGACGTAGCCAGGCGCCCCTACCATTACCTTTAGAAGATGTATTTATGTGGTTGTGTGTAAATGTAGATCATTCCTTTTCATTGCTACATAAGATTTGATCGGGTGACTACAATACTGATTTATTCATCTTTTTATTTCCCCCCTGAGGGACCCATGCATGCAGTTATCACAGAGCACTTCCAGCCCTCGGGCCTCTTGGACCTTCTTGACCTGTGTGCCTAGGGCACGCTCCAGCCCAGAAGGTCATCTTCCTGGAGTTAAGGGTTATACCCCTGCACTACTCACGCCTATAGGGAAAGGTTGTTTGAGATAGACCCCTTGCCCCCTGTGCTCATGGGATACACAGGGCCTCTCTGAGAGTCATGTCTAGCAGGTGGGCTTCCTTATTCATTATTCCATTTTATTTTTAAAGTTAATTTTGAGAGAGAGAGCACATGTGTACAAGTGCGTGCGAGTGGGGAGGGGCAGAGAGAGAGGGAGAGAGAGGGAATCCCAAGCAGGCTCCACACTGTCAGCACAGAGCCCAACGCAGGGCTTGATCTCACAAACCATGAAATCATGACCTGAGCAGAAATCAAGAGTCAGACACTTACTGACTGAGCCACCCAGGTGCCCCATTATTCATTTATTTTTGATGGGCATTTAAGGTAATTTCTACATGCAACTATTATGAACACTGTAACTCTGAACATTTTTGTGTGTCCTTTGGTGAACATACGGGGGTATTTCTGCTGGATAAACACCTAGGGGTACATGTCTACTCCTGGGTCATAGGGTCGGTGTATGTTTAGCTTTGATGAGCTTGCCAAATGGTTGTACCAATTTACCCTTCCACCAGCAACGTATGAGCACACCTCCTGTCCCACACCCTTGCCAGCACTTGGCATTTCTGTCTTTTCATTTCAGCCATTCTGGAAAGTGTGTTGTATATATCCAAACTTATGAAATACAGGCAAGTACCTAGAAGACCAGGGATATTAATTTCTTCAGAAGGGATGCACAAGAGAAAGGAAAATATCAAATTCATATGAATACAAGAAAGCTTAAAAGATCAACTCTACGTTAAAGGAAAACAGCCATCAGAAGTAGAGGGACCTATGGAAAGAAATAATGTTAATTTAACAAATATTTATTGAAGACATGTTGTTACGTACTGAATTATGTCTCCCCTCCCCTCACAAATTTCATGTTTAACATTCAGGCCCCAAAATGGTCACATCTCACTTACATGGGCATCAACAAGCTTGAGCCATGAAAACAAAACTACAGATGATGAAAAGGTAACAAAAGGGAATTATGAATGGAGCTTAATTAAAGCTTATAATGAGGGGCACCTGAGTCACTCAGTTGGTTGAGTATCCAACTCTTGATTTTGGCTCAGGTCATGATCCTACAGTCATGGAATTGAAGCCAACCTTGGGCTCTATGCTGGGCATAGAGCCTGCTCAAGATGGTCTCTGACCCTCTTCCTCTGCCCCTCCCCTCCCTCAAAAGAAAGAAAGAAAGAAAGAAAGAAAGAAAGAAAGAAAGAAAGAAAGAAA